>NW_027184624.1:2227876-2546144 GCF_032405125.1 Capricornis sumatraensis
AAATGTTGCACCCAATAAATATATTCAGGATGTATTTGGCAAAATAAATTTTGATTAATTTATATTTACAAAGAGATTATATCTCACTTTCATGATCATAAAGAGTAGAATTGACTTTACTACTGCCCTTTCAATCAAATGTATGTTTACTGGTTACAAAGCAGTGGAAATGGGACAGAATAGCTTTCATTTAAACATATTCTGTTTAAGATAAGTTTGTGTTCTGTGAGCATGAGGCTTATTCTAGTGGTGTTGTGTGCTGAACTCCTCCTAGATGGATAGACATTCCTATATGATTTTCTAGTACTACTTTAGGATGGGAGTGAGATGAATGTGTTCATTTTAAAGAGAGAAAAGAATTAGACAAGATACATAACATGATAGCTGTGCATTAAAGGATGGACCCAGAACCCCTAATTAATTCTGATTACTGATCAGTTATCTGAAATAACAAACATGAGCCACCTACACATTTAAAATCAGGTAGGAGTTTGAGGCAGTGGGTTCAATAAGCAGAAATAAAAAATAATCTAACCTTCCTTTGCTCCCCCTGCCAAAATCCAAACCATCACAGAAAATTTCTGAGTATTGGATGGTTTTATACAATTTTTCTCTTTTTTATGTATAGATAAAGTCTTTATTAAACCTTTATGGGAGCTGTGCTTTTACTTGAAGAATGGAGAGTGGTTGATGAATAATAAAAATGTCACTTCTGAGATGATGGGGTCACACATCAAAAACTCATTTATTGCCATTATTATTAGTGATAACATGGATGTTATGTTTCATGGTAAATATATTGTTAAATCTCTTAAAAGCTGTTTGTAAAGTCTAGTTCAAAAGGTAGAGAAAGCCATTTTTCCCTCTAAAGATCCTACTTGGCCATAAATGCATTCTTCATCTTCAAAGCACTTACAAATGCTGACACACTTAGTGTAGCTTTGATATTTCTCAACACGAAGGATTTTAACAGCTTGAAACATTTTAATGGTAAAATATTATTTTAAGATCAGGTTTCCTAATTCCTGTTCACCAAACAATGTAGCTGTAAGTGTCTACTATTGAGATATTTGCCACAGAATGACAATTAGCAAATTTATGTTGTGAATAGTAGCACTTTCCATTTAGATAACTTTCTACTTATAATGACAATCTAGACTTTTCTCATAATCAAACCTTATTTGATTTGATTTTATTAAGATGTTGATATCCATGAAAATTTCAACCACAGGGACCAACAGCAAAACAAAACTGTTTACCTGAAACAGCAGTCTAGATCAATATGTCTAATTACACTGAAGTAGATGCCAAGTTCAGTAGGAGCTTGAACTATTTTCTGTCTTAGTTCGGACGTGAAGCAATGTCCATTTACTGACTTAAATGTGCAGAAGAGCTTAAGACAGCCTAAACTACTGTTTCTTTGAAAAAGAGCAGTGAATGAGCACAGAGTAAGAGTGTCTCACAGTGATTTACTGGCCTATGCAGCAACATGGACAGAGTAAAACTCCTCTGCTATTTCGCTACAGTAGTGATTCAATTCCTGACGGAGGCTGGAGGGGAAATGAGGCGATGCGCATAACTACACAAGGTCAGCTCCCAGTACTGGGATACTTTCACTTACCTGGGGAAGAGGCTCAATACAAACTATGCCAAATATTATATCATGATGAGTTAGTCCACAAGGCCATCAATCTATAAATATAAATTTATAGATTGTGATTTTAAAGTAATTCACTTTCTTGGTCTCTTGTTGATTCAAGACAGTATTTTTATTCTCCCTGGAAGAAAATGAAATAGCTTAAGCAGAAAAGTTAAGAGAAAATTGAAACAAAGGAGAAAATGCCATATTTTTAGATAATGCTTAGCAGAATACTGTAGCAGATAAGAGCGTGTATATGGTGATCAGTTTCAAATCCAGGCGTCGTCACTTACTGTCTCTCTGGTGGCTTAGTCCCTAAGTTGTGTCCGACTCTTGCAACTTCATGAACTTAAGTTCCCAAGGCTCTGTCCATGAGATTTCCCAGGCAAAAATACTGAAGCAGACTGTCATTTCCTTCTCCAGGGAGGATCTTCCTGACCCAGGATTTGAACCTGGGTCTCCTGCATTATAGGCCAATTCTTTCCCAACTGAGCTATGAGGGAATCCCTACCATCTCTCTATAACTTGGAGTAAATTGCTTGATCTTTCCACATCTCAATTTCTTCTTTTAAAAATGGAGACCATGTATTATAGAGTTGTTGTTGTGTGTTAAATAGGATAATGTGATGTAAAATAGACTGTACTGTCTTAGTAAGTGCCACGTAAGTGTTAGGTGTTATTTGACTAGGGCTGGGAGAGGTCAGATGCTAAATGATCAACCGATATCTTGGAGCAATTTCTCATTCTTTTTGTATTTGAGCCAATGCTAGAGAAGTATACATGTGCAAGAGAGATTCTGGATCCCAATCTCTTTTTCAGTTGGATCTTGTCTGCATAATTCCTCTCTCTTTGGTCTGAGCCTTACTAAGCAGGTCTGTGATGGATTTTGAAGCTTCAAAGCATCCACCTGTTTCTTCTGGCCACTGAGAGGCTGAAGAGAGCCTGGCCAGGCCCAGGATGTCAGATCTCATTCTCCTAGTCCCTCTTCAACACCCCACACCAAACCCCTCAATAAAATAGTTTAACATACTTCTCCTCCTCCAAATTCAGCTCTCCCCTAAGTCTCCTAATGCCTTACCTATAAGCATCTAAATGTATTATCTATCTATCATGTCTTCAGCAAATTCTTAAAGTGAATATATTAGTAAAATGCAAATTTTTCTTGGGCTTACCTCATGGTAATTGAAAATAGATAACCTTTTCACCTTTTCCTAAACACCATAGTTCTGACATATCTAGTTCTTATTTCAGCTTAGCAGATAGCCCAAACTTGTCCTCGGAGCTGCCTCCCTAACTAGTCTCACTGGCACAGATGCAGAGTGAGAAGTTCAGACGTGTGACCAAGGCTACAACTCATAGCTCTAAGAACCTCTTTTAGGACTGCTGCTCTCGTAAGGCTTCTCCTCTACTGACTGACTGACACTCTCCTGCTTGCTATCTGTAGCCTATGGAACTTCTAGATCACTGGGCTCCAGGTCCACATGGAAGGCTGCCCATGGTTCTGTGGGCACTGGAGAAGTTAAAGGGAAAGCAAGGAGGGACATGGAGACGGGGAGACATTTTATTGGGGATTGTCAAGCACAGCCTTCGCCTGTTCAAGGGACGACTCATCACTCCCTAACACCCAGACCTTGCTTCCCAGCCCCACTTGATCTAAGGATTCTATCCTGCTGATTTTATCTCAGGTGACCTACCATGTATAGCTCCAGTCTGGCTCCCTGGGAGAGCTGCAACCCATCAGAAAAATCAGAATTCAACTATGGAAACTTTTTCATGGTGCTAACCTCCAATATGCGAAGTTATGTTCGTGGTGGGTTGGCTGTTTCAGTGCCTCTGAACACTCCATGGCAGTTAAGAAGCTCCCTAGGAGAATTCTCACAGGTTCTCACAGGTCTGGTACAGTTAGGCAGGGCTCTTGGCATTCCTGGGTCCCTCTGTATCTCCAGAGCATCAAGATTCCCCCCAGGTGTCCACTGGTCTAAGCCACCAGGGAAGCCCATGAGTACTGGGGTGGGTAGTCTGGCTCCTTTCTTCAGGGGATCTTTCTAACCCAGGAATCGAACTGGGGTCTCCTGCATTGCAGTCAGTTTGTTTACCAACTGAGCTACCCAGGAAGCCCTAATTAGAGGGAAGAGGTCACTTAAGATGTTACTTAAGTCACCTTATTCTTTTCCTTTCCTTCATGACTCTTCATCCAACTGGTCTTTATAAATTTTAAAGAAAACAAAGTCATTTCTCAATGGATTCAGATACTACCCCAAATTAATATTCCCAGTAAGTTCTTGTTTTTAGTTCCAGAACCTCATCACCAGAAATTCCTGAGCCTAAATCCCCCCTAGCTTCTGGGATCACTCATTTTTCTCATTTCTACCTTTTCCTTTTAGTTGAACCTTGTCATTTTAGTCCCTTCTTTAAACACAACTCATAATCAGGTGACATGGCCAAGTGATGAATGTATAGATGGTTTGGTTTTAATCCTGGGTTTTTTGCCATCTACTTACTATATGACATTGGACAGGCTCTTTAACCTCTCTGAGCGTCAGTTTCAAAACAATAAATAATATTATAATAATACTAAAGATAGTAAAATAATAAAATAGTATAATAATACTAAAATACAAAAAAAAAGTATTATAAATAATACGTACCCAAGATTGCAATTGTGAGGATTAAATTAGTTTAATATTTGCTAAGCACTTAAAATAGTACTTGTTACAGTGTAAGCACTGTAATTGTGCTTGGTAATAATAATAAATGCAATTCCAAGCACATAACTTACTCAACTTTCTGTTATAACTTTGAGGTATGTATTTGATGAAATCAATAAAATCATTCTGTTTCAAGGGGAACAGAAAAATATTTTTGAACAATTGTCCATGTGGCTATTTCACCACATTTAGTGTTTCCAAATTTCTGTACAACAGCCTGGGCTAGTCCAGTAGCAAATTAGAAACAGAGCTTATGTTCTGCACCTTTTACCTCACTGTCCCCCACCGCCCCCCCCCACACACAAATCCCCATCTCTTTGGACATAAACTTCCATTTGTCCTCCATCTTCTGTACACCTACTTCTAAGAAAGTGTCTGGGTCCATCCATGTCATTACAAAGTAGCACTGACATATAAACACTATCATGTGTAAAATAGCAAGCTAGTGGGAAGCTGCTGTATAACACGGAGAGCCCAACCTGGTGCTGTCCGATGACCTAGAGGGGTGTGACGGGAGGGCCGAGGTAGGCTCAATTTTATATATATATATAATTATGACTGATTTGCTTTGTTGTATGGCATAAACCAACACAACATTGTAAAACAATTATCTGCCAATTTGAAAAACAAAGGTGTATGATCTCCAGCTTAGTGTGAATTTAAGACAAAGGTACCATTTACATCAGAGAGACAGCTTTTCAAGACTGGCTTTGCTTTTCAAGTTTGTTTTGTTTTCCTGTCTCTCCCAGCCTTCCAACCATGGACAAATACAGGAGATCTATATTATGGCTCAACACTTAGCACCTGTGCCATTCTCTGAGCCTGAAACGGGCATCTGGGCAACACTCCTGTCCTGGGACTGCTGAGAGGACCACGCCTAGCTCTGTCTCAGGCAAAGGATGAACTGCTGCTCAGGCAGCCCATTGCATCCCATCACCCTGGGTACACGGCAGTGACTGGTTCAGGGAGGGCCTGGGTGGGCTCCTCACAGTCAAGGGCTGTTTCTGGATCTCTAAGAAGAAAATATTTAGCGCAAGGAAGACATGCATCCTTGAGTCTGAAATTCTCAAATCTTCCACAAGCCACCTTCTAATTCTTAAGAGATATATGCAGGGAAAATGCCCTGCTTAGTAATAACTAGAGTTTTAGCCTGAAGTCCCACACAAAATGTCTAATCTTAAGAAACAGAAGAGGCCCTAGGTGAGATCTCACTTGTGGCCTAGACCAGTATTGGGCACGATATAGAATAAGGACTACCTGGCTCATAGTTACCTGAAGTACTGTTGAAATCCAGACTGTTAACTCTTCCACAAAGCAAGGAAATTAAGAGTGGTGGGGCCAGAATTATGCAGTTTTCATGATTAGTAACTAGTCATTATTTCCAGTCTAACCTGAAAGCAATTTGGTCTCTTTTCTTTCAGGATCTTATCCTTACTTTGGTCTTACAGCTTCCAAACTGAGGAGGAGGAGGGACAAGTGTTCTGAAAAAGGAGGGGATCCAGGCAAGGAAACAGTGTTCAGTTTGAACATTTAAAAAATAGTTTATTCTGGGAAAATGGTGCAAGGAGAACAAAAGAAGGTGGGTCAAATTTTAGGAAAAGTAATGAAATTTAGTGAGCAAATAGCAGTTGAAGGGAAAAGCAAACTGAAATACAGCATCAGTTTAAACAGTTGATGTTAGAGACAGAAGTAGGAGCATCATGCCTACGGAGAGGAAAATACAGTTCTCCCATACTGTTGTCCCCAGGACTGAGCAGAACTTGGTTCATTTAACTTACTGGTTTTCAACCCATAGCATCCACCTGTAAATAAAACACAGGACACTGTGTTGTGATTGCATAACAAATTGTAAATATTAATCATCACAGGTCCAAAAAGCAAACATGCTATTGACAAAAGGTGAGTTGTACAAGGGGAAAGACAGAACTGGGGGCACAAGCAGTCACAGGCATAAAGAAAAGGACGGGATTAGAGTGAAAGGGAATCCTGTAGCTATGTACTATAGCTAATATTTCCTGAGAGCTTCCGTGTGTTGGACATTGAAGGCTGCAAATGTGTTATTATTTGCATCCTCACGGGCAACTCCATGCAGTGGTGGTGATCATCCATTTCCTCATTGTACAGGTGAGGAAACAGAGGCCCAGGAAGGTTGAGTAAATTGCTCAGGATTGCAGAGCTAACAACCTGAAGAACAAAGCTTCCAAGCCAAGTGGTCCATCTCCAGAACCAAGGCTTTTAGCCACTGTGCTACCACTTCTCCCTTCGGTAAAAGCCAGCAAAAATGGCATGGCATTACGGAAGAGAAGCGGCGTAAATAATGAAGTGAATACGATGTATTGAAAGGAAGAGGGATGAGAAGTAGTGAGGGTAGGGGTTTATCTTCCTGCCTCATGTTAGGGTGCTAAAATCGATCTACAATGGATACAGCAGATGAACACAACGTTTAGAATTATGGGGGTAACATTCATGTGGCCAAAAACTGTCTCTGGAGAGGGGAATTGGGGTTAGAAAAGTTGAATTTCTGTATTTGAAATGCTATCATGTCCACATATTATTTTCATAAAAAATATTTCTATTTGTTTAGAAATAGCTTCAACGGTGTAAATGCATTAAAACGTGAAATTCAAAGTCATCTTTACATCTCATACATTTGTTAAGTGCTTGGCTTATTAGAATTGTTCTTTTCAGCTTTGAAGGTTTTTTCTTTTTAATGAAAAGCAGTATAAATTTTAAAATTTAAAAATTGTTCCTGGTAATATTGCCAGCAAGGCCGAGAGAAGGTGTGGAACTATTACAAGCACACTGGATTTCAGCCCTGCTTCTGGGAGGCCGTCCTGACAACAAAGGGAAGGAGAGTCTCTAAAGTCAGGGAGCAGAAGCTTTGATCCTCTGGAGTTGTAACAAACAATTTAGAGTAAATGGACCAGGCGGCAGGGTGCCGGGAGGAGGCTGTCGGGCTCTCTGTGATGGTGTTCTTTGTTTTTGTGGGACTAATCTCAGAAATACTGCATTAGGCTCAGTGCTGTGCATTTTTAGGCTGGAGTTACCATATGTTTCCATCTGTATACTTCATGAACGCAAGCACTTTTATGCTTCCTTTAAAATGGGAATCTCCTATTTGAATTGCCTGGTGAAGACCTTTGAAGTGATTCATTAAGTATACATATGCGTGCTCTATCTCCATCTATGTATCTGTCAATCATCCTTTCCCTACTCACCTACCTGTATTAGTCTGCTCAGGCTGCTATAACAATATAGCATAGACTAGGGGGCTTAAACAACAGACGTTTCACACTCCTGGGAAGTCTAAGATCAAGGCAGATCTGCTTCCAGGTGAGTCCTTCATTTTTGGCTTGTAGATGGCCATCTTCTGCTGTGTCCTCCTCACATGGTGGAGAGAGAAAGCTCTAGTGTTTTTTTCTGTTTCTTATAAGAGCTAATCCCAGCTCTACCTTCATGGCCTCTGCTAAACCTAGTTACCTCCTAAAAACTCCGTTTCCTAATTGCATCACACATAAGGGGATAGAGCTTCAGTATATGAATCTGTGGAGGGGGACAAAAGAATTCAGTCTTAACTCTCTATATCTGTTTCTATCTGTCTTTCTGTGTAGAATAATAATAGTGGCTTATAATTCATTTCCCTGTGTTATTTTATCCTTCTCAAACTCGTGTGAGGTAAATTGGCCATAGGAAAATCACTGATTTCACTGAAACACTTGAAGGTTGAATGAACTTTGGGATCACACAATCAATAAATGATGATGCCACAGTTCAGTCCACTTCTTCTCCGTCCTCCTTTCCTTCTCCCTTCACTTTCTGACTCTATTCCAGCCACATTATTTACTAGCTTTTCCCTGAGGACAGTGGTATCCTTCTGGGCCTTGGAGAGGTTATTCCCATTATCTGGAAGTCTTCTTCCTCGTATATCTGATTCAGTTGCCTCCCTCTACACTGTTCACATTGAGCCTTCCCAGTAAGACTTATCCTGTCTACTGTTTAACTTGAAAACCTTGTTTCTCTGCCCACAAGGTCAATTTTCCATATACTGCTTAATCTCTATTGCGTTTGTTACTAGGCTTCCCTGGTGAGTCAGTCAGTAAAGAATCCACCTGTAATGCAGGAGACCTAGTCCAATATCTGGGTCAGGAAGAGCCCCTGGAGAAGGAAATGGCAACCCATTCCAGTATTCTTGCCTGGGAAATCCTGTGGACAGAGGAGCCTACAGGTGGGCTACAGTCCCTGGGGTTGCAAAGAATCTGACAAAACTTAGTGCCTAAACCACAACAACAACTTGTCAGATAATTTACATTGATTTCTGTTCTCCCCTCTGACTAAAAGATAGGCTACACAGAGTCAGGAATTTTGCTTTTATTGAACCTAATAGAGGCCCAGCAGAACTCTAGGGTCTGCAAGAACTGGACACAGTTGTAACTCTTCTGTTTGGTATTTTAGCAGCCTATCTCAGAGCCAAGCCAGTTATTGAAGAGAATCTTTTCTGATACTTTAAGCAGTATGATAAACTTGAAATAAACTTAAACTTTCAACAATTACAGAGCAGGCATGGATTCTTCCTTTGTTTCGCCAGACACATGAACCTGGATCCAAAATCCATCCTCTCCGGGTGAAGTGGGAATGCACAAAGATGACTGGCCTAAGTCTCAGCTGGATAAAAAAGATGCACAAAAGAGACATTTAAACATTTTCAAAAACTAAAACCATAAAGTGTGTTTCCTCTTCACACATCAGGGATTATCTAGCCTTTAGTGTGGTTAGAGTAGTGTGGGGTGGTAGGGGTTGGGGAGAGAGAGATGTAGAGAGAAGTAAGGATGAGTTGCCCTGTCTCTGCCTCCTCTGGACCTTAGTTCTTCCTGGACTGTCACTCCTTACACTCAAAGCAGATTTCAGGAGTCAGCACACATGGTCATGATGTGTGCCTCACTCCACAACCCAGTCACTGGGACCCAGAAAATTTTGCAACCTCAAGTCTCCCTCAACACATCATGACTCATATATATCAATGAGTAAAGACACATAAACTGTAGTAGATTAATAAGAATAAGTTTATATATATATATATATATATATAAATTACATATATACATATTTGTACATGAATCTGGGAAAGATGAGAGCCCATTGAGGCAAATGGCTAGGGGGAGAGGAAGCAGCTAAAGATAGCAGTGGGCACTCTGCCAGTTCCAAGTGTAGGGAAAATAGCCAGAAGTTTGGGTTGGCCAAGTTTACAGTCAAACCAGGGATGTCACAGTGGATGATACATGCAGGTTATTTTCCATCCTCCAAATGCAACTTCTCAAGTCTGGTATGTACTTTTGCACTGGGCTCATGTGTTTCTCACCTTGCAGCACACTTACACCGACATTCCTCACCCATGCACATACACCACACACGTACTCCTGCACACTGCTGAGAGTGTGGTCCTTTGGCTCGTGGTAGGAAGGAAACAGGTTAACAGTTTCACTTAAGTGGGTAGAGTCGTTTTCCAGCAAAGCCCGTTCATCGTTGCACAGGATCTGCAGAACAAGATATGCTCTTTATTTGTTGAGTTACTTCAGAGAAGAAAGAAGTTCGCTAATGCTCCAGTGAAATCCCAGGCAGGTGATGAAAGTACCAGACCCAGAGCACAGACGCAGCTTCCCTGACCAGGAGCCACTAAACACAACACTGTGCTCCTCCAAAGTCAGAGGGGTGCCCTGAGTTGGGGTCCCAGGTGTTCTGAGCATAGAAGTTCCTCTCTAAATATATATGGTGCTATCCCCCGTCGTGCTGTGTGGGTTTGGGCTGGGGGGGCCTGGGTGCTTTGTGTGAGTGGAACACCAGAAGTGTACCCAGTCATAGCAGGTGTGGTGCTGTCCCCCAACACCCCCTCTGTGCTTTGCATATATGAGTTCCAAGTCCAATGGCAGGTGTTGACACTGGGGCCTCCCATCCTAGATGAAATGTTGCGCCTCCCATGTATTCCACCCATGGTGTATTGGCCAGGTGGGCCCCAGTTGTACTGATGGGAAGTGTGGATACCAGGTCCTCCAGTCCTGGGAATGATGTTGTTCCCTCCTATACCACCACCACTTGCATCTTGGACAGGTGGGTTCCAAGCCAGGGGTGGGTCTCACACTTGCAAATCCAATGGATGCATTGTTGCTCTGGTGGAAAGTGGAAATTGACTTGTCCCTTAACACAAATTTCTTCTCCATGGTGATGGGATTTGTAACTGTAGATTTTCTCCACTCGTGTGGGTCCTGGGTGCAGCGATGGGAAGTGGTCACACCCGACCTCTAACCCTAAGGATGGTGGTGTCCCCTGCCATCACTCTACCACCTGGATTCAGCTCAGGTAGAACCCAGGCATTTGGCTTCAAGTTGAAAGCAGATATGTGCCCGGATGCTGGGATGGTGGCCTGCCCTTCCTACTGCAGCAGCCGTGCGGCAGTGAGATGACTCCCAGGTGGCCTGGCCCACAGTAGGAACACACGTGGTGCTGGGTGCCCCACACAGTTCTGTCCAAAAGTTAGGTGGGCCAGATGCTTCTGAATAATTGAGGCCTAGGGCATTCACACCAGCCTCAAAACTCCCACAAGCCTCCCATAGAGGCTGCAGGTCCCATCAACAGTGGGCCTGATACGGTACTACCAGACAGCAAGCTACTGTCTCCAGTACTGGGCACCAGGACCAGGCACTGTGGTATCCGCTCCAAAACCAGCAGTAGCAGATACATCCCTGGGGAAACACCTGAGTTGTAGACAAAGGCCGGCTGCATGCTGATGGTGCTGGTGGCAGACAGGGGGTCTGGCAAGCCTGAATCCACTATGCTTCCTCTGGGTGTCTGGACTGCTGAAGAAGTTAGCTTTCTATCTTGTTCTAGGGCTAATGGGTTTCCCAGTGGAATAGACTTGGTAGGCTTCTTCCTACTGTTGGCCCCAGATGTGGGCTGAATGGTGAGTTCTGGGTCCAAGCTTCTGGGTTTCAGGCTTCACTTGAAACATGGGTGCCTCTGTTGACCAAATCCACAGGTAAATAAGTTGAGGCTTGGGTCCAGGCATTGCCACCACTGGGTGCTGTGTTCTCAGAACCAAGAACAGCCATGTGATATGGGTAATGGTTCTTCTTGGAGTCAGAGGTAGACTGAACAATAACAGTCTGAGGAGGAGGTGTTGTGTGCATAGCATCAGTGTCAAAGACTGGTTTGACATCTGTAGAGATGCTATCTGCTGGAGCATAGATAACTGCTGAAGCCATAGGTGGGGGGCTGGGAAAACCAGGAACTGAAGTCATAGGTGGGGGGCTGGGGGAAACAGGAGCTGAAGCCATAGATGAGAGGTTGGGGGAAACAGGAGCTGAAGCCATAGTTGGGGGGCTGGTTGAGGCAGGATTTGGGGATTGAGGGAAACAGCCAAAGCCCTGGGCGGGGGGGTGGGGTGGGGGGTGGGAAGACAGGGCCCAAAGCCGTAGATGGGGGCCCAGGGGAGAAGCAGCCAGAACCCTAGATGGAGGGATGGGGAAGACACCGGCAGGAGTCCTTGATAGTGGGGCTGGGGAAGGGGGAGTAGTGTCTGTGTCAGTGATGCCCGAATCTGAAGGAGGGCACACTTGCAGATGGCATGACTGGGGTGGCAAGAGAGGCTGCAGCAGAAGTGAGGGGCTGCTCAGTTAGAATGGGGAGTGGTGGGAGGGGGAGAATCTACACACATGGGTGTTGGGGATCAATTTTGGTTGGAGGGTGGCTGGGAGGAGAGGGTTAGGGTGCTCAGAGTTATGGAGAGGTCAGAAACAGAAGGTGGTGTTGCTCCGAGTGAACACTGAGTGCCTTTATCCTCCTTACGGGTAATTCCCACAGTGAGATTGGAAACTGGAGGAAGAACAGAACCTGCAGCAACAGAATGAGAGATCACGGGGGCTGTGTTTCTTGCCGCCTGACCCATATAAGGTGTCGGGCAAGGTGGAAGGCCAGCCGGATTGGGGAATCTGGAGGACAGGTCAGCCAAGTGGGTGGTGGTAGGAGGGACCTGCAAAATGTGACTGACCGGGGAGCCTGTGGTCCCTGGGGCAGGCGGAGGGGCACTGCGGCGTCGCATGGCCTTCCTTGCGTCCTTCAGGATTTTGTTCCGCTGACGCTCCATGTTTTGTTTCAGGGTGCCCGAGGCTTTGGCGAGAGTCATGCCTGGAAGCTTCTGAGGCGGAGGAAGGTCACTGCGACCCCACGGCAGAGGCAGCGGTGGTGGCAGTGGCGGCAGCAGTGGCGGCAGGGGCAGAAACTGCGGCATGGGTGTCTTCCGCTTGAGGGGGTGCCTACTGCGGGCAGATCCCAGGGGAGAAGAGCTGCTCCGTGGGGTGTCTGAAGGTTGTTCACGCCGCAGCGCCTTCCCAGACATCAGCGACTCTGGGGAGCTGGGGGTGAGGTCTTCACCCCGCACTTCTATTGGCCTGTCGGGCAGCAGGTTGCAGCACGGACTTGGGGCAGAGAGCACCGTGGCCAGGGGGCCAGGCTGCGAGGGAGGCTGGCGGTCTCCAGCAGTGCCGTCTAAGCAGATGGCGGGGCTTTCGGAGGAAGAGTTCATCCGAGGCACCTGGGCTTCCTCATTGAAGTTGCTTTCTGGGTGCACCGGAAGGCAGTTTGCAGGCTCAGGACTGCACTGGAGGGACGTGAGGACCCCGCTGGTCTCCTGGGGCCTGGGTGTCATTGTCATATCCCTGTTGCAGTATGGACTTATCTTCCCATTGTCCTCTCCTTCAGCCTCTGTGTGACCTTCCTCCTCTGTCATGCCTTCCCTGGGCTCTTCTTGGACCATCGCCTCACTCTCCTTTGCGCAAGGAAGCGGGAGGTGACTGGTTGGTACCGGCTTCCCAACCTCAACTACCTGGGCAGGTAGCTCAGGTAGTGAACGCAGGAGAGTCATTTTGCGCCCAGGTGGAGGAATTCTGATGGTTCTCGAAGGTCCGAACATCATGGAATTACGAGTGGACAAGATGGGCTTCTTCTTCCGTGAGTTCCTCAAGTTCACCAGGGGTACGATGCCCACAGAGGAGTACCCAGCCTGCTGGATGGGGTACCGCCTTCTTGGCGCGATGTAAAAGCTGGATGATAAAGGCAGTTGATGCTGGTGCAGCCTGTGAACAGGGTGGAAAGCAGAAGCTGGAGCAGCGGGGTGGCCCCGGCCGGATGTGATGGCATCCCGAGAGGGCAAAACCAGCGAGCGACGGCCCGGCGGGTGCCGGCGGCAGAGCCTGGAAACAAATTTACACAGTAAATTGCCCATATAGGACAGATTGTGTGCCAAACGCCCTGAGAATAGAGTGTGAAACTGGGAGAGCGTCTCCCTAGCTTCTGACTCCTCTCGTGGTCAAACACGCACTGGAGGGAGGACTCCTCAGCCGGGCGCTTGTGATGCGTCCATGGTATAGGCATCACAGAGAAACTGTGCTGTGCGCCTGCAGGTGGCACAGGGCGGGGCACAGGGCGGGGCACAGGGCGGGGCCCCAGCTCATGACCTCTCCTGAGCTCTCTAGCAGCCTAGACTTCCCACTGGGGGTGGCAGGTGTTTGGCACCAGATGGGCCACCATTCAGAGACTGCTCAGGACTGTGGCGGCCTTCTCCTCCAGAGGTCATCCTGTCTAGCACCTCATCGTGCAGCCACCTTGGTGCCTGCATTTGTGTCGGCCAGCCCTTCCCTGCCTGGGTCTCAGAGGCCTGTGCAAAGCTGAGTGCAGGAGCCGCCAACGCCGTCGGAGGGCGTTCTGGCACCTATGGGGACCTTCCCAGCTTCACTGTGAAGCCTGGAGCCAGGAGCACCTTCTCCACTGCTGCTGCTCTGCCACCATCTCCAGCCGGCAGGGAACCCTTCCTGGCAGGTAAGGCTCTTTTCACTTCTTTTAGAAATTTGGTACAGCAGTTAAACTTTTGACTGTTCTTCAGGGTGTGCAGATGGTAATGGCTTAGCCAGGATTTGAACCAAGCCTGCTCTGGGCTGTGGTGCCTCCTTGTCATACATGCTTCATGTGTTGTTGTTCTTTTTTTGTACTCCTTGTGGCACTTAGCCCTAAGTGTCATACCTATAATGAGCCTATATCCTACCCTGTAGAAGGTTTTCTTTTGCTCAGTTCGTGAACTGATTGCCTACTGCACTGGGTTCTGATCTCAGAAGATGCAGGTTAGGGACCACCAGTTGTCAGCATAGCACCAGCGGAAGTTTTCCCTTTAGTCTAGTTTGAAGGATCCAGATATGTAAAGATCGTAGTCTAGATAAATCGTGGGCTTTCCTGAAAGAAATTTACCAGTGAATTATTCTGTATGGATTAGGAGCCAGTTTCTATGGATGGCCTTCTTGGAGTATGTTCAGTAAGGCAACTCATTCATGTCTAGAAAGCAAATACATCATTTATTGCAGCTTCATAGTGGAGCCCTGTGTCAGTTTAAAATAGTCAGCACAATTTGGTCACTGTGAGCATGTCAGCTTGGGCCAATCTTTACTACTGTGTATAATTCTAGAGATTCTTATGCCCAGGAGAGAAGACACACTCTTGGGTGTCTAGGACAAGGGAAAGATGTTATTATTCACAAGGTAGAAGCTTCAAAATAATAGGAAAGAACTTCAAAACCCTAGTCTAACATGGCTTGATTGAGTTTGAATCTTGTTTCTTTGGCTTACTTCATTGGAGTGTTTTCTTTCTCCTTGGCTGACATTGTGTGTTACACATCAGGCATGTGACATGTAGAGGTTTCAGAACCCAGAATTGTATTGATCAGTGAAACTTTATTTATATATTTTAGTTTAAAATCTATTTAAAATAACACTGGACATAATTCATATATTATACATTAGTTTTGCCCTCTGCTCTTCAGATTCTTTTTATAGTATGTCAGAGCAAATTTGGACTTCCATCCCCAATAAGATTTGAGATTGGAGGACACAAAAGCTTTTTCTCAGACCTAAATTATGTCTGAAAAAAGCGAGAAATATCATAAGCTCTACCTGACCTCTCTAGGAGCAGAAATGATTTACAGCCGTGGCATTTAACCATAATTCCTTGATCTTGTTTGAGAAGTTCAGTAAGGAACAATCTCTTGATTTTTGTTTCTTCCTTGCTTTCTTGTCTTGCTTACCAACAATCCATTGTAATCCATGAATTAATATGGCATCAGGCTGAATGTTCTCTGGAGCTCATTCAAGTAACTTTTTTCCCTAAAATAACTCTAATTTCCTTGTTTTTCAGCTCCTCGTCTTTCCTTGCCCTTTACTAAAACCAGAACTCACCAAAAGCTGACTGGCTTTGTGCAGACCCTTCTTAGGACACTCTTTCCTTAATTATTTTATTCATCACTCTGTTTCATTTTTTGCCTTCTAGAAATATGTTGAAATCTTTCTGTAGTTGATGACTTCCACAACATCTTGGCTTTTATTGGCTTATTAACTTGGATATTTCTACACTTTTATTTAAAAATGGTTTGAGAAGGAATAGAAAGTAAATATATTTCCTAGTCTGCCATCGTGAGCTGAAAATCCTGGTCAGTTTTAGCATCCAACCTTCCCATAGGAAAAAAAAACCAAAAAAGCCCTTGACATTAATAGGTGTAACAACTCAAGATTTCAGCTTTTCTGGGGTAATCACTAAGGACTTAGTATGTGGTAATTTCTAATGCTGCTGCTGCTGCTGAGTTGCGTCAGTTGTGTACCAACTGTGTGCAACCCCATAGCCGGCAGCCCACCAGGTTCCTCCGTCCCTGGGATTCTCCAGGCAAGAATACTGGAGTGGGTTGCCATTTCCTTCTTCAGTGCACGAAAGTGAAAAGTGAAAGTGAAGTCGCTCAGTCGTGTCTGACTCCTTGCGACCCCATGGACTGTAGCCCACCAAACTTCTCTGTCCATGGGATTTCCCAGACAAGAGTACAGGAGCAGGTTGCCATTGCCTTCTTCTAATTTCTAATGGGAAAATAATAACTATTTCATGGAATTTATTTGAGGATTACATTAGATAATGAACACACAAATGCTCTCTAAGGTTTAAAAGTCCATAAAAATGATTTTGCAATTGATTTGTTGCTACTTCAGTTTTCCTTGGCAGTGATTTATGACCTTGCTTGTGTGAGACGATGCTTTCTGATTTGTTGTTTTGAAAGTTAGATTATATTTTTCTTTTTTTTTTCTTTTTTTTTTTTAATTTTAAAATCTTTAATTCTTACATGTGATTATATTTTTCAACAGCTCAATGAATGGTTAAGGGTGAAGCCGTAAATGTTTCTTGATACCTGTCACTTTACGATATTTTCAGCAGCTCATTCACTCATGTACTTCTCCTCCCTATTTTGTTGTGGACCTACTACCAGCCAGATACCTTACATCAGGTGTTGGAAAACATTTTCCAGATTTTTAAGTATATATCTTAGACTTGTTGGGCCGTATACAGTTTCTGTAGCTTCTTCTCCTCCTCTTTCTTCAGCAGGCTTTCAAAATGTAAGGCTCAGTATTAGCTCACCCGTCATCAAAAGACGGGCTGAGCTCACAATGATTTGTGAGCAATTATTTGCCAGTCCCTGCTCTCCATTGAAACTGAGTAAGAGGTGCATTTTTTTAGTAAATCATGTCTTTGAGTCAACTCTTAGTCTTCCGGAGCTTGTCCTTACTCTCTTGCTGCTTCTAATCAACAGGGCATTCAGAGAGATCCTGTTAAAACATAAATCAGATTGTATTGCTCAGATCTCTTCAGTGGCTTACTGCAAGCAGAAAGCAAAGTCCTCAGAGTGCCTCCATAGGTAGGCCTAGAAATCTGGGCCTCTGTTTCTTCCCTGACTTGTTCCTTCTCCTCTCTACTTTGCTTACTCTATTTCCCACAAACGGACATCCTTTCTGTTCCTTGAATACTCTAGGCACATTCTTGCCTCCTTCTCTTTCCATCTGACTGTTCTCTCTGCTGGTAATATTCATTCCCCAGATATGCACCTTGCTCCCTTCCACAACCACCTTAAATTCCTTGATAAATTTTATCTCCCCCATAAAGCCTTCATTTATTACTTAATTTCAAGTGGCAGGTACCTTCTATCAGCCACCTCCATCTCCCTACCATGCTTTCCATTTTTTCTCTAGCACTTACCTGATATACTAGTTATTCTATGCATCTATTTAATTTTTATTTACATATTGATATATTTTTATATTTGCTTGTATATTTTTGTCTGCCTCCTCAATTGAAGAGAGGGTATATTCATCTGTGTTGATTACTGCTGTGTCATCAACCTATAAAACATTCTGAAGAATGGTGCCTGAAATTTGAGAAGGGATTAAGAAATTGGCCACATAACTAAATATGTACATAAATTAATGAACAAATCTCCAGGGCTTCTGGATGAGGTCTAATGAAAAGAGGAAGACGAATGATTGGGACAGGGTACTACAAGAAGTAGAATTTGGAATACTCTGATAGCTATCCTAATAGAGAAGGTCTTGTTAATTTAGATCGTTTTAATGAGAGAGCTGGGAACTAGGGACACACAGCATCAAGATTTTTAGAATATATTGTGTAGAGTTCTTTTTAAGTGTGCACAGATATCACTGAAAATCCATGCATGTGTGCATGACTCTATTACTTTATTTAGTTTACAAGAGCCTCTCAAGGACAGGGTTATAGTAAGTATCAGTATCTTTCCTTTATAATGAGCTTAATTTGTTCAAAATTAAATCATAATTTTTTTGCAACTGTGAAACCAAACTAGCTTTTGAGTAGACACTCCCTAGAAACCTGTGCGGAGAAGGCAATGGCACCCCACTCCAGTACTCTTGCCTGGAAAATCCCATGGACGGAGGAGCCTGGTAGGCTGCAGTCCATGGGGTTACCAAGAGTCGGACATGACTGAGCGACTTCACTTTCACTCTTCACTTTCATGTATTGGAGAAGGAAATGGAAACCCACTCCAGTGTTCTTGCCTGGAGAATCCCAAGGACGGGGGAGCCTGGTGGGCTGCCGTCTATGGGGTCGCACAGAGTCGGACACGACTGAAGCAACTTGGCAGCAGTAGCAGCAGCAGAAACCTGTGACGTTAATAAAACCAACAAACGTGTTCAGCTTCCAATGATAGACATACTACAGACTCAATTATGGGCCATCCATTTTAATGAGGGCAAGAAGTGATTTAACAAATACAGAGCAAAGAGGATGTTAAGTTTTGTCCTCTGTTAATATTAGCAATGGATAAAGTGGGCTCCAACATCTTCAAGATAGCTTGAGACCATCATCTCTGTGTCATGGGAGAGGGATGTTCAGCCAGGATATTGTTCTCTGTCACTCAGAAAAATACCCATAATGTATAATGATACTTACTGAGTCAGATATGAGACTTTTGGGTGGTTAGAAGTCCTTTAGCATGATTCTTTCAGATGCCTTAGCGACAAGATGAAGCTAGCCACTTTGGACACTTTCAGCAATGAAGAGTTTGTTTGGATGTTAATTTTCATGCTGAATGAAATTCAGCTGAATGAATTTCGTGCTGAATTCACCCTACCTACTTGAAACTGCAGCACAGCACACACACTTCAGTTACCAGTTCAGTTCATTCCACAGAATTTTCATAAAACATAGTGTTCTATATACCTGGGCTGTATCTCACTTCGTTTTAAGAATTTCCAGATAATTCTTCCTACATAGTGTTACAATTCCAATCTTGCCAAGTCCTGCACCAGTTACATAGAACACAGCACATTTATTTCTCTGGTTGTTCAGATCCCAGTGAAAGAAGAATGGAATGGAATCAAAGAGATGAGATCAGAATTCTTGTCCCAGATTTACCATAAAATAATTGTGTTCTCAGGAAAATTATAGCTATTCTAGACCCCTTTCCTTTTCTTTATTTCAACAGAGTTCCATTCAGTTCAGTTCAGTTCAGTTGCTCCGTCGTGTCTGACTCTTTGCGACCCCATGAATCGCAGCACGCCAGGGCTCCCTGTCCATCACCATCTCCCGGAGTTCACTCAGACTCACGTCCATCGAGTCAGTGATGCCATCCAGCCATCTCATCCTCTGTCGTCCCCTTCTCCTCCTACCCCCAATCCCTCCCAGCATCAGAGTCTTGTCCAATGAGTCAACTCTTCGCATGAGGTGGCCAAAGTACTGGAGTCTCAACAATAGCATCATTCCTTCCAAAGAAATGCCAGGGCTGATCTTCTTCAGAATGGACTGGTTGGATCTCCTTGCAGTCCAAGGGACTCTCAAGAGTCTCCTCCAGCACCACAGTTCAAAAGCATCAGTTCTTTGGTGCTCAGCGTTCTTCACAGTCCAACTCTCACATCCATACACGACCACAGGAAAAACCGTAGCCTTGACTAGACGGACCTTAGTCGGCAAAGTAATGTCTCTGCTTTTGAATATACTATCTAGGTTGGACATAATTTTTCTTCCAAGGAGTAAGCGTCTTTTAATTTCATGGCTGCAATCACTATCTGCAGTGATTTTGGATCCCAAGAAAATAAAGTCTGACACTGTTTCCACTGTTTCCCCATCTATTTCCCGTGAAGTGATGGGACTGGATGCCATGATCTTCGTTTTCTGAATGTTGATGTAGATGACACCAAATAACATCCCCCTCTTTGCTGTCGTAGCTTCGATGTTATTGGTATTCTGAAACACATGAATACAATGACACATGAAGCTGTGCACCATCTCTGTAACTATGTTTTTAGCGTTGCCTTTATTTTGAAAATGAGAGCATGGCTGAGCACAGAAGTAGACGTTTTGACCAGAGGCTCCAAAGTAAATGCAACTAAACCACAAGTTTCCTTCTTTCCTGAAGCTCACTTAACTGAAACATAGGCTGCTGGACATCAAGCGGTAAAGCATATTATCAGTGTATTTTAAAAGCAGCTATTCTTCTAGGATTTCTAATTAGTAGCAGGAAGTTTTGAAATTCTTAAAGGATCATCTGCTCTTGTGAGATTTACAGCTCTGGTTTCCAGTCAACCAAGTTGAATTAGGGCATCTGAACTTTTGGATGCATCTCAGAACTAGAATTCTGAACCTCTTGAGTTTTTCTTCATGCTGTCAGAAATTCATGCCAGATAATCCTTTTAATAGAGAGTATGTACACACTTGTATATTTTCATATAAGAAACCAATGTGGTGAGTGAGGATGGAAGTGAAGCCCTCAGTCTCAGAGGGGTGTTGAGCTCCTGGTGAAATACAGTCATTATTTCTTCAAAATAGAAAAGCAGTTATTTGAAGTTATTAACACCAAATAGCTATTGATACACTTATCTGTGATACATGTACTTACTGTACCAACTAGGTGTGTTCTCTTTGGGAAGTACACAGCTGTTTGAGACACAGATTGTTTATTTTTGTTTGTTTTCCCACAAAGACTGTGACCTTTTGATCAGGAACGTCTGTATTTTACTAACATCTGGAACCACCAGCTAACACAGTGTCTAAAATGTAGCCAATGAATATGAAATCAAGGAACACATTTTTTAAGTACAGACCAGGGCATGGGCAAATATAAATTTTTTGTTTTCAATCATAACGTGATTGAAACCTATAAACGATACAGACAACAAGCACTACAGTAATTCAAAGAAGGCATAGAACAGACAACCTGTAAGGATCTATTGTATAGCACAGGGAGCTATACTCAATATTTTGTAATAACTTATTAATGGAAAAGAACCTGATAAAGCACGTATATATAAATTAATCACTGAACTGTACACCTAAAACTAACATGGCATTATAAATCAACTATACTTCAATTTAAAAAACTGACAACAAAAGACACCTAGAAGTCATAGACATGATATTTCCATAGAGAAGCCAGATGAAGAAGAGAGAGAGAGCTTTTGAATTCACCAGAGCAGTCACAGAGAACCTAGGCTTCGACCTGAACTTGAATTTACATTAAGATTGTGTTGCAGGTACAGATGTAGGTAATCACATACACTCACTATACTGAGACTAGCTGAAGTTATGAGTGTCGTCCAAGATCCCAAAGCAAGTACAGTGTGCAGTCAAAATTTTAAGTGACACCTAATACACTTAAAAAAAAAAAAAAAAAAGCCCCTTCTGTGATACCGTGTTGTCATTGAAATAATGTTGTTTCTTTCTGGTAGATTATAGTAGAAATTGGTTCCAGTGTCTCCTGTAATTACTAGTTCTGTTTATCCCATCTATAGTTGATCTTCAAAATTTCCATTAGAATGGCTTTGCCAAAATGAAACATACAAGTATTCGTGATGCCTGTATCCAAGCATTTCTTCTGTTGTTCCCTGCTTAGGATTATATGAACAATTCACTATCTTTTCCCTCCTCTAAGAATTCCCTCTGCCCTATTGGGCACCTGGAAAACCCACTTCATTTGTCAAAACTCAGTTTGCATATTATCTCTGTTATGCTGTCTTCTGTTTAGTGTTGTGGTCACACTTTCCTTTTTGCTCCCATTACACTTTTGCATACCTGACTGTTGCACTTGCTACACTGTATTGTAGTTGGATGTTTTACGTAACTCGGGCTTCTTCTGGGCAACATTCCTTGGGGCCAGCGACTACCTTTTCTTCACCCATTGATGCAGCCTTAGCATGTTACTTGGTATGCAGTAGTTAACATAAAAATGAGATCTAAATAAATTTTAAAAGGTAGGTACATATGACCTATCATCACTTTCCAGGTATAACAGGAAAAAACATTACTGTTGGTGCTGAATGTTCACTTCTATTGTAATGAATGGTGGTGGTACTTGACTCCACTTACATTGTTTTACCTACCATTTTATGTATTTCTACCTGATATCTCCTCTTTATTTCCATTTAGATATTTATTGGTAATCCAAGTAAAGCAGGAATGAGGGTAGGGCTAGGCTATACTTGCTTGGAATAGTAAAGACATTGTGTGACTTTTTGGTGAGAAAATCCTGAGGTATGGGAGGTTTACATCTTCCCTTTGAGGCATATGGAGGGCTCTGCCTCTAAAGAGTTTTATTAGCAACTAATCAAGATGTTTTTGCACAAGGCTCCTGATGAGCTATTAGTAATACTAAGAGTGAATCAGAACTAAAGTAGTTTCTGATTTGTTTTACATTGTAAATGTAGGCTATTATTTTTTAATGCTGGGAGTGGTGGTGGTGGAGAGTGACGGAATGGTCTTTTCCCATCTTGATGTTTCAATCCTGTCAAGAGAGATCTTAAATAATTTCAGCCCTGCTGCTTTACTTACTCCACCCGAGGGTGATCAAGTGACTTATATAGGAAGCTTGAAAAGAATTAAGTGGGCATGTTTGTCTTAACTAATTCTGTTTTCTCCCTTGAGAGTGAGAGTTGGTGTCTTCTGTTTCTGTCATCCTGTGTATTACTAGTTCAGTATGGACTAGTAATTTCTGGGGTTCAGTTATGGGATCATTTCATTCAATTAAGCCAGGGTTAGGTCAGTACCAGGAATATTTTGACCTCCATCTTCACTCTTTTATCTTGTTTCTTAATTAACTCTATACCTAGGTGTAATTAAGTGTTGTATCTGTTGTACTTGCACAAATGCATCATTTGGTGTGTTACCTGGAAACACTGAATAGAAAGAAAGGAGCAGACGTTTTGGAGAGGAAAATGTCCACATGGAAATGTTTCGGTGCTTCCATGTTAGGTAGTCTTGTGCCTTGGTCTTTAACATGTGGTGGGATGTTGGGACCTTTGACTATTTGAAAATACTTCGGCTTATGCAGTTAAAAGCAGTTAACTGCTGAAGTCTAGAAAAGGTTTAATGTATGCTGTATTAGTTTCCAGTACCTGCTGTAACAAATCAGCATAAACTTGGCTTAACATAATAAAAATGTACCGTCTCACAGTTCTAGAGGTCAGAAGTCTGATATCAAGGTGTCATAGGGTTGCACTCCCTAAAGGTGGTCTAGGGGAGAGTCCACTCCTTGTCTCTCTGAGCTTCCGGTGGTTAGTAGCTTCCTTGGCTTGAGGCCACATCGCTTAGTCTCTGTTTTCACTCCCTTTGTGTTTCTGTATCTTCTCTTCATCTGGTCCAAATTGCCCTCTGCCCTTCTTGTTTCATAAGGGCAATTGTCATCATATTAAGAACCCATCTGATTAATACAGGATGGGAATCCCATCTGGAGATCCTTAATGAAACTTGCAAAGACCTTTTTTCCAAGTGAGGTAACAGTTAAGAATTAGAACATGAATGTATCCTTTTGGGGGTCATCCTTCAACCCACTACACCAACAATAAGACTCTGCAGTTGGCTGCAGTTTATTGCATGGGAGAGTGGCTGTTTCTGTCAAGCCACTTAAGTAAAGGTCTGGCATAAAGAAAAGGGGCCCTAGGGAATTGCAGGTGGCTGAGCGAATACCTGGAGCAGAATGAATAGGGGACCTGGAAGGTCTTCAGTATAAAGAGAACTTTACCTGGCTCTCAACTTTGGGGTGGGCAGGAGTTTTCAGGGCAGGAAGTACTCAGGCAGCTGCTCACTTTGGCTTACTCTTCAGGTAGTTTTTTTCCCAAGCAGGCTTGACTGAGACAAAGACTTAGTTGTAAGGAAAGTATGTTTGATAGAACTTGTCAGCATTGACATATATGGTTACCATAGGCTCAAGTTAATCCCCTTACATGTGGACCCAAGCTGACATGGAATTTGTCAGTTACGTTGGAGAAAGAACTGTTCTCTGAAAGGCAGGCTTCTTTGGTCTATGCAGTAACATAGCCAGAGGCTGTGAAAATGACTATGGCACCATAGGACCATGGAATCTACACATTATAACTGGAGGTATAATGTTACTGGATAGAACCCACAATCAGGTCAGGACTGCAGTGTGAACAGATCATCAAAGAGGAAGGATAACTCCAGAGTCCATGTGTGATAGGTGCTCAGGGCTGTGCATTGCACATGGCAAGTTCATAGTGACCAGTCAACCTTAGGCCAGGAAAGTCCTCCTGGTTCTAAGTTTGCAGGTCAGGACTTTCAGATAAATGGCACAGACCAATGGACATCCTAGTGAGGCTAAAATCAGAGAGACTTTATCTTTCTTTCAAATGCCACTGAGTTTCTGCTATGTTCTTTGATAATTTCTGTACTGGATTCTGAGAATGAGAATGTGCCTAGTTTTATTATTCTAGGAGTGGGGACTGGCTTGGTTTTGAGATTTTTTAAATTGTGGGCATAATGCTGTAATCTCAGATTGAAACTTAGTAACTCTTTAAAATCGTTAAAAGCATGGTTCATGAAAGACCTGATAAACTGCTAGAACAGCCAAGATCCCGGGAGACCACGGCAATGTCAGTGACAGAAGTCTAAGCTGTAGATATGGAAGGATCCCTCAGTCCACTGAGACACTGAAAGCCCTGCCACTGAGAATGAATTAAAACATGCATTTGGGAGGATTCTTTCTGGACATTTAAGGACTTCAGATTTTTAACCCAGCATAACAAGGAAACTTGATTAAAAAAAAAAAGTGAGGTCTTCAACTTTGTTTTTCTTTCTCAAGATTGCTTTGGTTATTGAGGGTTCTTTTTGGTTACATATACATTTTAGACTAATTTCTTCTATTTCTGAAAAAACAGGGGATTTTGATAGGTATTGCAATAAACTCTTGATAGCTTTGTGTAATATGGACATTTTAACATATTAAGTCTTCCAGTTCATAAACATGGGATATCGTTCCATTTATGTCTTCATTAATTTCTTTCAATAACATTTTTTAGTTTTCAGTGTGCAAGTCTTTCATGTCTTTAGTTAAGTTTATTCATATTTTATTTTTTTGTTACTATTATAAATGAAATTGTTCTCCTGATTTCTTCTTTAGATTGTTAATTGTTAGTGAGCAGAAGTGCAAGTAATGTGTGTATGCTGATTTTGTATTCTGCCAACACACTGCCAAGTTTATTAGTTCTAATAGATTTTGTTGTGAAATCTTTACCATTTTCTGCATCTGTTTTCAGAATGTTCACATTCTGCCTAAGTGTATCCTTAATTCTAGGTGACATTTTCACTTCCATCTTAGGTTTTCATCTTTTTATAAAATTGTGTTACCATTAATTTTTAAATTTTCATAATTGCATTTACATTTTGGCTGTACTGGATCTTCATTGCTGGGCAAGCCTTCCTTTAGTTGTGGCAAGCAGAGCTTCCTCTCTGTGTGCAGTGCGTGGGCTTCTCGCTGCAGTGGTTTTTCTCCTTGTGGAGCATGAGCTTGAGGGTGTGTGGGCTGCAGTCCTTGTGGTGTGTGGGCTCAGTAGTTGTGGTTCCCAGTGTCTAGAGCACAGGCTCAGTAGTTGTGGCGCAGGGGCTTAGTTGCTTCATGGCATGTGGGATCTTCCCAGACAGGAATCTAACCCAGGTCCCCTGCACTGGCAGGCAGATTCTTTACCACTGAACCACCAGAGAAGCCCCTTAGTCTTTCATCTTAATTCTCAGTATATTCAGGCTTCATTGGGTATATCTCTTGCTCCTCTTCCCTGTACCCGACCATGCCTAGAATAGGAGGTGCCTCTACGAACCTGTGTTGACTTATTTTAAATGACATAAGTGCGTGAATATGTTCATTTCCCTCTGGAAAAGGGGGTTACATTCCATAAGATTCGAACATCAAGTCTTTAAACTTCACTGAACCCATAGATTCATAAATAGTTGCCTAATTATCCTCCCCTATACCACTCTAAAATAATCATATCAAAGTATGGTTATTAATTGTCTTAATTGCAAAGAAATAATAGCAAACAGAAAGAAATTGCTTCTCAAAAGAAATTCTTCCACCAAAGTAAAAACTAAAGGTCAAAAAGTCAAATGAATATGGGATTTGTGACTATTCTAAGTGATAAAGAACTCTGACAAGAAATACTGCAGTGCTGATTGCTATTGTCATCTTTTCACTTTCCATTACAATTGTTTATGTTATTCTCATGAGGTTTTACTTAAGTTATCAAGATTTTTACAATAGTCAAATTAAAAAAAAACAAAAATCAAAATATCTTGAAATGCCAATACAAAGAAAATGAGTCAGACCATGAAAAATGTTTTAGACAAGTTGACAACGTATATTCTTTGCTCATTTCTTTTTGAGACAAGGTCCATCTTATTCACACCCACATGTACAATACACTGAATAAAATACAACCAATCACCCTATGGTGATGAAAAACAAAAGACACGATGGTTCTAGAAATTTCTTCTCTTTATTCCTAGTATCTTGTTGTATCTGGCAAAATAAGCAGGTTGAAATGTTCTCTAAATTTTTTGTGTTTCATTTAATAATAATTTGCTTATTTATCTTAATGTAAATATTAAAAAATATTTACACTATTCAATGTTCAAGGACAGGAGGAGTGGCGGTGAGGAGATACCTGTCGTCCAAGGTAAGGAGCAGCAGCTGCGCTTTGCTGGAGCAGCTGTGAAGAGATACCACACATCCAAGGTAAGAGAAACCCAAGTAAGATGGTAGGTGTTGCAAGAGGGCATCAGAGGGCAGACACACTGAAACCATACTCACAGAAAACTAGTCAATCTAATCACACTAGGACCACAGCCTTGATTAACTCAATGAAAATAAGCCATGCCCGTGGGGCCACCCAAGACGGGCAGGTCATGGTGGAGAGGTCTGACAGAATGTGGTCCACTGGAGAAGGAACTTCAGTATTCTTGCCTTGAAAAACGCCATGAACAGTGTGAAAAGGCAAAATGATAGGATACTGAAAGAGGAACTCCCCAGGTCATTAGGTGCCCAAGATGCTACTGTAGATCAGTAGAGAAATAACTCCAGAAAGAATGAAGGAATGGAGCCACAGCAAAGACAATACCCAGTTGTGGATGTGACTGGTGATAGAAGCAAGGTCTGATGCTGTAAAGAGCAATATTGCATAGGAACCTGGAATGTCAGATCCATGAAGCAAGGCAAATTGGAAGTGGTCAAACAAGAGATGGCAAGAGTGAACGTCGACATTCTAGGAGTCAGCGAACTAAAATGGACTGGAATGGGTGAATTTAACTCAGAAGACCATTATATCTACTACTGCGGGCAGGAATCCCTCAGAAGAAATGGAGTAGCCATCATGGTCAACAAAAGAGTCCGAAATGTAGTACTTGGATGCAATCTCAACAATGGCAGAATGATCTCTGTTCATTTCCAAGGCAAATCATTCAATATGACAGTAATCCAAGTCTATGCCCCCACCAGGAATGCTGAAGAAACTGAAGTTGAATGGTTTGATGAAGACCTACAAGACCTTTTAGAACTAACACCCAAAAAAGATATCCTTTTCATTATAGGGGACTGGAATGCAAAAGTAGGAAGCCAAGAAACACCTGGAGTAACAGGCAAATTTGGCCTTGAAATACGGAATGAAGCAGGGCAAAGGCTAACAGAGTTTTGCCAAGAAAATGCACTGGTCATAGCAAACAGCCTCTTCCAACAACACAAGAAAAGACTCTACACATGGACATCACCAGATGGTCAACACCGAAATCAGATTGATTATATTCTTTGCAGCCAAAGATGGAGAAGCTCTATACAGTCAACAAAAACAAGACCAGGAGCTGACTGTGGCTCAGATCATGAACTCCTTATTGCCAAATTCAGACTTAAATTGAAGAAAGTGGGGAAAATCATTAGACCATTCAGGTATGACCTAAATCAAATCCCTTATGATTATACAGTGGAAGTGAGAAATAGATGTAAGGGCCTAGATCTGATAGATGAGTGCCTCAGGAACTATGGACTGAGGTTCATGACATTGTACAGGAGACAGGGATCAAGACCATCCCCATGGAAAAGAAATGCAAAAAAGCAACATGGCTGTCTGGGGAGGCCTTACAAATAGCTATGAAAAGAAGAGAAGCAAAAAGCAAAGGAGAAAAGGAAAGATAAAAGCATCTGAATGCAGAGTTCCAAAGAATAGCAAGAAGAGATAAGAAAGCCTTCTTCAGCAATCAATGCAAAGAAATAGAGGAAGACCACAGAATGGGAAAGACTAGAGATCTCTTCAAGAAAATTAGAGATAGCAAGGGAACATTTCATGCAAAGATGGGCTCGATAAAGGACAGAAATGGTCTGGACCTAACAGAAGCAGAAGATATTAAGAAGAGATGGCAAGAATACACATAAGAACTGTACAAGAAAGATCTTCACGACCCAGATAATCATGATAATGTGATCACTCATCTAGAGCCAGACATCTTGGAATGTGAAGTCAAGTGGGCCTTAGGAAGCATCACTACGAACAAAGCTAGTGGAGGTGATGGAATTCCAGTTGAGCTATTTCAAATCCTGACAGATGATGCTGTGAAAGTGCTGCACTCAATATGCCAGCAAATTTGGAAAACTTTTCCACAGGACTGGAAAAGGTCAATTTTCATTCCAATCCCAAAGAAAGGCAATGCCAAAGAATGGTCAAAATACTGCACAATTGCACTCATCTCACATGCTAGTAAAGTAATGCTCAAAATTCTCCAAGCCAGGCTTCAGCAATATGTGAACCATGAACTTCCAGATGTTAAAGCTGGTTTTAGAAGAGGCAAAGGAACCAGAGATCAAATTGCCAACATCTGCTGGATCATGGAAAAAGCAAGAGAGTTCCAGAAAAAGATCTATTTCTGCTTTATTGACTATGCTAAAGCCTTTGACTGTGTGGATCACAAGAAACTGTGGAAAATTCTGAAAGAGATGGGAATACCAGACCACCTGACCTGCCTCTTGAGAAACTTATATGCAGGTCAGGAAGCAACAGTTAGAACTGGACATGGAACAACAGACTGGTTCCAAATAGGAAAAGGAGTACGTCAAGGCTGTATATTGTTACCCTGCTTATTTAACTTCTATGCAGAGTACATCATGAGAAACGCTGGACTGGAAGAAGCACAAGCTGGAATCAAGATTGCCGGGAGAAATATCAATAACCTCAGATATGCAGATGATACAACCCTTATGGAAGAAAATGAAGAGGAACTAAAAAGCCTCTTAATGAAAGTGAAAGTGGAGAGTGAAAAAGCTAAAAGCTCAACATTCAGAAAACGAAGATCATGGCATCTGGTCCCATCAGTTCATGGGAAATAGATGGGGAAACAGTTTCAGACTTTATATTTTTGGGCTCCAAAATCACTGCAGATGGTGACTGCAGCCATGAAATTAAAAGATGCTTACTCCTTGGAAGAAAAGTTATGACCAACCTAGATAGCATACTGAAAAGCAGAGACATTACTTTGCCAACAAAGGTCCGTCTAGTCAAGGCTATGGTTTTTCCAGTAGTCGTGTATTGATGTGAGAATTGGAAGGTGAAGAAAGCTGAGCACCAAAGAATTGATGCTTTTGAACTGTGATGCTTTCTTCTCTGAAGAGAAGACTCTTGAGAGTCCCTTGGACTGCAGGGAGATCCAACCAATCCATCCTAGAGGAAATCAGTCCTAAATATCCATTGGAAGGACTGATGCTGAAGCTGAAACTCCAATACTTTGGCCACCTGATGAGAAAAACTGACTCATCTGAAAAGACCCTGATGCTGGAGAAGACTGAAGGCAGCAGGAGAAGGGGATGACTAAGGATGAGATAGTTGAATGGCATAACCGATTCGACGGACATGAATTTGAGTAGGCTCTGGGAGTTGGTGATGGACAGGGAAGCCTGGTGTGATGCAGTCTGTGGAATCGCTAAGAGTTGGACATGACTGAGTGACTGAAGTGAACTGATACCAGATGGAAATGATACCTTTTCGCTCTTTTCAAGGTATTATGAAGCTCAGTAGAGATAAGGAATGTAAAAGTACCTAGGAAATTATGAAATTCGTTGCAAATGTGTATTGTTCATGAAATTATACTCCAGATTGCAAGCTTTTTAAGAACAAAGACTATTTCTCTGTCCATTCCAAGAATATCCTTACATTGCAACTGTTTAAAAATATTTTCTTTATTTGAAAACCAACCCAAGATCACTCTTACATAAGTTGGAAAAAAGTACAACACATTTTCCTCACACCTCAAATATCACAGATGGAAAACTGTCATTTTGCCTCCCTATTTTCTATGCTAAAATGATTTTTTAAAGGTAGCAAATGACTAATAGATGCCTAAGGAAAATTTAAGATTTTAACTATTTCTGTTTGTAAGTGACTATTTGTCAATGAATTAATAACTATTTCTTAATGAATTGAATGTGCCAGTGTCAATAGAGAAGCCATTTTTTTTTCTTTCAGTTTTATTGAGATACAGTTGACATACAGTACTATATAACCTTAAGTGGTAAACATAGTGATTTGACATACATGATTCATGTAATGATTACCATAATAATTTTTCTGACTGTCCATCATCTCAAATGAACAGAAAAAATACAGAAAGAAAAATGTGTTTCCTTGTGATGAGAACTCTTGGGATTTACTCTCTTAATAACTCTAATGTATAACATAGTTAGTTCAGTCACCCAGTTGTGTCTGAATCTGTGACCCTATGGACTGCAGCACCCAGGCTTCCCTGTCCTTCATCAACTCCTGGAGCTTGCTCAAACTCAGGTCCATTGAGTTGGTCATGCCATCCAACCATTTCATCCTCTGTCATCCCCTTCTCCTCCTGGCTCCAATCTTTCCCAGCATCAGGGTCTTTTCCAATGAGTTAGTTCTTCGCATTAGGTGGCCAAACACAGAGAAGTATTAATTATATTTATCATGTATAGTACATACCTAGTACTTATTTATCTTTATAATTGGAGGCTTGTACTTTTTGACTCAGTTCAGTTCAGTTCAGTTTGGTCGCTCAGTCGTGTCCAACTCTTCGCGACCCCATGAATCGCAGCATGCCAGGCCTCCCTGTCCATCACCATTTCCCGGAGTTCACTCAGACTCACGTCTGTCTAGTCTGTGATGCCATCCAGCCATCTCATCCTCTGTTGTCCCCTTTCCCTCCTGCCCCCAATCCCTCCCAGCATCAGAGTCTTTTCCAATAAGTCAACTGTTCGCATGAGGTGGCCAAAGTACTGCAGTTTCAGCTTTAGCATCATTCCTTCCAAAGAAATCCCAGGGTTGATCTCCTTCAGAACGGACTGGTTGGATCTCCTTGCAGTCCAAGGGACTCTCAAGACTCTTCTCCAACACCACAACCTCCATCTAATTCCATCTCCTCCTACCAACTGCTTCTGGTAATCACAAATCTGATTTCTTTTTCTATGAGTTTGCTTGCTTGCTTGCTTGTTTGTATTTGAAGCATGATAGACCTACAACACTATCTTAGTTTTGTTACACAGCATGATGATTCGATATCTCTATACTTTTCAAAATATCTCTATACTTTTCACCACGGTAAGTCTAGATACCATCTGTAACCATATGAAGATATTACATAGTTATTTCATACCCCTGAATAACTTTTTTTTTGTAACTGGAAGCTTTTAATTTCCTTCAGCTGTTTGTTTCCTCCCCATACTTCACTTCCCTCTGACAAATACCTGTGTATTTTTTATATCTGTATGTTTTATCTGTTCATTGGTTTTGTTTTATTTTTAATTCCACATATACGTGATTATACAGATTTGTGTTCCTCTGCCAAACTTATTTCACCTGGGTTAGGGTTAGGGTAAGAGCATAATGTACTCTAGGTCTGTCCATTGTTGTCACAAATGGCAAGATTGTATTCCTTTTTTATCAGTGAGTAATATTTCACTCTGTATTTAGGCATGAATGTGTGAGTATATATATATATATATGTAAAATAACTTCTTTATTTGTGTATACCATGTTGGCTATTGTAAATGATACTGCAATGAATATAGCAATCTATGTATCTTTTATAATCAGTGTTTTCTTTTTCTTTGGATAAATACCCAGGAGTGGAATTGCTGGACGGCATCATAATTCTATTTTCAACTATTTACGGAGTCTATACGCTGTTTCCTACAATGGTTGTACCAAGTTACATTCCCATTAAAAGCACATGGGGTTTCCTTTTCCCTTTGCTCCATATCCTCGCCAACACTGGTTATTTGTTGCTTTTGGGGTGATTACCATTGTGACAGATATAAGGTGATATCTCATGGTGGTTTTAATTTGCATTTTTCTGATGGTTAGAGTAGACATCCTTGTCTTGTTCCTCATCTTAGTGGTAATACTTTCAGCTTTTCATCATTAAGTATAATGTGAACTGTGGCCTGGTTATATACGCCTTTTATGATGTTGAAGTATGTCCCCTGTATCCATTTTTTTGGAGAGCTTTCATCATAAATAGATGTTAAATTTTGTGAAAGCCTTTTTTTTCTGTGTCCATTAATATGATCATTTGATTTTTATTCTTTGTTTATGTTGTATATCACATTGATAGATGTGTATAACGAACCATCCTTGCATCCTAAGATAAATCTTACTTGTTCAAGGTGTATGATCATTTTTAAGTATTGTTGAATTTGATTTGCTAATATTTTATTGAGAATTTTTATATGCATATTAAAAGTGATTGGCCTGTAATTAGTGTGTGAGTATGTGTGTGTGTGTTTGAGAGAGAGAGAGAGAGAGAGAGAGAGAGAAAGAGATCTTTGTCTGGTTTTGGTATCAGAGTGATGCTGGCCTCACTTAATGAGTTCAGAAGTATTCCTTCTCTGTTTTTGTTTGAAATAATTTGAGGGGTCTAGGTGCAATATTAACTCACCTTTAAATGTTTTCTAGAATTCACCTGTGAAGTCTTCTGTTTCTGGACTTTAGTTTGTTGATAGTGTTCTGTATATTACTGATGAAGTTTCATTACTGGTAATGGACTTTCATATTTTCTTTCTTCCTGCTTCAATCTTGGAGCTTGCACATTTCTAGGAATTTCTGCATTTCACCTAGATGTCCATTTCTAACCTATAATCATTTGTCACCCCATTTGCCTCCTGCCCTCAATCTTCTCCAGTATCAGGGCTTTTCCAGTGAGTCAGCTCTTTGTATCAGGTGGCCAAATTATTGGAGCTTCAATCAGTCCTTCCAATGAATATTCAAGGTTGATTTCTCCCATGGGTTCAGTTCAGTTCAGTTCAGTTCAGTCGCTCAGTCATGTCCAACTCTTTGCGACCCCGTGAATCACAGCACGCCAGGCCTCCCTGTCCATCACCATCTCCTGGAGTTCACTCAGACTCACGTCCATCGAGTCCGTGATGCCATCCAGCCATCTCGTCCTCTGTCGTCCCCTTCTCCTCCTGCCCCCAATCGCTCCCAGCATCACTCTTTTCCAATGTGTCAACTCTTCACATGAGGTGGCCAAGGTACTGGAGTTTCAGCTTTAGCATCATTCCCTCCAAAGAAATCCCAGGATTGATCCCCTTCAGAATGGACTGGTTGGATCTCCTCGCAGACCAAGGGACTCTCAAGAGTCTTCTCCAACACCACAGTTCAAAAGCATCAATTCTTCAGCGCTCAGCCTTCTTCACAGTCCATCTCTCACATCCATACATGACCACAGGAAAAACCATACCTTGACTAGACGGACCTTAGCTGGCAAAGTAATGTCTCTGCTTTTGAATATACTATCTACGTTGGTCATAACTTTTCTTCTAAGAAGTAAGCATCTTTTAATTTCAGGGCTGCAGTCACCATCTGCAGTGATTTTGCAGCCCAGAAAAATAAAGTCTGACACTGATTCCACTGTTTCCACTGTTTCCCCATCTATTTCCCATGAAGTGATGGGATCAGATGCCATGATCTTTGTTTTCTGAATGTTGAGCTTTAAGCCAACTTTTTCACTCTCCACTTTCAGTTTCATCAAGAGGCTTTTTAGTTCCTCTTCACTTTCTGCCATAAGGGTGGTGTCATCTGCATATCTGAGCTTATTGGTATTTCTCCCAGCAATCTTGATCCCAGCTTGTGTTTCTTCCAGGCCAGCGTTTCTCATGATGCACTCTGCATAGAAGTTAAATAAGCAGGGTGACAATATACAGCCTTGACGTACTCCTTTTCCTATTTGGAACCAGTCTGTTGTTCCATGTCCAGTTCTAACTGTTGCTTCCTGACCTGCATACAGATTTCTCAAGAGGCAGGTTAGGTGCTCTGGTATTCCCATCTCTTTCAGAATTTTCCACAGTTTATTGTGATCCACACAGTCAAAGGCTTTAGCATAGTCAATAAAGCAGAAATAGATCTTTTTCTGGAACTCTCTTGCTTTTTCCATGATCCAGCAGATGTTGGCAATTTGATCTCTGGTTCCTCTGCCTTTTCTAAAACCAGCTTGAACATCAGGGAGTTCGCGGTTCACGTATTGCTGAAGCCTGGCTTGGAGAATTTTGAGCATTACTTTACTAGCATGTGAGATGAGTGCAATTGTGCGGTTGTTTGAGCATTCTTTGGCATTGCCTTTCTTTGGAATTGGAATGAAACTGACCTTTTCCAGTCCTGTGGCCACTGCTGAGTTTTCCAAATTTGCTGGCATATTGAGTGAAGCACTTTCACAGCATCATCTGTCAGGATTTGAAACAGCTCAACTGGAATTCCATCACCTCCACTAGCTTTGTTCGTAGTGATGCTTTCTAAGGCCCACTTGACTTCACATTCCAAGATGTCTGGCTCTAGATGAGTGATCACATCATCATGATTATCTGGGTCGTGAAGATCTTTTCTGTACAGTTCTTCCGTGTATTCTTGCCACCTCTTCTTAATATCTTCTGCTTCTGTTAGGTCCAGACCATTTCTATCCTTTACTGAGCCCATCTTTGCATGAAATGTTCCCTTGGTATATCTAATTTTCTTGAAGAGATCTCTAGTCTTTCCCATTCTGTTCTTTTCTTCTATTTCTTTGCATTGATTGCTGAAGAAGGCTTTCTTATCTCTTCTTGCTCTTCTTTGGAACTCTGCATTCAGATGCTTATATCTTTCCTTTTCTCCTTTGCTTTTTGCCTCTCTTCTCTTCACAGCTATTTGTAAGGCCTCCCCAAACAGCCATTTTGCTTTTTTGCATTTCTTTTCCAGGGGGATGATCTTGATCCCTGTCTCCTGTACAGTGTCACGAACCTCATTCCATAGTTCATCAGGCACTCATCTATCAGATCTAGGCCCTTACATCTATTTCTCACTTCCACTGTATAATCATAAGGGATTTGATTTAGGTCATACCTGAATGGCTAATGATTGTCCCCACTTTCTTCAGTTTAAGTCTGAATTTGGTAATAAGGAGTTCACGATCTGAGCCACAGTCAGCTCCTGGTCTTGATTTTGTTGACTGTATAGAGCTTCTCCATCTTTGGCTGCAAAGAATATAATCAATCTGATTTCGGTGTTGACCATCTGTTGATGTCCATGTGTAGAGTCTTCCCTTATGTTGTTGGAAGAGGCTGTTTGCTATGACCAGTGCATTTTCTTGGCAAACCTCTATTAGCCTTTGCCCTGCTTCATTCCCCATTCCAAGGGCAAATTTGGCTGTTACTCCAGGTGTTTCCTGACTTCCTACTTTTGCATTCCAATGCCCTATAATGAAATGGACATCTTTTTTGGGTGTTAGTTCTCAAAGGTCTTGTAGGTCTTCATAAAACTGTTCAACTTCAGTTTCTTCAGCGTTACTGGTTGGGGCATAGACTTGGGCAACTGTGATATTGAATGGTTTGCCTTGGAGACAACAGAGATCATTCTGTCATTTTTGAGATTGCATCCAAGTACTGCATTTCAGACTCTTTTGTTGACCATGATGGCTACTCCATTTTTTCTGAGGGATTCCTTTCAGCAGTAGTAGATATAATGGTCATCTGAGTTAAACTCACCCATTCCAGTTCATTTTAGTTCGCTGATTCCTAGAATGTCAACGTTCACCCTTGACATCTCTTGTTTGACCACTTCCAATTTGCCTTGATTCATGGACCTAACATTCCAGGTTCCTATGCAATATTGTTCTTTACAGCATCGGATCTTGCTTCTATCACCAGTCACATCCACAAGTGGGTATTGTTTTTGCTTTAGCTCCATCCCATCATTCTTTCTGGAGTTATTTCTCCACTGATCTCCAGTAGCATATTGGGCACCTAATGACCTGGGGAGTTCCTTTTTCAGTGTCTTATCATTTTGCCTTTTCATACTGTTCATGGGGTTCTCGAGGCAAGAATACTGAAGTGGCTTGCCATTCCCTTCTCCAGTGGACCACATTCTGTCAGACCTCTCCACCATGACCCACCCGTCTTGGTGTGCCCCGCAGGCATGGCTTGGTTTCATTGAGTTAGACAAGGCGGTGGTCCTAGTGTGATTAGATTGACTCGTTTTCTGTGAGTATGGTTTCAGTGTGTCTGCCCTCTGATGCCCTCTTTCAACACCAGAGTGATGTGATGGCGCAGGAATGGCCAGGAGGAGCCACCCCGCATCTGAGGTCAGGGTGGCGGCCAGGAGGAGCTACCCAGTGTCCGAGGCCAGTGGCAGCTGGGAGGAGACACCCCACATGCGAGGTCAGGAGCGGCCAGGAGAAGCCACCTCGCATCCGAGGCCTGGGGCGGTGACTCTGAGAAGCCAGCCCAAGGCCAGGGGCGGCATCTGGGAGGCCAGGGCCGGTGGCCGGGAGGAGCAACCTGAGGAGCCTTGGCTGAGCAGGCACAGGAGGGCCTAGAGGAGCTATCCCACGTTGAAGGTCAGGAACGGCAGTGGTAAGGAGATACCCCTCTTCCAAGGTAAGGAGCAGCCGTGAAGAGATACCCCACGCCCAAGGTAAGAGAAACTCCCATGGGTCCACGTTATTAAGTATTTGTGTGTTTTTCTCCTGTGAACCTGTCCCATGTCAAGTTAATTCTTAGACCAACCAGAAGAACCCAGAAGGGTAGTAAAAATTTCTGCCTCAACAGTAGCCAGTGATGATGTTCTGAGCTGCTCCTCATATTGGTGTTCTAGAAATGTTTCCAAAAGGCTTGCTGTAATAATTACCTGGATGAGGCACAAGGATCTGAAATATTTAACAATAAACTCACCTCTAAAGCCTCTGCCTTTTCCATTCTAAGTCAAGTTTTAGTGTCATGCTAAAATGCTGTAATATTTCAAACTTTAATATCTACATCTGTAAAATGGTGAAAATAATTTCCTACTTATAGAGGGTTATGAGGCTTATGATAATGGATATAAAAAGTTTAGCCCAGGGCCTGATACAGTGTTCATTCTTATTGCATAATAACTGTAGAAATAGTAGTAGTGGACGATTGCCATCTTCTTTACTTTTTTCCAAACAATTTTGCTTATTTGTTTCTCAAGCAAGAATGCAAGGCCACATTTATAAAAACTCTATCCTAATTATGTTTTATTTTTTTCTGGCATAGTAATTATCTGCTGTTTTTTAAATGTTTAGCTTCATAAATGCTGCATTACTCTACTTTACATGTTATAACCGTTTACATTTGATGTAAAGCTTCTTTCGTGCTCTTCATTTTGAGCTTCATAACTTATCTTATGAGTCATGTAAGACAGATGCAAAATATTCATAATGCAAGGAAAGAGGATGAGAAGTTAAGTAAGTTGTCTTAGCTCACATAAGCAAGTAAATGACAGATTTTAGAAATGATTTTCTGATTATGTTGTGCTTTCCTTGGTGTATTAAGAACACATCATCTTTCTTCCATTTACACCTTTATTTAATTTCAATTTGATCTGTGAATACAGGCATTGGAAAAGCTGGAACAAAAGTAGCCAGTGTGGTTTCAGAAAGATGCACTTAATGATTTCCTCAATAATGATTTTGTCCTAGGCCCAAATGGGCTGTGATCATCCATAAAATAATTGGCTTACTGTGAAAGCCAAGCTCAATACCAAATGGAAAGTCTTGTCAATGCCTTCTAGACTGATGACTGATCTCCCTCAATAGCAGCATAAATATTTTTAAACTGCATGAGCATAACTATGTGTGTTCACATTTGTCTAGGCTATGTATACATATCTCATGAAGGAATTTAAAACCAGAGTTAGGGTTTGATTTTTCAATGTGTTTGATTTTTCAGTGTGTATGGACTCACTGTTAGATAAGACTGGCCTGGTTTTGTGTGTTGGGAAATTATGTGGCCTGAAAGAATATAAGCTGAAAAGAGCTGGTGCCTCACAAAGGACACCGGGTACAGAGAAGCAAGGATCATTTGCCAATAGGGTATTTTCTAGGTACCCCTTTGGTCTGGTATTATGTTCCTGTTTCATTCCAAGTATAAAGTAAAGAGCAGAATCTGTCACTCCAAAATCTGCCTCTTTGGCCTAAAGATTATTTTAGGCTACCTATTTTTTTTTTAATTTTTTTAATTTAAATTTAATTTTTTAGAAACCACAGATATAGAAGAAGCTCTGAAAGCAAGTAAAAGTTACACTTGTGTAAGAGACATTTACATTTATAAGAGGATCTCCATTTATAAGGGTGTTTTCCTCCCTAGTCATCTAGAGGTGATGCTGGATGAAATCTCTAGATCTCTAGAATTTCTAGGTTCTCTAGAAACTCTTATCATTGGAAAAGTCTTGGACTTAAAGGAAAGGCAATGCCAAAGAATGCTCAAACTACTGTATGATTGCGCTCATTTCACGTGTGAGCAAGATAATGCTCACAATCCTTCAAGCTAGACTTCAACAATATGTGAACTGAGAACTTCCAGATGTACAGACTGGATTTAGAAAAGGCAGAGGAACCGGAGATCAAATTGCCAACATCCGTTGAATCATAGAAAAAAAAAAAAAAAAAAAAGAGGGAGGGGGGAATTCCAAAAAAGCATCTGCTTCATAGACTACAATGGAAACTTTGACTGTGTGGATCACAACAAACTCGGAAATTCATAAAGAGATGTGAATGCCAGACCACCTGACCTGCTTCCTGATAAACCTGTGTGCAGGTCAAGAAACAGCAGTTAGAACTGGACATGCAACAACAGACTGGTTCAAAACTGGGAAAGGAGTGCATCAAGATGTATTTTGTCACCCTGCTTATTTAACTTATATGCAGAGTACATGATGCGAAATGCTGGCCTGGATGAATCACGAACTGGAATCAAGATTGCCAGGAGAAATATCAATATCAGATATGCATATGATATCACTCTAATGGCAGAAAGTGAAGAGGAACTAAAGAACCTCTTAATGAGGGTGAAAGAGGAGAGTGAAAAAGCTGACTTAAAACTCCTCATTCAAAAAACTAAGACCATGGCGTCTAGTCTGATCACTTCATGGAAACAGTGGCAGATTTTATCTTCTTGAGCTCCAGAATCACTGAGGATGGTGAATGCAGCCATGAAATTAAAACATGCCTGCTCCTTGGAAGAAAAGGTATGACAAACATAGGCACTGTATTAAAAAGCAGAGATTTCATTTTGCTGAGGAAGCTCTGTCTAGTCAAAGCTATGGTTTTTCCAGTAGTCATGTATGAATGTGAGAGTTGGACATAAAGAAGGCTGAGCACTGAAGAACTGATGCTTTCAAATTGTGATGCTAAAGAAGACTCTTGAGAGTTCCTTGGATAGCAAGGAGATCAAACCAGTCAACCCTAAAGGAAATCAACCCTGAATATTCATTGGAAGGACTGATGCTGAAGATGAAGCTTCAATACTTTGGTGACCTGATATGAAGAGCTGACTCACTGGAAAAGACCCTAATGCTGGGAAAGATTGAGAACAAGAGGTGAAGGAGGCAACAGAAGATTGGGATGGTTGGATGGCATCACCGACTCCGTGGACATGAGTTTGAGCAAATTCCAGGAGATAGTGAAGGACAGAGAAGCCTGATATGCTGCAGTCCATGGGGCTGCAAAGAGTCAGACACAAGTGAGCAACTCAGCAACAACAATCATATCCTTGTTCACTGTGTTTGCCAGATAATTTTCCATAAATGTCTTGTACTTCCCCAACATTGTTCTTTTGTCTTTAACAGGAGATGGTATTTACGGCGATGTTTTGGACCATTTTGGAGAGTTACTCAGTTTTCCTGGGTGTTTCCCTTGTATACAGGAGGAATACATGTTTTTTACTTATGTTTTTTTTTTTTTTTCTCCTGTTAAACCTGCCTTTTTATTACAGGAGCAAAAACAAGACTGTGAGTTGACTGTGACTAAGATCATGAACTCCTTATTGCCAAATTCAGACTGAAATTGAAGTAAGTAGGGAAAACCAGTAATCCATTCAGGTGTGATCTAAATCAAACCTCTTACGTTTATACAGCGGAAGTCACAAATAGATTCAAGTGATTAGATTTGATAGAGTGCATGAAGAACTATGAAAGGAGGTTCATACCATTGTACAAGAGACGGTGATCAAGAACATCCCCAAGAAAAAGAAATGCAAAAAGGCAAAATGGTTGTCTGAGGAGGCCTTACAAACAGCTATGGAAAGAGGAGAAGTGAAAGGCAAAGAAGAAAAGGAAAGATATACCCATTTGAATGCAGAGTACCAAAGTGTAGTGAAGAGAGATGAGAAAGCCTTCCTCAGTGATCAGTGCAAAGAAATAGAGGAAAACAGTAGAATGGGAAAGACTAGAGATCTCTTCAAGAAAATTAGAGATACCAAACGAAATTTTCATGCAAAGATGAGTACAATGAAGGACAGAAATTATATGGACTTAAGAGAAACAGAAGATATTAAGAAGAGGTGGCAAGAATACATAGAAGAACTGTACAAAAAAGATCCTCATGACCTAGATAATCATGATAGTGTGATCACTCACCTAGAGCCAGACTTATTAGAATGTGAAGTCAAGTGAGTCTTGGGAAGCATCACTCCAAACAAAGCTAGGAGAGGTAATGGATTTCCAGTTGAGCTATTTTAACTCCTAAAAGATGATGCTGTGAGAGTGCTGCACTCAATATGCCAGCAAATCTGGAAAACTCAGCAATGGACACAGGACTAGAAAAGGTCATTTTCGTTCCAATCCCAAAGAAAGGCAATACCAAAGAATGTTCAAACTACCACACAATATCACTCATCTCACATCCTGGCAAAGTAATGCTAGGCTTCAACAGTACATGAACAAAGAACTTCCAGATGTTCAAGCTGGATTTAGAAAAGGCAGAAGAACCAGAGATCAGTTTTCCAACATCTACTGAACCATCAGAAAAGCAAGAGAGCTCCAGAAAAAACATCTACTTTTGCCTTATTGCCTATGCCAAAGCCTTTGACTGTGTAGATCACAACAGACTGTGGAAAAATCTTCAAGACATGGGAATACCAGACCACTGGACCTGTGTCCTGAGAAATCTGGTCAAGCACCAACAGTTAGAACTGGACGTGGAACAACAGACTGGTTCCAAATTGATAAAGGAGTACAACACTGCTGTATATTGTCACCCTGCTTATTTAACTTATACACAGAGTGTATCATGCAAAATGCCAGGCTGGATAAAGCACAAGCTGGAATCAAGATTGCCAGGAGAAATATCAATAACCTCATATATGCAGATGATACCACACTTATCGCAGAAAGCAAAGAAGAACTAAAGCGCCTCTTGATGAAAGAGGAGAGTGAAAAAGTTGGCTTACAACTCAACGTTTGGAAAACTAAGATCATGGCATCTGGTCCCATCACTTCATGGCAAACAGATGGGGAAACAATGGAAACAGTGAGAGACTGTATTTTGGGGGGGCTCCAAAATCACTGTATATGGTGACTGTAGCCGTGAAATTAAAAGATGCTTGCTTCTTGGAAGAAAAGCTATAAGCATCCTAGATAGCATGTGAAAAAGCAGAGACATTATTTTACCAACAAAGTTTCATCTAGACAAAGCTACAATTTTTCCAATAGTCATGCACAGATGTGAGAGCTGGGCTATAAAGAAAGCTGAGTACCAAAGAATTGATACTTTTGAACTGTGGTATTGGAGAAAACTCTTGAGAGTCCCCTGGACTCCAAGGAGATCCAACCAGTCTATCCTAAAGGAAATCAGTCCTGAATATTCATTGGAAGGACTGATGCTGAAGCTGAAACTCTAATACTTTGGCCACCCAGTACGAAGAAATGACTCATTGGAAAAGACCCTGATGCTGGGAAAGATTGAATGCTGGAAGAGAAGGGGATGATAGAGGATAAGATGGTTGGATGGCATCACTGATGCTACGGACATGAGTTTGAGTAAGCTCCAGGAGTTGGTGATGGACAGGGAAGCCAGGCATGCTGCAGTCCTTGGGGTCACAAAGAGTCAGACATGATTGAGCATCTGAACTAGCTATGTTATATATTATAGTTATTAAAAGAGTAAATTAAGAGAGTAAACTCTCTGAATGCAGAGTTCCAAAGAATAGCAAGAAGAGATAAGAAAGCCTTCTTCAGCAATCAATGCAAAGAAATAGAGGAAAACAACAGAATGGGAAAGACTAGAGATCTCTTCAAGAAAGTTAGATATACCAAGGGAACATTTCATGCAAAGACGGGCTCGATAAAAGACAAAAATGGTCTGGACCTAACAGAAGCAGAAGATATTAAGAAGAGGTGGCAAGAATACACGGAAGAACTGTACAGAAAAGATCTTCACGACCCAGATAATCATGATGATGTGATCACTCATCTAGAGCCAGATATCTTGGAATGTGAAGTCAAGTGGGCCTTAGAAAGCATCACTGTGAACAAAGCTAATGAAGGTGATGGAATTCCAGTTGAGCTGTTTCAAATCCTGAAAGATGATGCTGTGAAAGTGCTGCACTCAATATGCCAGCAAATTTGGAAAACTCAGCAGTGGCCACAGGACTGGAAAAGGTCAGTTTTCATTCCAATTCCAAAGAAAGACAATGCCAAAGAATGCTCAAACAACCGCACAATTGCACTCATCTCACATGCTAGTAAAGTAATGCTCAAAATTCTCCAAGCCAGGCTTCAGCAATACGTGAACCGTGAACTCCCTGATGTTCAAGCTGGTTTTAGAAAATGCAGTGGAACGAGAAATCAAATTGCCAACATCTGCTGGATCAATGAAAAAGCAAGAGAGTTCCAGAAAAAGATCTATTTCTGCTTTATTGACTATGCTAAAGCCTTTAACTGTGTGGATCACAATAAACTGTGGAAAATTCTGAAAGAGATGGGAATACCAGAGCACCTAACCTGCCTCTTGAGAAATCTGTATGCAGGTCAGGAGAAACAGTTAGAACTGGACATGGAACAACAGACTGGTTCCAAATAGGAAAAGGAGTACGTCAAGGCTGTATATTGTCTCCCTGCTTATTTAACTTCTATGCAGAGTACATCATGAGAAATGCTGGGCTGGAAGAAACACAAGCTGGGATCAAGATTGCCAGGAGAAATATCAGTAACCTCAGATATGCAGATGACACCACCATTATGGCAGAAAGTGAAGAGGAGCTAAAAAGCCTTTCGATGAAAGTGAAAGAGGAGAGTGAAAAAGTGGCTTAAAGCTCAACATTCAGAAAACAAAGATCATGGCATCTCGTCCCATCACTTCGTGGGAAATAGATGGGGATACAGTGTCAGACTTTATTTTTCTGGGCTCCAAAATCACTGCAGATGGTGATTGTAGCCATGAAATTAAAAGACACTTGCTCCTTGGAAGAAAAGTTATGACCAACCTAGATAGTATATTCAAAAGCAGAGACATTACTTTGCTGACTAAGGTCCGTCTAGTCAAGGCTATGTTTTTTCCTGTGGTCATGTATGGGTGTGAGATTTGGACTGTGAAGAAGGCTGAGTGCCAAAACATTGATGCTTTGAACTGTGGTGTTGGAGAAGACTCTTGAGAGTCCCTTGGACTGCAAGGAGATCCAACCAGTCCATTCTGAAGGAGATCAACCCTGGGATTTCTTTGGAGGGAATGATGCTAAAGCTGAAGCTCCAATACTTTGCCACCTCATGCGAAGAGTTAACCCATTGGAAAAGACTCTGATGCTGGGAGGGATTGGGGGCAGGAGAAGAAGGGGACGACGAGGATGAGATGGCTGGATGGCATCACTGACTCGATGGACGTGAGTCTGAGTGAACTCCAGGAGATGGTGATGGACAGAGGCCTGGTGTGCTGCGATTCATGGGGTCACAAAGAGTCGGACATGACTGAGCGACTGAACTGAACTGAGCTGAACTGAAGAGATTAAATCCCAAGAGTTCTCATCACAAGGAAAAATTTTTCTTTCTATTTCTGAATGTATCTTTTTGTCCATTGAAGATGATGGACAGTCACTAAAACTATTGTATAATCACACTGCTGAGCGACTGAACTGAACTGATTGTAAGAGGGTCTCAGTCAGGAACCTAGAAGGGTGGAGGGAAAATTATTTTTCCTCCTTCTCATTAGGAAGTATCAGAGGAGATAAGACAGGTCAACTTACCTAAGAACCTGTAGCACATTCCTGGCATGGTATCTACTCATGCTGCTTTTGCTGCTAACTCACTTCAGTCGTGTCCGACTCTGTGTGACCTCAGGTGGGCTCTCTGCAGCCTACCAGGCTCCCCCATCCCTGGGATTCTCCAGGCAAGAATACTGGAGTGGGTTGCCATTTCCTTCTCCAATGCATGAAAGTGAAAAGTGCAAGTGAAGTCGTTCAGTCGTGTCTGACCCTTAGCAACCCCATGGACAGCAGCCTACCGAGCCCCTCCATCCATGGGATTTTCCAGGCAAGAGTGCTAGAGTGGGTTGCCATTGCCTTTTTGTATCTACTAATGACTGTTCCTTAAAATAAAGGGGCGATGCCTATCATTTCATCCTTGGGAATGTAGCAGGAAATAAATGTGCTAACAGCTCATGGGGATATCACAGATTATAAAATACAAGTTAGAAAATAGACATATTTAGAAAGCTAGACAAAGGGCTGCAGTCACAGTGGAATGAGTAATATCAGCACTGTAGAGAACTTATAAGCTATAGATAATGGCAGTAGGGTGAAAACATAAGCAGTATGGTTGAGAGATCTGATAGGGAAAGAATGTCTTCCTTCATAGGGAAAATTAGCACAAACCATTCTAATGAAATGGTGGGGCCCTCTGAGAGCATCTGCCCCCATCCCTTCTCTTTCAAATGATTTTCTTATTGGACACAAAAGGAAAAATGAACGTTGAAGCTTTGGGGAATTTTCATTAATATGACAGATTGGATGCACCCAGTGTCCCATGATCTTATTTCTTTGACAAGTTTCTGTGAGACATGCAGGCATATTGTCAGGTTACTCTTTTTAACAATGAAGAAGCATTCCCATTTCTTTGCAAATGTCAGGCATGTTGAAGAAATGGATAGAGACCACTATTTGGTTCTAATGTTAATCTTCCCTTTCCAGAATCCCTCCCAACAGAACAAAGTCCTGTTCATTTTGGAAGTGATAGGCTAATGCTAACAAGCTGTGACCACTTTTGGAATCAGGAGCATCAGAAGAATAATATTTAAGGTTTCTTGAAACCCAGACTCAGATCTCATACAGTGACAATTCCTATCACTTCACATTGTCAGAGCAAGTCACCAAGTCAGCCTGCACGCAACAGGTGGGAGATGCTTCAATCTAGTGCGGTTATTATCTCAGTCTCCTATAACCAAGAGTGTTAGCCTCACGTCCATCTTGCCCTTAGATTAAAACTAAATTAAAATGCCAGTTGTCTTGTAATGTTTAAGATAATTTAACTTCCTCTTTTCCGGTATTCATCTATTGTTTCATCATTTTCTTGTCAGACAGAAGCCTTGTCCCCAATTTTAAATGGAATTCCTGAAGCAAGCACTGTTTTGGTTTGTTTGTTTGCTTTTGTTTTGAAGTAACCATTCCCACTATGCTAAGACTAAATTTTCAATTCTAACTGGCCAGGTCCATCAACAGGAAAAGGCTATTATGCCTCAGTTCTTCCTTTTCTCATTGTCTCTGTTTTTCAAGAACATGTTTATCCTTCATTCTTTTGTTGAGAAGCTTTGGACATTAACCTGAAAACTCAAGAATGTAATTATCCTTTATTCTTCTGTTAATTCAAGTTTTCAAGTTAACAGTCCAATACTTTAAGTTATGAGTGGATGAATCTTCTTTGGAGATATATATAACTAGGGTTCAGTTTGCATTGTCACAGCTGCCATACATACTCACTGTTCATTTGAGTATAAATAATCCTGATAATACACTTATGTTGAAGATGTGTGGGTGTGTGCACGTGCATGGGTGTGCGCACGTGCGTATGTGCATGCACGTGTTGTAAGGGGACAGAGAGGGTTGGTATATGTCCAGGGAGGAATAATAAATAATTTCAGAGAAAGCTAACTAATGAGAGGCAAAAGCAGAAAGATTTTCAAAAGCTGCATGTGCACTGCTTCCTGTGAGCAGTTGCCCAGGTGTCTGAGATGATGCTGGAAAAGCAATTAAAAATTCCCAATGGCCTCTATATAAATCCCTTTCATTCTAGGGTCATCTGTCAGTCTCTACAGTTCAGGAGGAGTCTCCATTGGCTACACGCTGTGTGCTTCTGTTTATATGAGTTTTTATCCTGTTGCCAAGAACCCTGTTGGATGAAGAGCAAGCCACATTTACCTGTAACTGCCTTACACCAGCTTGTGACACCTAATCTCTTTTATTGATCCTCTTCGCTGGTTTCTGGAGACCATTGATTTTCCTCGCTGTCAGTTTGTGGCCTTGCCTCCTTAATGTTTATTTAGACCAGCCTCCATAAATTGCTTCTGGTACAGAGGGCGAGAGAGGCAGCAGGAGGTCAGGGGTGCATGTGTACCTGTCCATAAATATAAATCACAGCTTTTGTTCTTTGCTGTTGTTTGTGAACACTGTTTGCAAGGTGAATAAAAAACGGAAGTATTCCACTAAAATGTGGGGAAGCCATTATGGATTCCCCTGTGACTGTCTTTTTTTTATTGCAGTCTAGGTATTCAATTTTCTGAATCCTAATGGTGCCTCTTGTTGTCTACTCAAACATGTAATGTTTCTTTTTGTTAAAGTGGAGGAAGAAAAAAGCGAAGGCATTGCTTGTTTGCCAGCTCAGTGCCGTACTTTTGAACGCAGGCAACTTCATTTTCCCTTCCCACCACCCAAATTGCTTTTGTCAACACAAGCACACATATTCATAAATTTCCATATTTCAGAAGAAACAAGCAGCACTGGAGTTGACAGTACCTGGTTGAACAATTGAACCAGCCCCACTCTTTATAATAAAGTTTATAGGACTATCTGTTTAGCTAAAAGCCATGACTTTGGTGGAAAAGAACTTTTAAGGTATGTGGCAGCTCCTGGTCAGCATGTTCATACAGGGGGTTGGGGAGAGAAGTGTAGAGTGCCACTGTATCTGCAGTGCCCATTGACAAGCCCAGTCGAGCACAAGGCAAAATGGAAAATCGTTGCAAGCAGGTGGCTGCACTGTTATAAATAATTCAGGGGCACGTCCTGGAAAATCCAAGGGAAAAGCCACACAGCTCATTATAACAGTGAGTTGGTAGACTGCTAGGTCCTTAAATCACTCGAAAATGTTTTGCAACAGCTAAGATTTTTTTCTTCTCTGCAGTAGTAGACATCATAGTCACTATGAGGTGACAAGTGGTTCCCTTGAGGCCAAGAGGACAGCAATCAATAGAGGGGCAGCCTGGGCTACTACTCTCTTAGTTGATATTGAAGCATTGTGCACAGAAACATCACACAAAGTAAATCATCAGGAAAAGGAGAAGCATCTTCACGTCAGGAAAAGAAGTACCTTCCAGAAAACACTTTCTGGATCAGCTTGCTTGATTTAGCTGTCCCTGTTTTAACCTAGCTTTTTCAAATTAATCACTAGTGTGGATCTACTTGAATGTTCTAACATTGTTACTTCCACTTCTTTCCCTGATATGCATCCTATCATTTTCTTTCTTTACTACCTGTGGCACTCACATAGGCTCTGTGTTTTATATACACTTGTCATACTCTACCTTTTAAATCTCTAAGCTCTTCTATGAAAAAAATGATTCATTATTGTGGGTTTTTTTTTTTAATTTCTCAGAAATCTAGTAGCAGGTTTAACCTGTGCCAGAGTGTGTTTACTTATCTGTTGGCCTGATTAGTCAGGATAGGCTTCCTCATACTGAGGTAACAAATAAGCCCTCGTGTTACAGGACTTAGTCAACAAGGTCTTGTTTCTTGCTTTCAGAGCCCAGTTTGAATCTAGAGCTTTCTTAAGTAGCTTTCTTCCTAGTATTGACTCAGGGATCCAGGCTTCTCCCACCTGTACACTGATGGATTGGACATATGGCCTTCAAAGTAGGCATAAGGGAAAGAAAGTGTGGACTGTTATCCAGTACGTTACATAGCCAGTTCTGGAAGGGAGCACATTGCTCCTTTAAAAGAGAATAATTTTTTAAATATGTGAGTACTTTTTCAACTGAAATAATTCTCTCTCTACTCCAGTTCAGTTCAGTCACTCAGTCGTGTCCGACTCTTTGTGACCCCATGGACAGCAGCACACGAGGCTTCTCGGTCCATCACCAACTCCCAGAGTTGGTGCTCAAACTCATGTCCATCCAGTCGGCGATGCCATCCAACCATCTTGTCCTCTGTCTTCCCCGTCTCCTCCTCCCTTCAATCTTTCCCAGCACTAGGGTCTTTTCAGATGAGTCAGTTTTTCACACCAGGTAGTCAAAGTATTAGAGCTTCAGCATCAGTCCTTCCAGTGAATATTCAGGACTGATTTCCTTCAGGAATGACTGGTTGGATCTCCTTGGAGTCCAAGGGAATCTCAAGATTCTTCTCCAACACCACAGTTTAAAAGCATCAGTTCTTCAGTGCTCAGCTTTCTTTATCGTCCACCTCACACATCCATATATGACTACTGGAAAAAACCATAGCTTGGCTAGACAGACCTTTGTTTGCCAAGAGATGTCTCTGCTTTTTAATATGCTGTCTAGATTGGTCATAGCTTTTGTTCCAAGGAAGAAACATCTTTTAATTTCATGGCTGCAGTCACCATCTGCAGTGATTTTGGAGCCCCCCCAAAATAAAGTCTCTCACTGTTTCTGTTGTTTCTCCATCTATTTACTATGAAGTGATGGGACCAGATGCCATGATCTTTATTTTCTGAATGTTGAGTTTTAAGCTAACTTTTTCACTCTCCTTTTTCACTTTCAAGAGGCTCTTCAGTTCCTCTTCACTTTCTGCCGTAAGGGTGGTGTCGTTTGCATATCTAAGGTTATTGATATTTCTCCAGGCAACCTTGATTCCAGCTTGTGCTTCATCCAGCCTGGCATTTCGCATTATATACTCTACATAGAAGTTAAATGACCAGGGCGACAATATACAACCTTACCCAATTTGGAACCAGTCTTTTGTTTCATGTCCTGTTCTAACTGTTGGTTCTTGACCTGCATACAGATTTCTCAGGAGGCAGGTAATGTGGTCTGGTATTCCCATCTCTTTACTCCATCAAGGCTAAAAATACATTTTAAATTAATCGTTGATCCATACATCCAAGCTTATGAATTATAAAATGTTAGAGGTATATTGCTTAAAGATGGCACAAAGCTTTATGCAGTAACACAAAAGCAAATAGTTAAAAGAGAAAATGTTCACCAATTTAACAACAAACTATTTTAGAAGTCTGTTAGGCAGTAGATTATCACCTTGTCACCAAATTAAGGTTAAAAACATATCACACACAAGAAGGAGATAAGGACAATATAAAACAAAAAGTCAATATTGCTCATATGAAAAACATCTCTTAGAAAGCAGTAGTAAAAAATAGGGGGAAAAGCACTATAGTCTTAATCTAATCAAAGAAAAGGTGAACCAATACAAATAAGAAAATAATACCTATTTTTTCTGTTATTTCAGTCAGTTCAGTCACTCAGTCGTGTCCAACTCTGCGACCCCATGAACCGTAGCATGCCAGGCCTCCCTGTCCATCACCGTCCCCGGAGTTCACTCAGACTCACGTCCATCGAGTCCGTGATGCCATTCAGCCATCTCATCCTTCTCCTCCTGCCCTCAGTCTTTCCCAGCATCAGGGTCTTTTCCAGTGAGTCAGCTCTCCGCATCAGGGGGCCAAAGTATTGGAGTTTCAGCTTTAGCATCAGTCCTTCCAATGAACACCCAGGACTGATCTCCTTCAGGATGGACTGGTTGGATCTCCTTGCAGTCCAGCGGAATCTCAAGAGTCTTCTCCAACACTACAGTTCAAAAGCATCAATTCCTCTGCGCTCAGCTTTCTTTATAGTCCAACTCTCACATCCATACTTGACCACTGGGAAACCCATAGCCTTGACTAGATGGACCTTTGTTGACAAAGTAATGTCCCTGCTTGTTGATAATTATGCAAATTAAAATAATAAGGTAAAGATCTGACCTTAGACTTATCAAAATTTTTAAAATAATACAGTGATTATGGTTATGTGAAGAAAGGTTCTGGGACATAATCAAAAATGCCCTTTTAAAATGTAATTTGGTAGTGGCAGTCCAATTTTTTTTAATTGAAGTATAGTTGACTTACAATGTGCTAATTTCTGCTATATATAGCAGAGTGAATCAGTTATTTACATATATACATTTTAAAATTTTCTTTTCCAGTACGACTTATCCCAGAAGCATGGACATAGTTTCCCTGTACTATACAGTAGGACCTGTTGTTTGCGTATACTACCTCAAAACTCCCATTCTGTCCCTCTCCCTCCCCAGACCCTTGGCAACCACGAGTCTGTTCTCTGTGTCTGTGAGTTTGTTTCTATTTAGTAAATAGGTTCACTGGTGACATATTTTACATTCCACATATAAGTGGTATCATTCAGTACTTATAATACCGTGTATAAACTGTGGAAAATTCTGAAAGAGATGGGAATACCAGACCACCTGACCTGCCTCTTGAGAAATCTGTATGCAGGTCAGGAAGCAACAGTTAAAATTGGACATGGAACAACAGACTAATTCCAAATAGGAAAAGGAGTACGTCAAGGCTGTATATTGTCTCTTGCTTATTTAACTTCTATGCAGAGTACATCATGAGAAATGCTGGACTAGAAGAAACACAAGCTGGAATCAAGATTGCCAGGAGAAATATCAATAACCTCAGATATGCAGATGACACCACTCTTATGGCAGAAAGTGAAGAAGAACTAAAGAGCCTCTTGATGAAAGTGAAAGAGGAGAGTGAAAAAGTTGGCTTAAAGCTCAACATTCAGAAAACAAAGATCATGGCATCTGGTCCCATCACTTCATGGCAAATGGATGGGTAAACAGTAGAAACAGTGGTTGGCTTTATTTTTCTCAGCTCCAAAATCACTGCAGATTGTGATTGCAGCCATGAAATTAAAAGGTGCTTTCTCCTTACTCAATGGTAGGAAAGTTTTGAGCAACCTAGACAGCATATTAAAAAGCAGAGACACTACTTTGCCAACAAAGGTCCGTCTAGTCAAGGCTATGGGTTTTCCAGTAGTCTTGTATGGATGTGAGAGTTGGACTATAAAGAAAGCTGAGCACAGAGGAATTGATGCGTTTGAACTGTGGTGTTGGAGAAGACTCTTGAGAGTCCCTTGGACTGCAAGGATATCCAACCAGTCCATCCTAAAGGAGATCAGTCCTGGGTGTTCATTGGAAGGACTGATGCTAAAGCTGAAACTCCAATACTTTGGCCACCTGATGCAGAGAGCTGACTCATTTGAAAAGACCCTGATGCTGGAAAAGATTGAGGGCAGGGGGAGAAGGGGACGACAGAGGATGAGATGGCTGAATGGCATCACTGACACAATGGAAATGGGTTTGGGTGGACTCCGGGAGTTGGTGATGGACAGGGAGGCCTGGCATGCTACAGTTCATGGGGTCACAAAGAGTTGGACACGACTGAGCGACTGAAATAAACTGATAAAGTATTTGTTTTCTCTGTCTGACTTATTTCACTGAGTATGAAATCTCTAGATCAATCCATGTTGCTGCAAGTGACATTATTTTGTTCTTTTTAATGATTGAGTATCCATTGTATATATGTATTGCATCTTATTTTTCCATTCCTATGCCAATGAACATATGGGTTTGTTTTGCATCTTGGCTATTGTAAACAGTGCTGCAATGAACATTGGGGTGCATATATCCTTTAAAACTATGTTTTTCTCTGGGTATTTGCTACAGATGGAATTACTTGGTCATATGATATTTCTTTTATTTTTCTGAGAAACCTCCATATGTTTTCTATAGCAGCTACACCAACTTATTTTCCTACCAACCATGTAAGAGGATTCCTTTTCTCCACACCCTGTCCAACATTTGTTATTTGTAGACTTTTTAATGATGGCCATTCTGATTGGTGTGAGGTGGTGCCTCAATGAAGTTTTGATTTGCATTTCTCTAGTAATTTGTTATGTTGAACATCTTTTCATGTGCCTACTGGCCATCTGTTATGTTTCTTTGAAGAAATGTCTATTAAGTTCTTCTGCCCATTTTTTTTTTATTGTTTTTTGTTATTGTTCAGTTGTGTGAGCTATTTATATATTTTGGAGATTAAACTCTTGTCTCTCACATCATTTGCAAATATTTTCTCCCATTCTGTAGTTTGTCTTTTCAACTTTTAAGAATTTCTTTGCCATGCAGAGGCTTGTAAGTTTGATTAGGTCCCATTTGTTCATTTTTGTTTTTATTTCTAATGCCTTGGGGGATTGACCTGAGAAAACATTGACATGATTTATTTTTAGAGAATGTTTTGCCTATGTTCTCTTCTAGGAGTTTTATGATGCCATGCCTTATGTTAAATTACGTTTTTAAGCCATTTTGATTTTATATTTTTACGTGGTGTGAGGGTGGATTCTAACTTTATTGGTCTACATGCAGCTGTCTGACTTCCCCAGCACCACTTACTGGAGAAACTCTCTTTCGCCCATTTTATATTCTTGCTTTCTTTTTCAGTGATTCATTGACCATTGGTGTGTGGGTTTATTTCTAGGTGCTCTCTTCTGTTCCCTTGATCCGTATGCCTGTTTTTGTACCAATAGCACACTGATTTGTTTACCATAGCTTTGTAGCATGTAACATGTGATAATCCAAATTTAAAATGCAAGTAACTATCTAGCCATCCGCCCCAGCAGTAAGATTTATCCCTCAGTAGCTTGTGTACAAATAGTGCTTGACAGTATACAATGATCACAGCAGTGTGTGTCATAGGAAGGAAAACAGACAGAAAACCTAGAAGATGTATAAGAAATGTTAAATTACAGTGCATCTAACTATTCAGTACAGTGCAACACTAAGTGATTTATGTAGATTTTCTTGCACTGGTATAATAGAGTGTCCATGAATATTATTGTGTATAAAAGTAAATGATTCAGTGTGTACATTCCATTTCCAAGAAAAAAATAAGAGCAAAAATAATGTGCATGATAGTTTTTGTGTATAGGTAGAAAATCTGGAAAGACAAAAATGGTGTTATTTGTGGGATCTGCTATCTGGCAGGGGTTTGGAGTGGCCCTTCTACTGCTACTGATGTTACTACTACAGCCACTACTTTTGCTGGCTGATACCTGCCAGGCTTTAAGTACCCCAAATATATAAACTCATCTCATCCCCGTGGCACACTTCTGAGATAAGTATTAGTAACAGTATTAGTAACTTTTCCTGTTTTACAGATGAAGAAAATGAGGCTCTGAGAGCGTTACTGCCTAGACACAGGGAAGATAGAAAATTTCAGTTTTAATTTCATAAGCTTCTACTCTTGACCTCTCCTGCATTTTCACACAGCTTCTCAGAGTGATCACGTTAACTGAAAATCAGATGCTATCATTCCTCTGCAGAGAACACTTCAGAGACTTTTGCTTCCTTCCGAATAAAATCTAATGTCCTGCCTATAGCCTACAGGATCTTGGGTTCTGAAGATGGGACTTCATCTTCAGTCAAGCAGCCACCTTTGCCTTCTTATTCCTCTCTGCTCTTTACACTAGTTCAGTTCAGTTCAGTTCAGTCGCTCAATCGTGTCTGACTCTTTGTAACCCCATGAATCGCAGCACGCCAGGCCTCTGTCCATCACCGTCTCCCGCAGTTCACTCAGACTCACGTCCATTGAGTCAGTGATGCCATCCAGCCATCTCATCATCGGTCGTCCCCTTCTCCTCCTGCCCCCAATCCCTCCCAGCATCAGAGTCTTTTCCCTTCTCCTCCTGCCCCCAATCCCTCCCAGCATCAGAGTCTTTTCCCTTCTCCTCCTGCCCCCAATCCCTCCCAGCATCAGAGTCTTTTCCAGTGACCCAACTCTTTGCATGAGGTGGCCAAAGTACTGGAGTTTCAGCTTCAGCATCATTCCTTCCAAAGAACACCCAGGGCTGATCTCCTTCAGAATGGACTGGTTGGATCTCCTTGCAGCCCAAGGGACTCTCAAGAGTCTTCTCCAACACCACAGTTCAAAAGCATCAATTCTTCCACACTCAGTTTTCTTCACAGTCCAATTCTGACATCTATACATGACCACAGGAAAAACCATAGCCTTGACTAGACGGACCTTAGTCGGCAAAGTAATGTCTCTGCTTTTGAATATACTATCTAGGTTGGTCATAACTTTTTATCCAAGGAGCAAACGTCTTTTAATTTCATGGCTGCAGTCACGATCTGCAGTGATTTTGGAGCCCCCAAAAATAAAGTCTGACGCTGTTTCTACTGTTTCCCCATCTATTTCTCATGAAGTGATGGGACCAGATACCATGATCTTCGTTTTCTGAATGTTGAGCTTTAAGCCAACTTTTTCGCTCTCTCCTTTCACTTTCATCAAGAGGCGTTTTAGCTCCTCTTCACTTTCTGCCATAAGGGTGGTGTCATCTGCATATCTGAGCTTATTGGTGTTTCTCCCGGCAATCTTGATCCCAGCTTGTGTTTCTTCCAGCCCAGCGTTTCTCATGATGTACTCTGCATAGAAGTTAAATAAGCAGGGTGACAATATACAGCCTTGATGGACTCCTTTTCCTATTTGGAACCAGTCTGTTGTTCCATATCCAGTTCTACTTGTTGCTTCCTGACCTGCATACAGATTTCTCAAGAGGCAAGTTAGGTGGTCTGGTATTCCCATCTCTTTCAGAATTTTCCACAGTTTATTGTGATCCACACAGTCAAAGGCTTTTTCATAGTCAATAAAGCAAAAATAGATCTTTTTCTGGAACTCTCTTGCTTTTTCATTGATCCAGCAGATGTTGGCAATTTGATCTCTGGTTCTTCTTCCTTTTCTAAAACCAGCTTGAACATCAGGAAGTTCACGGTTCACGTATTGCTGAAGACTGGCTTGGAGAATTTTGAACATTACTTTACTAGCATGTGAGATGAGTGCAATTGTGCAGTAGTTTGAGCATTCTTTGGCATTGTCTTTCTTTGGAATTGGAATTGGAATGAAAACTGATCTTTTCTAGTCCTGTGGCTACTGCTGAGTTTTCCAAATTTGCTGGCATATTGAGTGCAGCACTTCCACAGCATCATCTTTCAGGATTTGAAACAGCTCAACTGGAATTCCATCACCTCCACTAGCTTTGTTCATAGTGATGCTTTCTAAGGCCCACTTGACTTCACATTCTAAGATATCTGGCTCTAGATGAGTGATCACATCATCATGATTATCTGGGTCGTGAAGATCTTTTTTGTACAGTTCTTCCATGTATTCTTGCCACCTCTTCTTAATATCTTCTGCTTCTGTTAGGTCCAGACCATTTCTGTTCTTTATCGAGCCCTTCTTTGCATAAAATGTTCCCTTGGTATTTCTGAGTTTCTTGAAGAGATCTCTAGTCTTTCCCATTCTGTTGTTTTCCTCTATTTCTTTGCTTTGATCGCTGAAGAAGGCTTTCTTATCTCTTGTTGCTATTCTTTGGAACTCTGCATTCAGATGCTTATATCTTTCCTTTTCTCCTTTGCTTTTTGCCTCTCTTCTTTTCACAGCTATTTGTAAGGCCTCCCCAGACAGCCATTTTGGTTCTTTGCATTTCTTTTCCATGGAGATGATCTTGATCCCTGTCTCCTGTACAATGTCACGAACCTCATTCCATAGTTCATCAGGCACTCTATCTATCAGATCTAGACCCTTAAATCTATTTCTCACTTCCATCTTTACACTAGTATATCATTTTGTTTATGCTTTGTCTCTTGAACTCCTTATATTGCTTTTTATATGAGATAGACTTTTGACCTTAGACTATATTTACTTATGCTTTGGTTAATTACCTATTTTCCCAGATAAGGATGTCATCATGAAGGCATGGATTTTGTTTTATTCCTGTAGTCTAAGTGCTTAGAAAAGTATGTAGCACATAGGTGTTCATTAAATATTTGTTGAATAAGTGAATGACAATAACAAAAAATATTAAAGTGAGTTATTGCAAGTATGTTGTTTTAAGACAATTAGATAGCCATCTGGGTGCATGTGTGCCTTGTGTATGTAAAGTGAAAGCATAGCTCAATGTTGTTTATCATGGGGGATATCCAGCAATCCCAAAAAGAAAATACAAAGTTTTTTTTAAGCAATCAGTTAGAATTAGTTTAATCCATATTTGGCATTTTATTTTAACTCATGTCAACAAAAAGTGAAACATACACTGAAAAAAAAAAAAGATAAAAGGAAGCTAGAATAATTCTAGGGTCACTTTCTCTTCCTTCTGTACCCACCTGCCTCAACTACCACATTTAGACAGATAAAAGTATCCTTTGAATAAGCAAACTGTACCTGACCAAAAAATGGATTAAATATCTATGAAGATAAGTGATCTCCAGTCTTACATATTAGTTGATAAAATCATATTCAACAACTACATTCTCTTTAGCTCTCTAGCTCTAAGATTCTACTCATCTAAGAAAACCGTTTTCATATCTCTCTTTGTTCAAATACTGTACGTTTCAGTCATGGTTTGGTTGGAAGCCAGTCAGCGTATTCTGGTTATGAAGGGTTGTGTGGAGTACAGGGATGGGAGGCATAAAGCACCTTAAAGCTGAGGGAGGCCATGGGGACAAAGGCACCACCGAACCCCTCAGCCTGAGGCACTGAATCATCTGGTTCTCAAGGGAAAGCTGGGGCATTTCTTAAGAATTTCTTGGCAATTCCCACCAACTGTTTCAGTCTGAGGTAGCAGAAGAGTGGTTGTCAAGAGCTTACCAAGAAGCCCCTGTTAATCACTTCTTCCTAAATGTCTGCTTCCAGAGAGTAATGGGCCCTCTTTTCCTTCTGCCTCCTGGGCTTTATATAGGTGACTCTCACTGGCAAACTCTTTCATGGAGGATATTCTGGAAATTCCAGAAAGAACCTCTGAAGAGGATGGTGTGATGCTGTTTTGACAGTAGGTGTTCTGACACGTCCTTTAATGCTACATCTGTTTTTGACTGAGAGATTTGTAAACACTCTCATCAGCTTTTCTAGGCAGATATACATGTATTTGTGTAGATCCCATGCCAGGAGATGTAAACTAGCTGGCTAACGTGAGCTTTTTGTTTTTGTTTTGGGCTTACGCCCACCGCACAGTATCGTTTTTCTTTTTGACCCAGTAGGTACAAATTGGAAACTTTTACATATAATTCTGGATTTCTGGCTTCACTTAGAAAACTGAAGATCAGTTAACACTAGTCTCTATTTCCCATGATAGCTGTATCTGGATACCCATATGTGTTCACAAAAGTTTTCACAGCTCCTCACCTCTTAGAAAGTTTCTTACACCTAGTTCCCTTAACTCATTGATATTACCTTCCTGGGCCCTAGAGATGTTAGAGCTTATAACCTCTGTTTCTATAACTTGAGAGAGGTTATAGTTAAGACTTTTATCTGGCTCTGATGTTCTGAATACATTGTCAGAAAGTGCTTTATGAGCTATATTAGTTATGTCTGAAGCATGTTCCCTCCTCCCATCGTATTTTCTATGCATATTTTCACATCATAAGCTAATAACCTTTCCTCTTTTACAGGCTTGTTTTTCACATAGTAGTTATTTTTATTTTTAAAAAAATTAAGTTTTTTTTGTCAAGGATAATATGAACCTTGTGACATGAGCAAACCATAGAGGTCTTACTGATAGGTAGGGTTGAGCAGTTCTATGCAACCATTGATCAAGTTTCTTACTCATCACAGTTGTAACCCACGTGACGTAAATTCATGGTCCAGCGAAATACAAACTACTGTAGATAATGGACGCATGTATCCACAAATAGATAAAAACAGGGCAGGTAAATGTAGAAAAGTCAAAAGTTGGCTGTACACTCGCAGGTACTTTCATATATGTCTCTGTGTGCGTGTAATCACATTACTGCATCTTGCACATACACATTTCCCACACAGTTTTATCAACCTCAACATAAAACAAAGAAAATTTGGTTCTAGGAACTAGTAACCTGAAAGTCACCTTGAATTTTTTCATCTGGTTTTTTTTTTTTTTTTTTTTTGATTTTTGGCTGTGCTTCGTCTTCATTACTGCTGGAGTTTTTCTCTGGTTGCTGCAAGTGGGGCTGCTCTCTAGTTGTGGTGCACAGGCTTCTCATTGTGGTGGCTTCTCCTGCTGTGGAGCACGGGCTTTAGGGAACATGGCTTCAATAGGTGCAGCACATGGGCTCAGTAGCTGGGGCTCTGTGGCTCTAGAGTCAAGGCTCAATAGTTGTGGCACATGGGCTTAGTTGCTCAATGGCATATGGGATCTTTCTGGCTTGGGGATGGAACTCCTGTCTTCTGCATGGACAGCTGGATTCTTTACCACTGAGCCACCAGGGAAGCCTTGAAAGTCACCTTAAAACATGTGTACACCCGTGGCAGATTCATGTTGATGTATGGCAAAACCAATACAATGTTGTAAAGTAAAATAATAATAATAATAATAAATAACAAAATAAAAAGTTTTTAAAGCTTGACAAAAATTAGAAAAAAGTGCAATCAAATAGCAATGGGCTTTGGGGAAATCATGTAAAAATGAGGTTTAGAACTATGTGCTGTATACCAAAATAAGCAAACAAATAAAAGACAATCTAACTGTCTCAGCAGGTGAAATATGAATGGAACTTTGAGCAGTATGTTTATTTCCTGACGTTCATACCTGGTTTGAAACTAGGTGAGAAAACACCTTGTCACCTAAAGTGATTATAGACTATTGAGGTAATTTGAAAGCCTCAAGTTAGAGGGCTGGAAATGTACATATTAAGAAATACTTAAACTTTGGAAACTCTTATAAATAATGTGCAGCTGTCCAGCAATATGTATAATGTCTGCCAACCATATGAAGTCTCCACAAATTCTGTTTTGGTTTGGCAGTGTAGAAAAATAATATATCTGTTCCTTGTTTTCCACTTGAAGGCAACTACATTTGAGTGTTCTATATACAAGTCCTTGTTTTTCCCCATGACTGACATTCAAATACCAGAAATGACAAGTTATTGGCTATTGCGGAGAATAAAAATTCATTTATGTCTATAAATATCCAAGAGTTGTTTAGTTAAGAGGAAACAGATGACCTAACTGAAGACTAAATCTTGGCAAGTTGACTTTCATTGGCTGAACCTTGCCAATTTCATTCTAGCCCGCTGGTTTGCTCTAATCCTCTCCTCTTCCTTCTGTTTGAGTGATTTTGTAGGTTTTTTTTTTTTTTTTTTTTAATGCCACATGAATCCATCACCACCAATTCCAAACAAACAAGCAAAGAGCATGCTGGGTGAGAACAAAGCACAGATGAGCTGTCTGGGGGTTCACAATACTGGGAATGAGGCTGAGGAAACTCATCAAGAAATTCACACATTCATAAATTCAAGTTAGTCACAATACAGAAAGTGAAATTTAAGAGGGAGCCCCAAACCCTTTACTCTTGTAGTTTAGTTAACTGGACAGCTGGAGGTGCTCCAAATGACCTTCAGTTCAACCTAAATTATGTCATTGTTTCTGTGTTTGGAGAATCAGAACAGAGGGGCAAGGAGTCCACAGAGAAAGGCTTGCAGAGTGGCAGGAAACTTGCTCTATTTGCATAAGGCAGTGAGTAAGTTTGAATGAATTAAGTTATAATTTGTTTCTTTTTTAAATATGACTTTTTTTTTCTTCAAAATAGCCCTTCCTTGTGTTTTCTTTAAATTTCATTTTAATGACACAAATGAGGGTTTGTTTAGGATTAAACTTTTCCCTCTAAGGTCTGATGTGCCTAGTCATATCAAGTTGGAAGGGAGGGTCTGATGGAGGCAAGAAAGAGTCACAAGGGGAAACCTAGAGCAGGTGTGGAATGAGTCACAAGGGGAAACCTAGAGCAGGTGTGGAATGAAGCTTAGTACCTAAGGAAAAACTGGAAGCACTATGAGGAGTGTATGAATCTGACCTGTTTTAATTCCTAAGAGATAGGGGCTACAAAGAACATACACAGAGAAAGCAGAAACAGTTGTGTGATGGATGTTACACTTTTAGGTCCTGTAATTACATGAGAAGTTGAGTTATCACAGTGTCCTTGCATCAGTGAAACGTCAGGGGTTTGAGATACATGTGTGGCCCCATCAGAGGAGGGATTGTTTTTAGGCAGCTCTGGCTTTGCAATCTGGAAATGTCAAGAGAAACAGGAAGCTAATGTTATTACTTCTGAAAACTTTCAATTCAATTAATGCATGAAATTAAACTTGTAAAGATGTGGAGAAAGGGAAAATTTCAAGTACAGTCAGCAATGCTTTGGCAACTTCAAGGATCAAAATACTGTGTAAATGTTCCTGAGACTAGCTTTGCTTAACTAAGAGGCCAAGAATTCTCTCTTTCACCCTATTAATACATGCTAGATTTTCCTCTCTGTTATGTTTACTCCATGTACCTCAGACGAGGATTCTTAAAGTATTTCATGAGTTTTCTTGGCCTCTTCAAGTTATTAATGACTGGAATGTGTTCTTTTTAATCATTTGTTCACATTCAGAAATTGAAATACTCATCATGGAGTAAACAATCAGGTTAGGACAAGTTGCATAGACAAAGCTATGACAAAGATGTGATCTTGAAAAATAGATAAGCAACTTTGAAAAATAATTAAGCATGTGATCTCAGTAATGTTTAAGTCTCTATTAGATATTCTTGAAAAGCAAAACTAAAATACCACAGGAATATACAATCACATGCACATCTGTACATATGTATACATGAACATATATGCACACATACAGATATATACACATACATATGTGATATATGTTTAGACAGAGCTGAAATATCACAGGCTATGGATTTACCTCTGTCTCCGTCTATTCCTGTATATCTCCCCAGACTAAATATTGCATTAATCTGACTGCTTATGAACCAGGGACAACTTCATTCAATGAATGACATAGACATGGGTGATATGGACATCATGTGTCACTGTGAAGAATGTAATGATACTGAATATATGTTGATTTTTTTTTTCAATTTCAATGAAACTGTAAACCAGTAAATTCTTTCTTTCTTTATTTTTTTGCCTAGAACAGTGAATTCATCTTGGGAAATAATGTAGTATCCATCTTTTGTGACTTCATTAAGTTGATTTTATAGCCATATATAACAAGATAAGTAATAATGATTGGGGACACTTACTATACTATTAATGGTAATATTAAATTTTTCCTCTACACATATTTCAGAGGCCAGAGAAGAATTAACTATCAAGTTTACCATAGCCCATTTAGTTGATTTTATTTGAGAATTACTCAACAAAGTAAATTTTGAAAGCTTTGCTATAAATAAACAAAATTAAATTCTGATGAACAAAGGGTAGAACCCTAACGTCAGCTAATGACATGTGACTTACTGTAGTCATGTGCCAAAGCCAGCTCATACATGCTTGTGAAAGACAACTGTTAACATTTTCAAGACTGTTGAGAGCTGATTATTGACATATAAATCATAGAGCTTCTATGCAAGATAAATTATAGTGAAACAAACAATAAGTTCTGAAAAGATGTCACTTACTGGTTAATTCACTACATTTTATTATCGTCTGTGCTCTTGGGGTTATCTACATCTAAGCATGTAAATTTTGTTCTTATCTGTATGATGGAAATGCTATGTGGCATGCTACTGAACATGTCTCCCCAGTTTTGTGTTCACTGAAATCCCATTTGTAGGTTGAAATTGGCTATGGTAGTATTTACAGTAAAGAGATGAAAATGGTACAAATCAGAGCATTTTATTTTTTATATTTATGGAGATTGAGTTGTTAAATATTTATGACACCATTTTTTTGTGAGTCCTTAGCAGTGCATATAGGTCCTCTTCTATTTGAATACCCATGTCTATCTATGGCTTTTAATTCTTGAAAGGCAAATGATTCACTTCATGTTCTGTTTGTTCTTGTGTTCCAACTTTGTCACCAGTGCCTAACTGCATTGTTACAGGAGAAACAATAAAGTATGAGGGTAATAGAGTAGCGTATCTCTCCCGGATGCGGCAGCCAGAACTTTTACTTGTTGAAGAAGTCATTTTCCACCCCTCTTCTGTTTGCAGTGCCCAGAGGTTGTTGCAAATGAAAGTTATGTTTTCACTGTTGGAAAGTGGTTGACAAAATCACTTCAGGCCCCTGCTGTTTACAATACACAGTCTGACAAATATGCTGGTTAGGAAAAGAATGATTTCCAACTTAGTCGCTTTGGCAGGTAGAAACAACAAAAGTTGGCATGTGTGTGTGCATGTGGTTCTGTATTTGTTTTATTTATTTGCTTTTGTTGGTACTGTGAAGCTAGGAATGGAGTCATCTATATTTCCTCTCCTTCTTGATATGAGGCATCTAAATAAATGGTTTTACAAAAGTCACATGATACATAACACATGGCACTCTGGGCAAAGGGTCCATCCCCCATCACCCGTCAAATCTGAAAAACACCTGCAGTTGCTCTTAGTGGTCAACAAAAGAAACTCTGGAAAACCATTTTTAGACAGGAAAATGATTTGCAAATGACTGAGTTTCTCTCAGAATCACCGGGAGCTAGGAGGACTGGCCACAGGACTGCAGAGCCAGGGAGAAAAGAAGAACTTGAAACCACTCCATATGCACAACCAATTATTGTTTGCTGTTGTTTTTTCTGTTGACTAGTAGCAGCCACCGTCCTTACTAACCACCATCAAGACTAGAAAACTCCATTGTGTTCTTCCTTCCTTGTCCCTGCTAGGACCTGATTGTAGGTCTGAAACAGGTGCATTTAACTGAGGGTGCCTAACTATTGCCCACTCAAGGCTGAAGTAGACACTGGCCTTTCCAACATCTAAAGTGGGAGATCTCATAATAGAGGAGCATTCCTCAGCATGGGTAGGTAGTGGACATACTGAGTGCCCAAAAGAGACAATTGCCTATAGCATTCTCTTAGTACTTATCTTCTGTGGGGAAGCTCAGTCGCTTCATTCTCATACTTTTATAGAGCTGTGCTGTTTTGTTCTTTGCTGTATGACATATGGCGAGAACCAATTCCAAGAACCCTGGAGACACTGCATCTGCATGTCCTGCACCTAAGTGACGTTTTAAGTCTTGAGAAGAAAGAGCAGTGTTCTAGCATGCACAGAACATATGCTAATCAGCTGCACTCTTCAGGCACAAATGAAGATAATGTGTTCATTGTTTAGACACTGGAATTGTTCATTACAAAATGACACAGTGTTTGCCAATTTTGTCTTCATTATAAATGTAAATATTAACTGGCGATATGCAAAAGAATGCAAAAAGTCAACAGCAATTAATTGGCTTCTGCAGTAATTAGCAACTGTAAGGCAGACACTTAGGAGCCGTTGTAATTGTCTGCATTAGGAATACACCTCCTGTACAGATCTAATTAGCAATTTAAGTAGTTCAGAAATTATATGCCTCTTGCCTTTACACTCCCTGAAGTACTGTTCATTAATGGGGGAAAAAATTGCTAGTAAATGTCATTTGCATTGTCTTGCGTTAAGGGCTCTACATCAAAGCCTCCGTTACTGCCTCATACTGAATAATTCTGAGCTGTGGCTTGTGGACCAATACAGCTGTAATTAGACAATGATGCTTTTGTAAACACAAGGCACAAAGTCTGAGTACAGTTTATTTTGCTCTGAGGTATCCCCTTCATGGTTCAAGCTGTAAATAAGAAGATACGAAAAACTGATAGATGAAAAATAAAGATTGAAGGTGACAAGTGTTGACTCTTCACAGGTTGTTGAAGTGATATTAAAAGGGATATTTAAAAGAATTTTCACCAAGTTTTAGTTGAGATTTTAGCGGTGAAGCTGATGCAGATACCAATGGTCTTGTCTGAGGAGACGGGTCAAAATTATGATTTAAGGATATGCAGATGACAAAATAGTTTTTGATTACATCTGTGCTATGTAGTAAGAATTACATATAACACAGAGTGTCCATGATGAAAATCTAAAATAGTGCTTGAGTACATTATATTTCGGTGATGCACCAGTCAGAATTGAAACGTCTGATTAATGAACTTCCAATTTATATCATTCCTATATTTCCAAGTGTATGGGCGTCTTTTGTTGTAGATCACAACTTCTAGCTGTAAAAACATCAAGGAACGAAATTCCTGGTGGAGATTCTGGAAATACAGAAATTTTTAATTTAGTTAAGAACTCTTGAAAATTTTTAATTAGTTAACTTGGATGAAAATAAAAAAAGAGAACCTTATATTGTGGATAATAAATCTGGGAGAGATGATCAAATACAAAAAAAGTTTGACTCAGTATTCAAAGTGATATCTACAGGCTAAGATAAAACATTAAGATGCTAAGATAAAATACAATTGGGGTAATGAACAAACGAACTTGGCTTCAAAATATAAGGTGTAAATAAGACTGGAGGCTCTTTTTAAAAAACATGAGCCTAGAAAAAGTCACAGTGTGACATATCTGACAAAAGAAAAGAAAGTTTTGAGGTGGATTAATAGGAATATAGTATCTATAAGAATGGCGAATAATTGTCTCATTGATCTTTGCATTACTGATATTGTACATTGTTATTCAGTTTGGATTCTATATTTTAACAAGGACATGGAACATGTCAAAGAAGGCTAAATAGCACAGGACATCTGAAGCCGGGTCTCATGAGTAATTGTTGATAAAATATGTGATGCAGCATGTGAAAAATAAGACTTTTCCAGTATCTTCATGTGTGCATGCGTGTGCACGCTCAGTTGTTAAGTCATGTCCAGCTCTTTGAGACCCTATGGACTATAGCCTGCTTGGCTCCTCTGTCCATGGAATTTTCCAGGCAAGAATACTGGAGTGGGCTGTCATTTCTTCCTTCCGCAGTTTTTCCCAACCCAGAGACTGAATCTGTTATCTTCTGTGTCTCCTGTATGGCAAGCGGATTCTTTACCCCTGAGCCCCCAGGGAAACTCAGTGCTGCTGCTGCTGCTGCTGCTGCTGCTAAGTCGCTTCAGTCGTGTCCGACTCTGTGTGACCCCATAGACGGCAGCCCACCAGGCTCCTCCGTCCCTGGATTCTCCAGGCAAGAACACTGGAGTGGGTTGCCATTTCCTTCTCCAATGCATGAGAGTGAAAAGTGAAAGTGAAGTCGCTCAGTCGTGTCCGACTCTTCGCGACCCCATGGACTGCAGCCTACCAGGCTCCTCCATCCATGGGATTTTCGGGGCAAGAGCACTGAAGTGGGGTGCCATCGCCTTCTCCAGGGAAGCCCAGTACTTCCATATAAAATAATTAGAGAATTATTCTACATGGCCTCACAAGGTAGACCTGGATTTAATATAGGAATATCGTTTGATGATTTTAGCCTAACATATAAAGAAAAGTTTAAACGGTTGGAGTTGTTAGACAATTAAAATAGGTTACCTTCTAGATTGTATTCCTTTCTTGTAACTACTCTTTCTTAAAACCCTGCACTGTTATGAGATTTTGCTTACGTTGGTCTCCAATTATGATATAGGGAGGAATGTTCATTGCCACCTATTGGCAAAAACAGAGAACTAAAAAGGATTGAAAATCATTTGTTTTTTCTGAAGTCAGAATTTATGAGCAGATAGATAATATTTAAGTAGTTATTTTAATAATTATAAATTCAAATCTGTGAATGGAAGTCTCATGTGCTTGCTATATGATTTCCTTTTCAGTGGAAATGTGACTACTTTAAAATGAACATGAATGTGCATATAAAGAAAGGATAGCTATGTGATATGTAAAAGGATATATTCATCTATAAAATATATGTTAATAACATATTCACTGACCTCTAAGAAGTAAAATAGGATCAGTGGGTATAACATATTTGTGTTTTTTATCACATTTTTCAGTGTTTTCTTATTTATAAATTTATAAAAGTACAATATTTTTAAGGTAAAATATTTAGGAACCACTGAAAGGTTTTAATTAGATGAATGATTATTACAATTTAATTTTGTATTTATATACAAAAATTACTTAAATAATTTAAAAATTATTGAATTTACATTTAAATCATTAAAGTTTAAAATTAAATCATTAAAATTTAATTTTGTAGTTATATTGTATTATATAGTTACTTTTGATGTTTAAATACAAATGAAAATTTTCTTGTGATTATTATCAGGGAGATGATCTTTGGGGATTTAGCTGTGAGATATTATTAATGGGTTCTACATTCAACTGTAGACAGTAGACATATGTGAACATCTCCCATGAATACATCTTTCAGTTTTTGTATCAACAATTTAGTGAGCACTTGCTATGTGCCAGGAACCATTATAAATGTGGAGAATATAGTTAGTAAAGCATAGAGCCTATATTCCTGAGGATTATAGTCTGTTTTGGGGAAATTGGGTAGGAATGAATATATACCCTGAACAATGAAAACAGAATCACTTCAGAGAAATGTACTTTATAGAGAAAATAAAGCAGGACCATTTAGATAGTGATAGAGCTGAAGAACTCTGGGTTGGGTGGTCTGGGAAGACTTTTCTTTAAAAGGTGGTATTTGAAAGAGTTGTGAATTGTAAGAAGCTGCAGCTGTGCAAAAATCTGGGGGAACATTCCAGGCAGAAAAAAAGAGTTGATGTTTTAAGTTTCATGTTGACAATTAACGTTCATGTTCAAATAATTGTAAAGGAAAGGAAAAATATGAGCCTGAATTATGAACTGGGTTAAAATGGTAGAAGAGTTTGGAGAGATAGACAGTGGCCAGATCATGTAAAACCTTTTAGGTCAGGTTACAGACCTTGTATTTTGTCCTAAACATAATCAAAAGTGTTTGCTGTCTTAAGTTAGGGCAAGAGTGAACCGAATTTGGCAGTGTCCTACTTTTGTAATAAAGTTTTATTGAAATGCAGCCACACGCATATGCTTACATTTATATATTGTCTGTGGCTGTTTTTGTGTTACATGGCCAAAAGTAGGGTATTTTGTGACAAAGACCATACGGCTCACACAGTATAAAATATTTACTGTCTGACCCTTTACAAAGGAAGACTGCCTATCTCTGAGCTCAGGAATCATATCTTTCATACATTTTAGGCCACACTGTCTGTGAAGGATCAGAGGGGGATATAAAATTAGGAGGCTACTGTTATAGTCTAGGTGAAATACAGTTGTGTTTTATACTGCTCTAGAAATAATGAGAATGGGAGTGATTGAAAGTTGTAGAAAATGTTGAGCTAGAATGGAAGATACTTGCTAATGATTTAAACATATGGGTTTGAATATATGGATAAAAATATATGAGAGAAATCAATAATTATAAGAATTTTGGTTTGAGGGTACTCCATATATAAAATTGTCAATAATTTATAACATTTTTGAACTGAGAATTACAGTATTTTTAGTTATGTGCAGGGAAAAATAAGAAAACAGTTTTTATCATGTGTTAGCAAGATCTATCTGTCTGTATGTATTTACTTATTTAAAAAAAATCTAACCTTGGAGTTAGATAATACCTATCAGTCAAGTATTGTTAAGTGGTCTTGGACAAGCTGCTTACAATCTGATACCAATTTTTAAATGTTAAGTTATAAAATTAATAATACACAAAGACATTATATGACTTTTTCCAGATTTATTTGTAATTTTTAAAGTTAGAGTAAAATAAGCATTTGGTTTATTATTTTGTTGTATACAACTCTTTGTGACCCCATGGTGTGCAACATGCCAGGCTTCCCTGTCCATCACCAACTCCTGGAGCTTGCTCAAACTCATGTCCATCGAGTTGGTGATGCCATCAACCATCTCATCCTCTGTCATCCCCTTCTCCTCCTGCCTTCAGTCTTTCCCAGCATCAGGGTCTTTGCCAAAGAGCCAGTTCTTTGCACCAGGTGGTCAAAGTATTGGAACTTCAGCTTCAGCATCAGTCCTTCCAATGAATGTTTAGGACTGATTTTCTTTTTTTTTTTAAATATAAATTTATTTATTTTAATTGGAGGCTAATTACTTTACAATATTGTATTGGTTTTGCCATACATTGACATGAATCTGCCATGGGTGTACATGTGTTCCCCATCCTGAACCCCCCTCCCACCTCCCTGCCCATACCATTCCTCTGGGCCATCTCGTGCACCAGCCCCGAGTACCCTGTATCATGCATCGAACCTGGACTGGTGATTCGTTTCATATATGATATTATACATGTTTCAATGCCATTCTCCCAAATCATCCCACCCTCACCCTCTCCCACAGAGTCCAAAAGACTGTTCTATACATTTGTGTCTTTTTTGCTATCTCACATACAGGGTTATCATTACCATCTTTCTAAATTCCATATATATGCATTAGTATACTGTATTGGTGTTTTTCTTTCTGGCTTACTTCACTCTGTATAGTAGGCTCCAGTTTCATCCACCTCATTAGAACTGATTCAAATGTATTCTTTTTAATGGCTGAGTAATATTCCATTGTGTATATGTACCACTGCTTTCTTATCCATTCATCTGCCGATGGACATCTAGGTTTTTCCATGTCCTGGCTATTATAAACAGTGCTGCAATGATCACTGGGGTACATGTGTCTCTTTCAATTCTGGTTTCCTCAGTGTGTATGCCCAGCAGTGGGATTGCTGGGTCATATGGCAGTTCTATTTCCAGTTTTTTTAAGAAATCTCCACACTGTTCTCCATAGTGGCTATACTAGTTTGCATTCCCACCAGCAGTGTAAGAGGGTTCCCTTTTCTCCACACCCTCTCCAGTATTTATTGCTTATAGACTTTTGGATCACAGCCATTCTGACTGGCGTGTAATGGTACTTCATTGTGGTTTTGATTTGTATTTCTCTGACAATGAGTGATGTTGAGCATCGTTTCATGTGTTTGTTAGTCATCTGTATGTCTTCTTTGGAGAAATATCTGTTTAGTTCTTTGGCCCATTTTTTGATTGGGTCATTTATTTTTCTGGAATTGAGCTGCAGGAGTTGCTTGTATATTTTTGAGATTAATTATTTGTCAGTTGCTTCATTTGCTATTATTTTCTCCCATTTTGAAGGTTGTCTTTTCACCTTGCTTATAGTTTCCTTTGTTGTGCAGAAGCTTTTAATTTTAATTAGGTCCCATTTGTTTATTTTTGCTTTTATTTCCAATATTCTGGGAGGTGGGTCATAGAGGATCCTGCTGTGATTTATGTCGGAGAGTGTTTTGCCTATGTTCTCCTCTAGCAGTTTTATAGTTTTTGGTCTTATGTTTAGATCTTTAATCCATTTTGAGTTTATTTTTGTGTACGGTGTTAGAACGTGTTCTAGTTCCATTCTTTTACAAGTGGTTGACCAGTTTTCCCAGCACCACTTGTTAAAGAGATTGTCTTTATTCCATTGTATATTCTTGCCTCCTTTGTCAAAGATAAGGTGTCCATAGGTGCGTGGATTTATCTCTGGGCTTTCTGTTTTGTTCCATTGATCTATATTTCTGTCTTTGTGCCAGTACCATACTGTCTTGATGACTGTGGCTTTGTAGTAGAGCCTGAAGTCAGGCAGGTTGATTCCTCCAGTTCCATTCTTCTTTCTCAAGATTGCTTTGGCTATTCGAGGTTTTTTGTATTTCCATACAAATTGTGAAATTATTTGTTCTAGCTCTGTGAAAAATACCATTGGTAGCTTGATAGGGATTGCATTGAATCTATAGATTGCTTTGGGAAGTATACTTATTTTCAATATATTGATTCTTCCAATCCATGAACATGGTATATTTCTCCATCTATTAGACACCTCTTTAATTTCTTTCACCAGTGTTTTGTAGTTTTCTATGTATAGGTCTTATGCTTCTTTAGGTAGATATATTCCTAAGTATTTTATTCTTTTCATTGCAATGGTGAATGGAATTGTTTCCTTAATTTCTATTTTCTCATTATTAGTGTATAAGAATGCAATGTGTATTGACTTTATCTCCTGCAACTTTACTATATTCATTGATTAGCTCTAGTAATTTTCTGGTGGAGTCTTTAGGGTTTTCTACGTAGAGGATCATGTCATCTACAAACAGTAAGAGTTTTACTTCTTTTCCAATTTGGATTCCTTTTATTTCTTTTTCTGCTCTGACTCTTGTGGCCAAAACTTCCAAAACTATGTTGAATAGTAGTGGTGAGAGTGGGCACCCTTGTCTTGTTCCTGACTTTAGGGGAAGTGCTTTCAATTTTTCCCCATTGAGGATAATGTTTGCTGTGGGTTTGTCATATATAGCTTTTATTATGTTGAGGGAGGTTCCTTCTATTCCTGCTTTCTGGAGGGTTTTTATCATAAATGGATGTTGAATTTTGTCAAAGGCTTTCTCTGCATCTATTGAGATAATCATATGGCTTTTATTTTTCAATTTGTTAATGTGGTGTATTACATTGATTGATTTGTGGATATTGAAGAATCCTTGCATCCCTGTGATAAAGCCCACTTGGTCATGATGTATGATCTTTTTAATGTGTTGTTGGATTCTGATTGCTAGAATTTTGTTAAGGATTTTTGCATCTATGTTCATCAGTGATATTGGCCTTTAGTTTTCTGTTTTTGTGGCATCGTTGTCGGGTTTTGGTATTAGGGTGATGATGGCCTCATAGAATGAGTTTAGAAGTTTACCTTCCTCTGCAATTTTCTGGAAGAGTTTGAGTAGGATAGGTATTAGCTCTTCTAAATTTTTGGTAGAATTCAGCTGTGAAGCCGTCTGGACCTGGGCTTTTGTTTGCTGGAAGTTTTCTGATTATAGTTTCAATGTCCGTGCTTGTGACAGGTCTGTTAAGATTTTCTGTTTCTTCCTGGTTCAGTTTTGGAAAGTTGTACTTTTCTAAGAATTTGTCCATTTCGTCCACATTGTCCATTTTATTGGCATATAATTGCTGATAGTAGTCTCTTATGATCCTTTGTATTTCTGTGTTGTCTGTTGTGATCTCTCCATTTTCATTTCTAATTTTATTGATTTGATTTTTCTCCCTTTGTTTCTTGATGAGTCTGGCTAATGGTTTGTCAATTTTATTTATCCTCTCAAAGAACCAGCTTTTGGCTTTGTTGATTTTTGCTATGGTCTCTTTTGTTTCTTTTGCATTTATTTCTGCCCTAATTTTAAAGATTTCTTTCCTTCTAGTAACTCTGGGGTTCTCCATTTCTTCCTTTTCTAGCTGCTTTAGGTGTAGAGTTAGGTTATTTATTTGACTTTTTTCTTGTTTCTTGAGGTATGCCTGTATTGCTATGAACTTTCCTCTTAGCACTGCTTTTATAGTGTCCCACAGGTTTTGGGTTGTTGTGTTTTCATTTTCATTAGTTTCTATGCATATTTTGATTTCTTTTTTGATTTCTTCTGTGATTTGTTGGTTATTCAGAAGTGTGTTGTTCAACCTCCATATGTTGGAATTTTTAATAGTTTTTCTCCTGTAATTGAGATCTAATCTTACTGCATTGTGGTCAGAAAAGATGCTTGGAATGATTTCAATTTTTTTGAATTTACCGAGGCTAGATTTATGGCCCAGGATGTGATCTATCCTGGAGAAGGTTCTGTGTGCGCTTGAGAAAAAAGTGAAATTCATTGTTTTGTGGTGAAATGTCCTATAGTTATAAATTAGGTCTAACTGGTCTATTGTATCATTTAAAGTTTATGTTTCCTTGTTAATTTTCTGTTTGGTTGATCTGTCCATAGGTGTGAGTGGGGTATTAAAGTCTCCCACTATTATTGTGTTATTATTAATTTCCCCTTTCATACTTGTTAGCACTTGTCTTACATATTGTGGTGCTCCTATGTTGGGTGCATACATATTTATAATCATTATATCTTCTTCTTGGATTGATCCTTTGATCATTATGTAGTGTCCTTCTTTGTCTCTTTTCACAGCCTTTGTTTTAAAGTCTATTTTATCTGATATGAGTATTGCTACCCCTGCTTTCTTTTGGTCTCTATTTGCATGCAATATCTTTTTCCAGCCCTTCACTTTCAGTCTGCATGTGTCCCTTGTTTGAGGTGGGTCTCTTGTAGAAAACATATATAGGGGTCTTGTTTTTGTATCCATTCAGCCAGTCTTTGTCTTTTGGTTGGGGCATTCAGCCAATTTACATTTAAGGTAATTATTAATAAGCATGATCCTGTTACCATTTACTTTATTGTTTTGGGTTTAAGTTTATACACCCTTTCTGTGTTTCCTGTCTAGAAAAGGTCCTTTAGCATTTGTTGGAGAGCTGGTTTGGTGGTGCTGAATACTCTCAGCTTTTGCTTGTCTGTAAACTTTTGATTTCTCCTTCATATTTGAATGAGATCCTTGCTGGGTACAGTAATCTGGGCTGTAGGTTATTTTCTTGCATCACTCTAAGTATGTCCTGCCATTCCCTCCTGGCCTGGAGAGTTTCTATTGAAAGATCAGCTGTTATCCTTATGGGCATCCCCTTGTGTGTTATTAGTTGTTTTTTCCTTGCTGCTTTAAGTATTTGTTCTTTGTGTTTGATCTTTGTTAATTTGATTAATATGTGTCTTGGGGTGTTTTACCTTGGGTTTATCCTTTTTGGGACTCTCTGGGTTTTTTGGACTTGGGTGATTATTTCCTTCCCCATTTTCGGGAAGTTTTCAGCTATTATCTCCTCAAGTATTTTCTCATGGTTTTTCTTTTTGTCTTCTTCTCCTGGGACTCCTATGATTCGAATGTCAGGGCATTTAACATTGTCCCAGAGGTCTCTGAGATTGTCCTCATTTAGTTTAATTCGTCTTTCTTTTTTCCTCCCTGATTCATTTATTTCTACATTTATCTTCTACCTCACTAATCCTATCTTCTGCCTCCATTATTCTACTGTTGGTATCCTCTAGAGTGTTTTTTATCTCATTTATTGCATTATTAATTATATATTGACTCTTTTTTTTAAATTTCTTTTAGGTTCTTTTTAAACCTTTCTTGCATCTTCTCAATCCTTGTTTCCAGGCTATTTATCTAACTCCATTTTGTTTGCAAGATTTTGGATCATTTTCACTATCATTATTCGGAATTCTTTATCAGGTAGATTCTCTATTTCTTCCTCTTTTGTTCAATTTGGTGGGCATTTATCCTGTTCCTTTACCTGTTGGGTATTCCTCTGTCTCTTCATCTTGTTTATATTGAGGCGTTTGGGGTGGCCTTTCTGTATTCTGGCAGTTTGTGGAGTTGTCTTTATTGTGGAGTTTCCTCACTGTGGGTGGGGTTTTACAGGTGGCTTGTCAAGGTTTCCTGGTTAGGGAAGCTTGTGTTGGTGTTCTGGTGGGTGGAGCTGGATTTTTCTCTCTGGAGTACAATGAAGTGTCCAGTAATGAGTTATGAGATGTCAGTGGGGTTGGAGTGACTTTGGGCAGCCTGTATCTTGAAGCTCAGGGCTATGTTCCTATGTTGCTGGAGAATTTGCATGGTATGTCTTGCTCTGGAACTTGTTGGCCCGTGGGTGGTGCTTGGTTTCAGCGTAGGTATGGAGGCGTTTGATGAGCTCCTGTCGATTAAAGTTCCCTGGAGTCAGGAGTTTTCTGGTGTTCTCAGGATTTGGACTTAAGCCTCCTGGCACTGGTTTTCAGTCTTATTCTTACAGTAGCCTCAAGACTTTTCCATCTATACTTCACTTTCAGATAGTTCCTTGATCCAGCTTATGCTTCTCAAGATCTTTAGGCCCCTTCCTAGGTAGTCGATGCTAACTACAGGGTTTTAGTCTGTTGCACTGTCACTTCCAAGGTGGTTCCCTCTGTTTTAGCTTCTGTTTGCTGGTCTCTTCAGTGTCTGATTTCCACCCTGAGACAAGGGGGCGGTGGTGGACACTTTTTGAGGTGTTCAGTCGTGCTATGGGGAGGGAGGAATGCTGCAGACAGATATCACTGGTGTCTGCGGGGAGTGCTCGCAGTGTCTCGGCCACACTGGGTTTGCCCTCGCTCATGGCATGTGTGCTTTCGCAGTCTATACTGCTTAGGCTCTAGGTTGCTCTGCCGGGAACTGTCTGAGGCTGGCCCTGGACTGCATGCACCTCCCAGGTCTAAGCCGCTCAGGTTCAGGCACTCGGGTAGTCCTCAGAGGCACAGACTCAGTTGGGCCTGAGTTTTGTGCCCTTCCCAGGTCCGAGCAGCTCAGGTGACCAGGTGTTTGGCGAGTGCGGTCTCTGCGACTTATCGCCTCCCCTGTCCCTGCCGCTTGGTTTTCTGGGTGTACAACCAGCGCACCTCTCAGGTGGATGTCGACCATCCAGAATCCCAAGAAGTCTTGGTTAGCAATGAAGCCTGCTTGCAGTTTGGTAGATAACGTCTCTCTGGGGCTGCAATTGCCCCCTTCCGGCTCTGGCTGCCCTCTCCTGCCTGTCTCCGGATGGGACAGTCCACAGTCAGTCCTTTGTTCTGTGTGCCGGTTTGGTGGTGTCTTAGGCTAGGGCTTTTCTCGTGGTAGTTATCCCACAGTCTGGTTTGCTATCTCAAGTTAGTTCCCTCAGATTGCCTTCGGGGCATTCAGGCCTGGTCCTTACCCTAAGCGATGCAGCCCGCGCCTCCGTGCCCAGCCCCTGCTTGTTAGTGACGGATGCAGGAGTCTGTGCTGCTTCTCCGCTGGGAGATACCACTGGACACATAATCTGTGGGTTTTAACTATTTATTTATTTTTCTTCCCGGTTGCCCTCTGAGGTTCCAAGGCTTGCCGCAGACTCGCCAGTGAGAGTGTTTCCTGGTGTTTGGAAACGTCTTTCTTTTTTTAAGACTCCCTCCCTGGGATGGATGTCCATGCCTACCTCTTTTGCCTCTCTTTTTATCTTTTATATTTTTTCCTACCTCCTTTCGTAGACAATGGGCTGCTTTTCTGGGTGCCTGATGTCTTCTGCTGGTATTCAGAAGTTGTTTTGTGAAATTTACTCAGCATTCAAATGTTCTTTTGATGAATTTGTTGGGGAGAAAGTGGTCTCCCCGTCCAATACCTTCGTCATCTTAGGACTGCCCTCCAAGACTGATTTTCTTTAGGATGGACTGGTTGGATCTCCTTGCAGTCCAAGGGACTCTGAAGAATCTTCTCCAACACCACAGTTCAAAAGCATCAATTCTTTGGTGCTTAGCTTTCTTTATAGTCCAACTCTCAAATCCATACATGACTACTGGAGAAACTAGTGCTTTGACTAGATGGACCTTTGTTGGCAAAGTAATATTTCTGCTTTTTTAATATGCTATCTAGGTTGGTCATAACTTTCCTTCCAGGGAGCAGACATCTTTTAATTTCATGGCTGCAGTCACCATCCTCAGTGATTTTGGAGCTTAAGAAAATAAATTTTGTCACTATTTCCATTGTTTCCCCATCTATTTCCCATGAAGTGATGGGACTGTATGCTGTAATCTTCATTTTTTAATTGTTGTTTTAAGCCAGCTTTTTCACTCTCCTCTTTCACCTTCATCAAGAGGCTCTTTCGTTCCTCTTCACTTTCTGCCATAAGGGTGGTGTCATCTGCATATCTAAGCTACTTTCAAATGTGTTGCCCAGTATAATTAAATACATTGACATTGATATGTATGGTGGTGTGCACAACCATTCAACTCCAGAACTTTTTTTCTTTTTCCCAAGCTTTTCATAATTCCCTTCCCTTAGCCCCTGCCAACCATTCTTTCTGTCTCTATTACTTTAACCAATTTAGGTACCTCATTCAAGTAGAATCATGGTATCTGTCCTTTTTTTTTTTTAAGTTTTATTTTATTTATTTATTTTTTTAATTTTTATTTTTACTTTATTTTACTTTACAATACTGTATTGGTTTTGCCATACATTGACATGAATCCACCATGGGTGTACATGCGTTCCCAAACATGAACCCCCCTCCCACCTCCCTCCCCATAACATCTCTCTGGGTCATCCCCGTGCACCAGCCCCAAGCATGCTGTATCCTGGATTGGACATAGACTGGCGATTCGATTCTTACATGATAGTATACATGTTTCAATGCCATTCTCCCAAATCATCCCACCCTCTCCCTCTCCCTCTGAGTCCAAAAGTCCGTTATACACATCTGTGTCTTTTTTGCTGTCTTGCATATTGGGTCGTCATTGCCATCTTTCTAAATTCCATATATATGTGTTAGTATACTGTATTGGTGTTTTTCTTTCTGGCTTACTTCACTCTGTATAATCGGCTCCAGTTTCATCTAGCATAATATCTTCAAGATTCATATTGTAGTGTTTGTCAGAATTTCTTTCCCTTTAAGGCTAAGGAATAGTCCATTGTACTTACGTACCATATTTTTATGTATCCATTTGTTGTAGGCTAAAAGTTTGTGCCCCTGTCCTTCAAATTCCCACATTAAAACTGAATCCCAAATGTGGTGGTATTTGGAGGTGGGGTTTGGGGAGCGATTATGTCATGAGGATGGAAGCTTCCTAAATGGAATTAGTGCTCTTTTAAAAGAAGCTAGTGTAAATGAGATTGTCCTCTTGATTTCTCTTTCAGATGGTTTATATTATTAGTGTACAGAAAGACAACAGATGTGTGTATATTAATCTTGTATCATGCAATTTTACTGAATTTACTCATTCTAATGGTTTTATTGATGGGGTCTTTAGAGTTTTAAATTTATAGTAGCATGTAATCTGCACATAGTGACAGTTGAATTTTTTTCCTCCCGATTTGGATTACTTTTATTTATTTGTTTGCTTTTCTTGACTGATTGCTGTGGCTAGGACTTCCAGTATTGTGTTGAATCAAAGTGGTGAATTGAATAAAAATGGTGAGAGTAGATCTCAGAGGAACTGCTTTCAGCCTTTCACCACTGAGTATTATGTTGGCTATTGTTATTGTTGTTCAGTCACCCAGTCATGTCGGACTCTTTGTCACCCCATGGACTGCAGCACGCCAAGCCTCCCTGTCCCTCACCAGGCTATAGTCTGTGATATATGGCCTTTATTATGTTAAATGATAGTCCTTCTATACCCACTTTATTGAGGGTTTTTATCTTAAGTGGATTTTGAATTTTTCATGAGCTTTTCCAGTATCTGTTGAGATGAGAGTCTGAATTTATTCTTCTATTGGTTAATGTTATATATCATATTGACTGATTTATGGATGTTAAACTATCCTACACCCCTGGGATAAATCACACTAGATAATGGCAGATGATTCTTTTAAAGTATTGCTGAGTTCTTTTTGCTAATACTTAGTTAATTATTTTTATACCTATATTCATCAGTGACACTGGCCTGTACTTTTCTTTCTTTATGGTGTCTTAGTATGGTTTTGGTATCAGGGTGATTCTGACCTCCTGAAGTGATTTTGGAAGCATTTCTTCACCTCAAGTGTTTTAAATAGAGAAGAACAGACATTTTCCTTAAACGTTTTGTGGAATTTAGTTGTCTGGTCTCATTTCTGTTGTTTTTTGGAGGGTTTTTTTTTTTTTTTTTTTTTAAATCATGGATTCAATTTCATTACAGGTAAGTAGTTTCTTCATATTTTGTGTTTCTTCCAGATTCAGTTTTGGGAAACTGTGTGTTTCCATGAATTTATCTGTTTCTTCTAAATTGTCCATTTTATTATCATAATGTTCATAGTGAATTCTTATCTTTTATATTTCTGTGGTGTTGGTAGTAACTTCTCAATTTTTATTCCTGGTTTTATTGGGGCCTATTTTCCCAAATTTTATTTCTCTGTTTTCCTTGATGAGTCTGGCTAAAGGTTTCTCATTTTGTTCATTTTTTCATAGAATCAGTTCTTAGTTTTATTGATCTTTTTGTTCTTTTAGTCTTTATTTATTTCTGCTCCAGTCCTTATAATTTCTTTTCTTCTATTTGTGTTTTGTTTGTTCTGCTTTTGCTAGTTCCTGTAGGTATAAGATTTGATTGGTTATTGAGATTTTCTTGTTTCCTAAAGTAGGTTTATATCACCAGAAGCTTCCCTTTTGGAACTGCTTTGGTGTATCCCATAAATTTTGAATCATTCTCTTCTCATTTTCCTTTGTCTCCAGGTACGATTTTATTTCCCCTTTGATTTATTTAGGGACCCATTGGTGGTTTAGAGGCATATAAGAGCCTTTACAGGTTTGTGTATTTTTTTTCTTATAATTGATTTCTAGTCTTACAGAGTTATGGTCAGAAGAGATTCTTGATATGATTTCAGTCTTATTGTTTATTATTTTGTATTAAATTTTTATGAAATTATAGCTGATTTATAATATTGTGCCAATCTCTGCTATATAGCGAAGTGACACAATTATTTGAGTCACACACACATTATTTTTTTCATATTCTTTTCCGTTATGGCTTATCACTTACTGAGACTTGTTTTGTGGTCTAGCATGTGTTTTATCTTGGAGGATATTCCATGTGCCATTTAAAGAATGAATATTCCACTGCACTGAGATGGAATGTTCTAACATATCTGTTAAGTTTGTCTGATCTAATGTGTAGTTTAAGTCCAGTATTTCTTTATTTTATTTCTGGATGATTTTCCTATTGATATAAGTTGGATGTTAAAGTCCTCTACAATTATTGTGTTATTGTCAATTTCTCCCTTTGTGCTAATATTTGATTTATGTATTTAGGTGCTTCTATGTTGGGTACATATATATGAAAAATTGTTATATCTTCTGGTTTCATCCCTTTACCATAACGTAATATTTTTCTTTGACTGTTGTTACTTTGAACTTTTTATTAGGTAGTTTGCTGTCTCCACTTTGTTTAGTTCTTCTAGGATTTTCTCCTGTTGCTTTATTTGGAGTATATTTCCTTGTTGCCTAATTTTGCCTAATTCTCTGTATTTATTGCTATGTATCAGGCAGGTTGATTATGTTTCCTGATCTTGGAGAAGTGACTCTGTATAGGAGACATCCCTTGAGGCCCAGCTGTGCACCCCCACCTTGATCATTGAAGCTATATTATATAGTGGGTACCCCTAATGTGAGACCTTCTCTTGTGATAGGGCTGACCACTGTGAATATGCTGGCTAGTGGGGCTGGTTGCCAGGCCAGTTGGCTTCCAGGCCTTGCCTGTGGTGGCAGCTGCTGGTAGGTGAGGCCAGGTGCTGACATGGCCAACTGTGTGGCTTGGGGGTCCTAGGAATAGTGTTGGCCTACTGGTGGGTGGGGCCATTTCCTAGAGCAGCTGGCTGAGGGGAACCTGGGACAGATGTCAACTGTATGGAAGTGGGGCTATATCCCCAGGCAACTCTCCTCTTGGCCTTTGGGGTTTTAGGACTGGTCCTGACCAGCTGGTGGGCAGGTACACCCCAAGCACTAATAGACTAGAGGAAGGACTCCAAACTAATGCTTGCCAGCACCAGTGTCCATGTGGTTGAATGAGTTCCTCAAAATGATTGCCACCAGTGTCTATATCTAAAATATATGAGAAAAGCAATTCTACAGCAATAAAACAAATAATTCAATTTTAAAATGATCAAAAAACCTGGATAGAAGTTATAAAAATGGCCAACAGGTATATGAAAAATGTTTAACATGACAAATCATCAGAGAAATGCAAATCAGAACCACCACGAGGGAATAACACATGTTAGAATGGCATTATCAAAAAGACAAAAGATAGGAAGCGTTCTCAAGGACATGGGCAAAGGGAACCTCTGCACAGTGTTGTTGGGAATGTCAACCTGTACATCCGTTATGGCAAATAGTATGGAAGTTCTTCACAAAACGAAAAGCAGAATGCCATATGATCCTGCAATCCGACTTCTGCTTATATATACAAGGAAATGCGAATGGGTGCAAAGTTTCTTTTTGTACCCACTCCTAATGTATTAAACCCATTAAATTTTATACTTGAAGTGGGTGAATTTTGTGGCATGTGAATTATATCCCAATAAAGATGTTTTTCGAAGCATAATAAATAAGGGCAATTAGCTAGTGGAAATCTTGAGTAAAAGCAGCTAGGAAACAATGTACAGGAAAATATACAGTTATCATCAGCAATGTGAGAAAATAGCTTGTAGATAAGTCAAGCAGAACCCGAGTCATATGATGTTAATTTATCAAGATGAGCATTTCTGAGAGATCACTGCTGGAGTTGCTATTTGGGAATTAGAGCTGTTTTGCAGTGACAGAGGATGTTACCATTCCATGAAAACTAATTGTGCAATCTCAGTGAAGATTTACTGTGCTTCTTAATTTGCTTATATACTTATGGTAAACTTGGTTTATCTGAGGTAACTTACACTTGTCTGTGTTTCTCAAAGGTAGAAGACATTGCCACAAGTACATGCTGTGGCTTGTTCCTACTTCACAGGTATTTTAAAACAAAGTATTTCTGGTTGATGTCTGTAAATGTCATTAAAACAGTAGATAAAAATGAATGTGGCATTTCTGAAAGTTCATTTGATGCAGAAGAACTTTAAAATAGTAGATACATATGATTCAAATATTGAAACTTAAGAAAAAAGGAAAATAAATCAGATGGTGTTAATCTTTCAGTTTAATCAATCACTTAAAAAAGAAGGAAAATCTTCTTTGAAAAATTATGAAATAGCAAATAAGAACACCTGTGAAGTATTGTACTGAATTATTGGGGCTTCTCTAGTAGCAAAGACAGTAAAGAGTCTGATATATAATATATATTGTACTGATATATAATGTATATTTAAATAATAATACTAATATGAGATGTAATGGTGAATCAGTATCTCTGTTGATTTCAGTGGGATTTGGTATAATTAACTTATATTTCAATTTCACTATCAAGAATAAAAAACATATCATTGGTTCAGGAAGTTTTACATTTGAGAATTTATGATAAATTAAAAAGGAGAGGGTCTCTCTCTGTCTCTCTTTAATTATGCATACCTTTTAATAAAATATGTAGAAATTAAAGCAATGATTATAGGTGATATGGGAAATGCAAGTAATTATAAAAAACCAAAGCTGAGTATACTGTTGCATTCCTGCTATGACTGTAACAATATAAATATCAAATGTGCAAATGGGAAAGGTATAGAAAAGTTTTAAAAAATGGAGATGTTGTGTTGGAATCAGAGGTAATTTACTTTTTTCTTTGCTAATTTTATTTTTAATTGTTTTCATACTGCTCCTACAATTTACAGAGGATAAGTAGGTAAATCTTAGTGTCCCTATAAATATATATATTGCATATAATCTAAATAGAAGAGAGGAAAAGTAAAAGTATATGATACAGAACAAACTTCAGTACCAGCTTTTATGAAATGGAAGTTTCTGAAATAACAGGAGTGTGTATACATGCATAAAATCAAAACATTCAGAGAAAAATAGAGAAAATATTTTTGCAAACATGCTTATGTTGTTACATCTTCATGGGTAAGGGCAAAGAAAAATTCTTTGAAAAAATGATATATTTCTGAATTATGCCTTGTGAACTGGGCTTTAGAGAGGGTTAGCCACACCCTAGGACTTGTTAACAAATGACCCATTTCAGGGAAGTCAACATTTGAGTTCAAACTAGAACATTTCCATCAGGGAAGGTTGCCATGAGGTGCAAACTCCTGCCTTGAGTATAGACATGTAAAGGTGTTTGATGTTGGGAGATTTTTTGCAAATGGGTTGGGAACCACTGCAGAACTATGATGGGCTGGGAATTTCATTACCTAAAGGCAATTCATTTCATGTGCTTTCTTGCCCAGGATGAAAAATTAAAGGAATACTGCAAGTATTTAAATTTTTTAAAAATATGTTTGTAATATCCTAATAATTCAAATAGCAAGTTATTTGCTTCAATTACTAGCATGATCACTTAAAATTATTTTTAGTGTGTATCAACATATTGTCACAGTTGGTGTCATTAGTTGTCAATGTGGAAGTGCACATGTCAAAATTTGAAAGCCAGACCCAATGATTTCCAAAGGATTCTGTACCCTGCTTCAGAACTATTCCGCTCTGCTCTTTCGGTAGCTCTTGGCTGTGATGTTGAACTACTATCTGATTATTAACACAGATCTACGCCTTAGATAATAAAGGAAGAAAAATAAAGACAAAACTACTGCTTGAGTTCATTTTTGGCCTTTTTAAGGCATTCTCTTCTGGATAGTTTATCTTTTTTGTTTGCTTGTTTTATTTATTTATTTATTTATTTTACTTTACAATACTGTATTGGTTTTGCCATACATTGACATGATTTCGCCACAGATGTACATGAGTTCCTAAGCCTGAACCCCCCTCCCAGCACCCTCCCCATATCATCTCTCTGGGTCATCCCAGTGTACCAGCCCCAAGCATCCTGTATCCTGTGTCGAACCTAGATGTGGCATTTATTTATAAATGATCATAAAATGATTAGTAAAGGTGAGAATCCCCATGGTTCCTTTCCTCAGTGGCTCATAGCCCAAGAGGTGAAGAAAAATTTGAAATATATTTTCTTCATTAAGAAAATAATCAGAAGTATCTTATAATTTTCAAACTCGTAAAAATACCTAAATTTTTATGTAACTAGGAACAAATTCCAAATTTTTGCAAGTATAATCTCTTTGAATTTTCTGATTCTGTTGTCTAAAATAACAGTTTTACTGAGTATTCTTCCAAATGTTTTTAGATAATCATATTTTCAGATAAAATACTATGCGGAAGCTTAATGCATATAAAAACCAAAATTTAGCCACTTGCTTAACGTGACTTGGAAAATTAAGGAGCACTTCCATTTCTATGCCCAGAAGCATCTTTGTGAAAACATCTAGAGTTCCCAACATTAGTGTAAAGATTACTCAACTTGATGATTATATTCCTCTAACTGGTAGATAGCATAGATAGCAGAAACATCTCATTTACCTAAAATATTTGGCAAAATAATTTGGAGGATGTTGCTACAAGTGAGTTGGTATTCATCCAAATCAGAGCTTTATCAACAATGATTTTATAAACAGTCATCAGCAAAGTCTTATTTTCAAGAGTAGCTGAAATTCATTTTCATCTTTTAAATCCTGGAGATATTCATTTCATCAAAAAAGAACTAGTTATTTTACATATATATATTTTTCCTAACATTTTTTCTCCTGGGAAGGAAGGAAGAAAGAGAGGAGGGGAGGTGGGAAGGGAAAGGGAGAGGAAGAGAGGAGGAGAAAGTGTTTGGGACCAAATGATCCACTTTCACGTCTTCAGGACCGTTTCCTCCTTCTCTTCCTGTGCAAATTAAAGTGCTAGTCTTATTTATTCCAATCTTTTTAAATGAAATTAAACAAAAAAGAAATGAAATTTAGTCAATCTGTTCTTATATACTTATGTAAAGATTTCTCTTGTATGGTTTCATTCCAACTCAGTCTTTTCAAATGTTTCTTGGTATTTTTACCTTGTCTGGTTAAATAACTTTTGTAAGAGACATTTTTAATTTTTGTTTACTGCAAGCATCCCTAGACATGAAAGAAAATAATGTCAACACTTTTTAACCTTCCCTGACAAAGGGTCAGTAATTTAGAAAGATAAGTTATATACCATGTACTTTTTTTTTTTTTCCCTTCATTTAATGAGATTCTTTGCAGGGATTTTAATTTTGAGGTAGAAAATGTAGCTTCTGTCCAAGCTTTCAGTTTCTTCTCTAGAGATTTATTTTGGGAATGGTGGGGTCATCTTTCCTGGAGCATTAAAAAAAACATGCTTAGATAAAAGCAAAAGTTTATTGAAGACTAAATATATATTTTGGAAATAATCCTTGATGATTGAACGATTTTTGAAGCCTTTGTAAAGTTTTATTGGTGAGTAAGAAACTTCTTGGCTTCTCCTACTGAATAAGAGGACAACTCTTTACCTTATTCAGTAATCATCCCAACTAGCACCAGAAGAGTTACCCACTGGAAAACATTCAGAATGTGTAATTGCATCTGGCTTGGTGCTCTTGGATCAATAAAAGGTATTCTTCCACTCAACTGAACCTAGAAAATTTCCACATGCTTGGGTAATGATGCTATAGAAATGTTTAATTATCACTCTCCTCCCTGACCTAAAACTGTTCATGAGTTTTGGCGAAGAGAAAGGAGACTCAAAAATTCAGCCAACATTGGACTTTGATCTCTTTCCAACATAGAAACCGTATAATTGCATATGAAAAAACTCTATCTTCAGCCAGTGAAGTGCTGATGAAAACCTACACATGAGGATCACTTACTTTTTTCACAAAGACAAAGGAAATTTGGCAGTTGACTACATTTCAGAAAGTTTGATCTCACAAGTCTTATTCCTGTGTACCTGTACATACGTAGGAAATGAAATAGAATTAAACTATCATACTAGGATGAGGTGCCACTGGGAAATATGTAAAAAGGCAACTTTACAATACAGATACTACATGTACAGTTTACTCTTTTCACTGAAATCTGTTTGGCAGGGAATAAAACTAGCAGTGTCCTTCAGTAATAACTATAGGTGATATTGGCTCTCGGGTTTGTGATACAATTTTTAGCTTTTAGCTTTTGATTTTTAATAAGGTAATTATTTTATTCAGAGAAGCACATAACTTCCCTTTGTATATGTGATAAACGTGGGCGATTAAAGGGAAGGCTCAATTCATGAAATGACAGCATCTGATCCGTTTAAAAGGATCATTTTTATGCTGTAAAGATAAACATAAATATGCATATAGCTTTAAAACTTGTACTTTCAAAAGTATCTCATTAATAGTTAAACCAAATTGGAGGAAATTCCCTGGTGGGACTCTGCATTCTCAGTGCCAAGGACTTGGTTTCGATCACTGTTTGCAGAACTAAAATCCTGTGAGTTGTGTGGCACAGCCAAAAAAAGTAATATTTTGGCCTATATTTGCTTCTTACTTTAGTGGCTCCATGGCGTTTGTCAATAGACTATTTTATTTGACTTTGTGTGCTAAGACAGAATAATGTCTTCATACCTTCATCTCCCAAACTTGTGGATATGTTATTTTACATGGCCAAGTGGACTTTGCATATGTAATCCATTTAAAGATCTTGAGATGGGAAAACTCTCAGGGATTATTTGGGTGAGCACAATGCTTCCCCGATAGCTCAGTTGGTAAAGAATCCGCCTACAATGCAGGAGAACAAGAAACTCAGGTTTGATCCCTAGGTTGGTAAGATCCCCTGGAGAAGGAGATGGCAACCCACTCCAGTATTCTTGCCTGGAAAACTCCATGGACAGAGGAGCCTGGTGGGCTACAGTCCATGGGATCACAAGGAATTGGACATGACTGAGCAACTAAGCACTTGACTAAGCAATGTAATCACAACAGATTTTATAAAACAGAGGCAAGAAGAGTGAGAATTAAGAAAAAGACATGGAAGCAAGCGGAGAGAGATTAGAAGATGCTATACTGCTGAGTTTGAAGATGGAGGAAGGGCCTCTGAGATAAGGAATTCAGGTGGCTTCTAGAATCTGAAAAATTAAAGGGATCATTCTCCCCTAGAGTCTCCAGAAAATACCACAAGATCGATGGCACATTGATTTTAGTTCAGTAAGAAGAGTTTTGAATATCTAACCTCTCAGTTCAGTTCAGTCACTCAGTCATGTCCAACTCTTTGAAACCCACATCACACCAGGCTTCCATGTCCATCACCAACTCCTGGAACTTGCTCAGACTCTTGTCCATCAAGTCGGTGATTCCATCCAACCATCTTATCCTCTGTTGTCCCCTTCTCCTCCTGCCTTCAATTTTTCCCAGAATCAGGGTCTTTTCCAAGGAATCTGCTCTTTGCACCAGATGGCCAAAATATTGGGGCTTCAGCATCAGTCCTTCCAATGAATATTCAAAATTGACTAGTTTGATCTCTTTGCTGTCCAAGGGACTGTCAAGGGTCTTCTCCAGCACCACAGTTTAAAAGCATCTATTCTTCAGTGTTCAGCTTTCTTTATGGTCCAACTCTCACTTCAATACATGACTACTGGAAAAACCATAGCTTTGACTAGATGGACCTTTGTCAGCAAAGCAATGTCTCTGCTTTTTAATATGCCATCTAGGTTGGTCATAGCTTTTGTTCCAAGGAGCAAGTGTCTTTTAATTTTATGGCTGCAGTCACCATCTGCAGTGATTTTGGAGCCCAAGAAAATAAAGACTGTCACTGTTTCCATTGTTTCCCCATCTATTTGCCATGAAGTGATGGGACCAGATGCCATGATCTTAGTTTTCTGAATGTTGAGTTTTAAGCCAACTTTTTTACTCTCCTCTTTCCTTCTCATCAAGAGGCAGTTTAGTTCCTCTTCACTTTCTGCCATAAGGGTGGTGTCATCTGCATATCTGAGGTTATTGCTATTTCTCCTGCCAATCTTGATTCCAGCTTGTGATTCATCCAGACCAGCATTTTGCATGATGTACTTTGCATAGAATTTAAACAAGCAGGGTGACAACCTCTAGACATGTAAGAAAAATAATTTGTGTTATTATCATATTGGGATTCCCTGGTGACTCAGACAATAAAGAATTTGCCTGCAATGTGATAGAGCTGAGTTTGATCCCTGGGTTGGGAAGATCCCCTGGAGAAGGAGATGACAACCCACTCCAGTATTCTTGCCTGGAGAATCCCATTTATGGAGAAGCCTGGTGGGTTATAGTCCATGGGGTTGCAAAGAGTCGGACACGACTGAGTGACTTCATTTTCACTTCCAAGATCATATTAGCTTATTATAGCAGCAACAGGAAACTAATTATTAATAAGTTTTGAGATTTGAAAAGGTAAGAGATTATTTCCAGTTTATGGGAATGCTATGGTTTTCCAGGATTGTATAGTTAATATGGCAGAGGTAGAAGTAGAACCTAGGTTTATGAGCTCAAGTCCAGCGCTTGGTTCTACTAAAATTCAGTTAAATCATTTTGCAATGTTTATTAGGCAACTCTGTATTAATTTCTAACTGCTAAGATAACAAATTATCATAAACTTTACAACTTAAAACAACACATTGATCCTCAGTAGTTCTGGAGCTCAGTGTCTAACATGGTGTCATTAGGCTAAGATCAAGGTGTCAGCAGGCCTGCATTCCTCCCAGAAGATCTAAGGGAAATTCAGTTTCCTATACGTCCCAGATGCAAGAGCCCACCTGCATTTGTTATGTTTATGGCCCCTTACTCTATTTTTATTTTTTTCAGAGAAGGCAATGGCACCCCGCTCCAGTACTCTTGCCTGGAAAATGCTATGGACGGAGGAGCCTGGTAGGCTACAGTCCATGGGGTCACGAAGAGTCGGACATGATTGAGTGACTTCACTTTCACTTTTCACTTTCATGCATTGGAGAAGGAAATGGCAACCCACTCCAGTGTTCTTGCCTGGAGAATCCCAGGGACGGGGGAGCCTGGTGGGTCGCGCAGAGTCGGACACGACTGAAGTAACTTAGCAGCAGCAACTCTATTTTTAAGCCAACAATATTAGCATCTTCAAACCTCTCTTTGACCCTTACTCCTGTTTCTTTTGTCTTATTTTCTTTCCTGATTTTCACCTTCCTACTTTTGTGATTATATTGGGCCCACAGAGATAATCCAGAAATGTTAATCATTCAATTATATGTGCAAAGTCTTCTTTGTCATGTAAGTGACATTTTTACAAGTTCTGGAGATTTGGTGCGGACATCTTTGAAGGGACATTATTCTGTCTACCAAGGTCTCTTGTATATCAAATAATGTTCTAATTTCTGAGAGTAAATTAAAATGACCAGAATCGATGGAATTGTATTGAGAAATATTAAACAGTTAAGAGACATCTGATTCATATATATTAAAAAAAAAAATCTCTAACTCTGAATAAAATACAGCAGTGAGGGGAGAAAGGGAAGAATGGAAACAGTAGTCTAATCAAGAGAGATTAGTGAGAATGTCTCTGTTTTTATTTTTCATTTTCAGTTGTTGACTTAAACAACTGAATGAATAATAATACCATTTAAAAACTTGATACAAACTGGATGAAGAGCCTCCTTTAGTTTAGTTAGGGTTGGAGGTGAGAATTAAGAACTGACTTCAAACTTGTTAAATCTGAGATTCCTGTTTGACATCAGGCAGAGATGTCAAGCCAGCACTTCAACATGTGAACCTGAGTTTACGTGGAGTAGTGGGTTGAAATTGAGGGATTAATAATCAACATTAGGATGATATTTGAATCCATGAGACTGAAGAGATTCAAGAGCTTATCCCTGAGCATTTCAATAGTAAGAAGTCTAAAAGAAAAGGAGAATACAGCAAATGAAACGAAGAAGAGGATATGAGGAAAAACCAAGGAGGGTAGTGTCCAGGAAGGTAAATGAATATAGTATCATATGAGAAAGGGATCACCAGCAATGTCAAATGCTTCTGATAGTCATTAGACAGATGTTCTCCCTAATTCATGTACGGCCTATCTATGAGTTCTACCATACTGGCAAGAATTATTGTTCTGTTATTTTAGGAATTATGTTATTTCATTGGGTCAGAGGGGTCTCTAGAGTAACAGAGGTCAGGTGACAGAACCAGATTTCCAAGAAGGGTAACAAAGATAAAGTGTTCCTTAGTTGTTAAGTCTCAAATACCATGGTATCCCTAAGAATGAAGTAGTTAGGCAGTCAAGAAAATCTTACTTTATATAACATGTAAAACTGCAGAACTGTAGAATGGTCCTACTTGAGTCATCTTTATAATGAATAGCTATGGCCTCTCTTCCATTTTCAAGACTTAATTAAGTCCAAATATTGGTCGATATGTAGAACCCCTTGCTTAGGGGAAAGGTTAGAGTTTCTTGAGGAGTGATCTTGAAATGTTGCTACCAGCCTATATTGTATATATTGTAACTCCACGCCTTCCCCTGAAGAAACTGATAGAGAGAGTAAGCACTGATGAAGAGAGTAGCTAGGACTTGGAGTAGGAAATTATTGGACTAGGCATTTCCTAACAATAATCACTGAGAACCCAAATGCATGTTGTAATTTCTTGATTAAATTAGAGTCTAATGGATGTTAGGTGATAAATAGTGCATTGGTTAAAGTTTGGATCACAATTGGCCCAGTAAGTTCATAGTAATTTATGGTTATTTTCTCAGTCCTAAATTTTGAAAAATTTTGAAAAGACAGATTTGAGAATAAAAAAAATGCCTACTTTACTGCTGTAATAGGAGGGAGACATTTGGAAGCCCTTAATACTTCCCCCACTGACCAAATGAGTGAAGCATCAGTTTAGTTCAGTTGCTCAGTCGTGTCCAACTCTTTGCGACCCCATGAATCACAGCACACCAGGCCGCCCTGTCCATCACCAGCTCCCGGAGTTCACCCAAACTCATGTCCATCGAGTTGGTGATGCCATCCAGCCATCTCATCCTCTGTCGTCCCCTTCTCCTCCAGCCCCCAATCCCTCCCAGCATCAGAGTCTTTTCCAATGAGTCAACTCTTCACATGAGGTGGCCAAAGTATTGAAGTTTCAGCTTCGGTATCATTCCTTCCAAAGAACACCCAGGACTGATCTCCTTTAGAATGGACTGGTTGGATCTCCTTGCAGTCCAAGGGACTCTCAAGAGTCTTCACCACAGTTCAAAAGCATCAAGTCTTTGGCGCTCAGCTTTCTTCACACTCCAAATCTCACATCCATACATGACTACTGGAAAAACCATAGCCTTGACTAGATGGACCTTTGTTGGGAAAGTAATGTCTCTGCTTCAAATATGCTATCTAGATTGGTCATAGCATTCCTTCCAAGGAGTAAATTTCTTTTAATTTCATGGCTACAATCACCATCTGCAGTGATTTTGAGCCCAAAAAATAAAGTCTGACACTGTTTCCCCATCTATTTCCCATGAAGTGATGGGACCAGATGCCATGATCTTTGTTTTCTGAATGTTGAGCTTTTAGCCAACTTTTTCACTCTCCTCTTTCACTTTCATCAAGAGGCTTTTTAGTTCCTCTTCACTTTCTGCCATAAGGGTGGTGTCATCTGCATATCTGAGGTTATTGATATTTCTCCCAGCAATCTTGATTCCAGCTTGTGCTTCTTCCAGCCCAGCCTTTCTCATGATGTACTCTTCATATAAGTTAAATAAGCAGGGTGACAATGTACAGTGTTGTCATACTCCTTTATCAATTTGGAACCAGTCTGTTGTTCCATGTCCAGTTCTAACCGTTGCTTGCTGACCTTCACATAGGTTTCTCAAGAGGCAGGTCAGATGGTCTGGTATTCGCATCTCTTGAATTTTCCAGTTTATTGTATTCCACACAGTCAAGGGCTTTGGTTTAGGCAATAAAGCAGAAATCGATGTTTTTCTGGAACTCTCTTGCTTTTTCCATGATCCGGCGGATGTTGGCAATTTGATCTTTGGTTCCTCTGCCTTTTCTAAAACTAGCTTGAACGTCTGGAAGTACACAGTTCACATATTGCTGAAGCCTGGCTTGGAAAATTTTGAGCATTACTTTACTAGCATGTGAGATGAGTGCAATTGTGTGGTAGTTTGAGCATTCTTTGGCATTGCCTTTCTTTGGGATTGGAATGAAAACTGACCTTTTCCAGTCCTGTGGCCACTGCTGAGTTTTCCAAACTTGCTATCATATTGAGTGCAGCACTTTCACAGCATCATCTTTCAGGATTTGAAACAGCTCAACTGGAATTCCATCACTTCCCCTAGCTTTGTTCGTAGTGATGCTTTCTCAGGCCCACTTGACTTCACATTCTAGGATATCTGGCTCTAGGTGAATGATCACACCATCATGTTTATCTGGGTCATGAAGATCTTTTTTGTACAGTTCTGTGTATTCTTGCCACCTCTTCTTAATATCTTCTACTTCTGTTAAGTCCAGACCATTTCTGTCCTTTATTGAGCCCATCTTTTCATGAAATGTTCCCTTGGTATCTCTAATTTTCTTAAAGAGATCTCTAGTCTTTCCCATTCTGTTGTTTGCCTCTATTTCTTTGCATTGACTGCTGAAGAAGGCTTTCTTATCTCTCCTTGCTATTCTTTGGAACTCTGCATTCAGATGCTTATATCTTTCCTTTTCTCCTTTGCGTTTCACCTCTCTTCTTTTCACAGCTATTTGTAAGGCCTCCCCAGACAGTCATTTTGCTTTTTTGCATTTCTTTTCCATGGGGATGGTCTTGATCCCTGTCTCTTGTACAATGTCACGAACCTCCGTCCCTAGTTCATCAGGCACTCTATCTATCAGATCTAGTCCCTAAAATCTATTTCTCACTTCCACTGTATAATCATAAGGGATTTGATTTAGGTCATACATGAATGGTCTGGTGGTCTCCCCTACTTTCTTCAATTTAAGTCTGAATTTGGCAATAAGGAGTTCATGATCTGAGCCACAGTCAGCTCCCAGTGTTGTTTTTTCTGTCTGTATAGAACTTCTCCATCTTTGACTGCAAAGAATATAATCAATCTGATTTCAGTGTTGACCATCTGGTGATGTCCATATGTAGATAAATGATGCCATATCCCTGGAGGAATTGGAAGTACCACCAAAGACTTGAAGGATTCACATACCTTTTTAACTTGCCGCTTTTTTTATTCAGAGGGGAATGGATCTTAGATTATTAATATCTTAATAAGGTATTGATTCTGATTTTAGCTGCTGTTCCAGATGTAGTATCTTCCCTGAAGTCAGTCAACCCTGCTTCCTGGAATCTAGTATGGAGCTGTTGACCTGTAAATCACTTTGCTCTCTGTACCAATTTATAAAGGACTTAAGAAGCATACTTTTACATGAAAAGGACAACTCTGAAGTCTTGCCTCAGAGTTATGTTAATTGTACTGCTCTCTGATGTAATATGGTCCTAGCTCACAAATATCTTGATCCTCTTGACATGGGAATATCACATTGTTCACTGTATTTTTGATGAGGATCTTTGGACCGGCATTGATTGGGAGCTTCAAATACTTTAAATGCCTTAGTCAGACGTAAGTGAGTCAAGATACACCCCAGATAAATCCGTAAACCTACTACATCAGTAAAGTTTTGAGGTTTCAGTAGTCTGCAGTGTATCTTGATATTCCTTTTGGTGAGAAAAAAAAAAAAAAGGCAATGTACTTGCACACGTACCACTATGAAAGAAGCACAATAATTTAGGAAACTTTCTGATTTTGAAAACAGTATTTTTTATTTTTGTGTGCTAATGTGAGCCATGTGTAATTAATACAAATGACTGCCCCATTTGAGTAGAAACTGAAAAAGAAAAAATTCTGCAGCAAGTCCAGCTGCAACTCCAACTACTTTTCTACTTGAGACTTAGGAACTAGTTCATGAAATGTCTATAATCACAGATGCTATTTGGAATTCTTACAAGCCTCTGTAGCAGAAGAGCAGCACAGACATCTGTATCTTAAATCCATGCCCTCTTGTGAAGATATTATCTACCTTCTGTGGAGAAACAGCTTCTGGTTTGCTAGTGGGCCATCGTAGGGAATGAATACTTACTTAATCAGTGAATACCAAGTGACTATGGAATTGGAGCTACTTATCAGGAACAGTGTTACATGAATCTCTTCAGCTTAGGTACTCAGAGCAAATCACGAAATTGAAAGGGTATACAAGAAACGAGGTTACACAAATTCGAACAAACGCAATTAAATTGCATGAGCACATAATAGAGATTCCTTTGACAATTTCTTCTACATTGTCTCTCTTCCCCTGACCCTCACCTATATTCTTAAGGTGATTTCTTGGGGCCAACTAACTGAAGAGCAAACACCTTGAACCTGACTTACAGATGTTTTGCATGATTTTCTGGCACCAGCCTGACAAGTGGATGGTTGCAGAATTTCAGCCTCACTGAGTTTTGGCTGTGATGAATAGTAATGATGGGGAATTCCCAAAGTGGGCAGAACTTCAAGCAATATACTGACTTTTACTTTGCCTCAAATGAGACATACTTACACATTGTGCTTATACATGGATAGTTGCTAGTAGGTTAGAACTGGGAAGTCAGAGACTTCAAAAGACCAGACTGAAAAATGGTGGCAAGAAAGTGTGAGGAAGAATTATGTAGGTGGACCCCTTGGCATGAGAAAACAGTGTAAAGATATTTAATGTACCATGTCTATGCTCACCAAGGAGCATATATTTTCCAGGAGGCTCTCAAGAACTGGGTAAACCAAATAACATGTTCTCAGGATATCAGCCAGTCTCTGTCCTCAGTCTGCTTGGTAGGTCATTGTACAGATTGGCCCTGAGCACCACGATGAAGGTTATGTATAGACATTATAGTCTGGACTTCTCTCCACGAAAACTGACCTAGCTAATGATATTGCTGATGCTTAACCATCCAAAAACAGAGACTGGTGTTTAGCCCTCAACATGGTATGAGTTTTTCCATCATATTCCTTTTCTTTTGGAAGAGCAGTGATTTATGCATACTGAATGCAAGTAATTCCAGAAGAAAAGAAAGTTAAACATGGATTCTTTTAATTCAGTTCAGTTCAGTTCAGTTGCTCAGTCGTGTCCGACTCTTTGCGACCCCATGAATCGCAGCACGCCAGGCCTCCCTGTCCATCACCATCTCCCGGAGTTCACTCAGACTTGCGTTCATCGAGTCAGTGATGCCATCCAGCCATCTCATCCTCTGTCGTCCCCTTCTCCTCCTGCCCCCAATCCCTCCCAGCATCAGAGTCTTTTCCAGTGAGTCAACTCTTCGCATGAGGTGGCCAAAGTACTGGAGTTTCAGCTTTAGCATCATTCCTTCCAAAGAAATCCCAGGGCTGATCTCCTTCAGAATGGACTGGTTGGATCTCCTTGCAGTCCAAGGGACTCTCAAAAGTCTTCTCCAACACCACAGTTCGAAAGCATCGATTCTTCGGCACTCAGCCTTCTTCACAGTCCAACTCTCACATCCATATATGACTTCTCTTAATTAGTTCTGTATTATTTGCCAGTTCTCAGGAGTAATTAAATTTAAAGGCATTGATTCGATTTGTTTGGGGAACACTAATTGTTCTTGGCATGCGTCATAAAACAGTTATTTAAATTATTACTTGCAGACACCTATAATCACATACCTATAGAAGGCAGAGTTTTGGATGACCAAATATTTGATGCCATAGAACAACTTGATGGAAAACATTTAGCTATGTATATTAACATAAACTGGAAAAGGAGATGGCAACTCACTCCAGTATTCTTGCTTGGGAAATCCCATGGACAGATGCACCTAGTAAGCTACAGTTCATGGTGTTGCAAAGAGTCAGACACAATCTAGCAACTAAATGGCAACAGTATTAATATAAACTGGAAGACAAATACAGAAGTTGATCCTAAGATAGGACATTAGGGTGAAAACACTATCAAGTTGGACAGACCAAATTCTTCATCAGGGACTAAACAGCTGAGAGAGTTTAATATGTTAGTTTGAGGAAATGAGAGTGGCCCTAAACAGGTTACTTTTTTGGTTGACTGAAGCCTGTAGCAAATATGGCTTACACTAGATGAAGTTGCTTCCATGGTACCCTGGGGAGAAAACTTTGAAATGTTTAGGGAGATTGGGATTTTAGCATGGGCTTACATTAAGATCTGCTCACCCACCTGCTAAAACTTAACCAGTGGGGGCACTCCAGGGGGCATTCCCTTCACCAAAGCTAAGGGAAATTTACAGTTATTTATTATCATGTAAAAAAATTTTACTAATAAATATCAGTATAATTGTCACCCAACGTTGAAACTGGAACACTGACAATACCTGATGTCAGCGTATGTGGCTCTGCACTATCCTACTCTCTGCCTCTCTCCATTCAAGTTAGCGGCTTGCCTGATGTGCTCATTATTCCATTTCTTTTCCAGATAATAGATTTCCTAGTGGGTATTATTTCTTTAAAATATTCGATTGTTTACTCTTTTAATTCAATATTATATTCATAAGATGATCCATATTTTTATTGGTTAATTCAATTTGACTGCTGTTATTATATTCCTTTGGGTGACTAGATGGCAGACAGTGTATTAAACCATTCTCCAGTCCAGTGGTTACTTCATTCTCTCCAGGCATTTTTTATTAGAAAACTTTTGTCTCAGCCACTTATAGACAGAGTTCCTCATGTATATTTGGAGGAGTTTCTCTTGGGTGTATAGCTAAAACAATAACCTTGGTTTTGAGTTTTGGATAGTTAATTTTTAGGTGATCTGGTTATTCCAAAGTAGCTGTATGACCACAAACCTAAATAAATGTATTTTGTCTCTACTCAGTGCATCACTTGGAATGCAATATTTCTTGATTCTTGTCTATTAAAATAATGTAAAAACCATATTTCATAGCATTCCTGATTTGTAATCTCTTAATTACTAACTCAGCAGTAGCCGCAGGACTGGAGAAGGTCAGTTTTCATTCCAATCCCAAAGAAAGACAATGCCAAAGAATGCTCAAACTACTGCACAATTGCACTCATCTCTCATGCTAGTAAAGTAATATTCAAAATTCTCCAAGCCAGGCATCAGCAATATGTGAACTGTGAACTTCCAGATGTTCAAGCTGGATTTAGAAAAGGCAGAAAACCAGAGATCAAATTGCCAGCATCCACTGGATCATCAAAAAAGCAAGAGGGTTCCAGAAAAACATCTATTTCTGCTTTATTGCCTAATCCAAAGCCTTTGACTGTGTGGATCACAAGAAACTGGAAAATTCTGAAAGAGATGGGAATACCAGACCATTTGACCTGCCTCTTGAGAAACCTGTATGCAGATTAGGAAGCAACAGTTAGAACTGGACATAGAACAACAGACTGGTTCCAAATAAGAAAAGGAGTACATCAAGGCTGTACATTGTCACCCTGCTTGAAAGTGAAAGTGAAGTCGCTCAGTTGTGTCCGACTCTTTGTGACCCCGTGGACTGTAGCCTACTAGGCTCCTCTGTCCATGGGATTCTCCAGGCAAGAGTACTGGAGTGGGTTGCCATTTCCTTCTCCAGGGGATCTTCCCGACCCAGGGATCGAACCCAGGTCTCCTGCATTGCAGGCAGACACTAACCTCTGAGCCACCAGGGACGCCCTCTTATTTAACTTATATGCAGAGTACATCATGAGAAATGCTGGGCTGGAAGAAGCACAAGCTGGAACCAGGATTGCCCGGAGAAATATCAATAACCTCAGATATGCAGATGACACCACCTTTATGGCAGAAAGTTAAGAAGAACTAAAGAGTCTCTTGATGAAAGTGAAAGAGGAGAGTGAAAAAGTTGGCTTAAAGCTCAACATTCAGAAAACTAAGATCATGGCATCCAGTTAAATCACTTCATGGCAAATAGATGGAGTAACAGTGGAAACAGTGGCAGACTTTAATTTTGGGGCTCCAGAATCACTGCAGATGGTAACACCAGCCATGAAATTAAGACACTTACTCCTTGGAAGGAAAGTTATGACCAACCTAGACAGCATATTCAAAAGCAGAGACATGACTTTGCCAGCAAAAGTCCGTCTAGTTAAGGCTATGGGTTTTCCAGTAGTCATGTATGGATGTGAGAGTTGGACTGTGAAGAAAGCTGAGCACCGAAGAATTGGTGCTTTTTTTTTCACTTTTTTAAAAATATAAATTTATTTATTTTAATTGGAGGTTAATTACTTTATAATATTGTATTGGTTTTGCCATACATCAACATGAATCCACCACAGGTATACACATGTTCCCAGCAATCCCACTGCTGGGCATACACACCGAGGAAACTAGAATTGAAAGAGTCACATGTACCTCAATGTTCATCACAGAATTGATGCTTTTGAAATGTGATATTGGAGAAGACTCTTGAGAGTCCCTTGGACTGCAAGGAGATCCAACCAGTCCATCCTAAAGGAAATCAGTCCTGAATATTCATTGGAAGGACTGATGTTAAAGCTGAAACTTCATTACTTTGGCCACCTGATGCGAAGAGCTGACTCATTTGAAAAGACCCTGGTGGGGCAGGTGGAGAAGGGGACGACAGAGGATGAGATGGTTGGATGACATCACCGACTCAATGGACGTGAGTTTGAGTGAACTCCAGGAGTTGGTGATAGATAGGGAGGCCTGACATGTTGCAGTCCGTGAGGTCGCAAAGGGTCGGACATGGCTGAGCAACTGAACTGAACTGAATTACTAATGAGGCTGACCATCTTTTAAAATATTTAACGGCAAAAGCTGTTAATTCTTTTGTGGAATCTCTGTTTTTACTTTTGTCCACTTTTGTTGTTCATGTCATTAATAATGATTTATAGGATATATATATATATATATATATATATATATATATATATTTCTTTTTATCCCTTTAAGGTGCAATATGTTGTGATTGTTTAAATTTAACAAGTTATATTTAATTTTACCATTTGTGACCATGTATATGGACCTCAAACCCATTTTGCTAATTGGAATAAGTCAGAGAAAAACAAATAGCATATGATCTCACTTTTATGGGGAAAAAAAAAAAAAACTCATAGGTACAGAGAACAGCTTGGTGGCTGCAATAGGCAGGGTGCGGAGAGTAGTCAAAAAGTTATTTTTAAATAAAATAATATGTAATTTTTGTTCTAGCCTAGTAAATTGCCTATTTATTAGTATTTTCTGAACATTTAAATTGAAACATTTACTCTGCTTTAAGGTGCAACAACTTATATTTGGATTTTGCTTTTGATCCGGTCCTAGGGTCTTTGATTTAATATAGTAGTTTAGTTGTTTACATTTATTTTGTAAATTTTATGTACAGAAAAAAAAAAGACTATTTTTTTTTGTAAGCAAATAATAAAAAAAACTTGTTTTTAACTGAGTTTTTAAGCTTTCTTGGTATTTCTTTCATTTTTAGTCTACATAAATTTTTCACTTGGTGATTTAGAAGACATTTTGAATTCTAACTTTTCAGTAACAAACTGGAATTCATATTTCTTCTAAATATTCATTAAATAATTTCACAATAAACACTGATTAACTTAACTAAAAAATTTAGCCCACTTTTTTTTTTCTCACAGAATCACTGAGGAGTCTCATAACAATGATCTTGAATCATTAATGTAAAACTGAATTATGTTAATACAATTTTAACTGCTTAAGGAGGTAAAACTTTTCATTAGATAAAAAATATTATCAGAAAAATTAAAATAAAAGGCAAAATATTGTGGTTGAGTCACCTTTGTATAATACTTCATTCTGGGATAATTATGAAAAAATTACTATGCTAATAAACTCGTATCCATATATAAATTGGTGTTTGCTTAGCAAAACAAATATCTGAAGTCTTTGCAAGTTTCCATTAGTACCAGTAGTGAATTCTGTGAAATCTTTTGTAAACTACAGATAATTTTTGTTTAGTTTTGGAGTTCTGGGCTTGAGCAAAGCTCTCAAGTGTGATAATGTGGCCTTCTAGGATAAATGTTAAGCTTGGCTGAGACACTCCATGAAGACTGAATTTGTCATTTGACCTCTTGGTGACTCTGTGGCCTCATTTATAAACTGGAGTTTATATTGAAACACTGCTGAGGATATAATGATGTAATTGGCTTCAGAGCTCTCCAGAGCACCCTTCAGGGAGAGTATGAAAGATGCTTGGGTGCCTGAACCAAACTATTAGAAAAATAACAGTGACAAGGAAATCTTTCAAATCTGAAGAATTAAAAATAGCTGATAGAATCTAGCAGCTATCAGAATGGGAACTTGAGGTACAAGGTCTGACAATGGCCAGCCTGTTTCTTCAGTATAGCATTAGTTCTATGGTTTTCTATGAATGTTTACTGCATGTCTTTGCATCAATATTCTCTGCCCTCAAATTTAAGCATAAAATGAAGCTTTGAGTTTATTGGCAACTAACTTGGACATTGTCATGCAAACAACTTTTAGCTAACCTAATGGAAAGATTTTACCATAAGTTAGTTTGGGAAGCAAAATGGGTATGATATCTTGCAACTGCTTTAGTCAGTATCTTAGTAATTACATTATTCACTATTTGTTTTACAAATATAAATATATCTATAAAAAGCAGGGTGAATGTGCACCCTTCAAACTGATTTGTTGAAAGTACTGGATTGCCTGGGTCTTCTAGTCAGATTTCATATGCCTGAAACATTGGTATATGCAAGGAAGAAAACATTGCCAGAGACATTAACACAGTTTAAATTCTGTTTTGTACAAGAGCTGAAAAAAAGCTAGAAGACAGACCTAGGATGGCTCTAGGCTGTTTTGATCCTATCTAAAAATGCTACCTTTCAACCGAATTGGTTTTCCTATTAACCATTTTCTGAGTCTGTTTAAAATTTTCAAAGAGTCTTTAAAATTCAAAAATTTGAGGTACTTTGTGAGAGCAGCCTTTTGAGAGCATGAAAGATCTATGATTGCTTTCTCCTTGGGTTTAGAAACTAACAGAATGCTTTGGAGTCAGCACCGACAAAGAATGGAGCCTGACTTGGAATTTAGTGAAAAGGGTGTTTAGAAAGTGAATAAAACTGTAATTTAAAAGCTGCACAAAATTAGTTGGCATGACTGTTTACATTAAATGTCTCCAGCGTCTTGGCGGTCAGGCAATCTCCTCTAGCTTCCTGCAGTTTTAAGTAAGATTCATGTCATTCTTGACAAGTCTTGTTACAAAACCAAAACATAAACCCAATTGCTTTGTAAAAGTTAAATAACAAGAATACAAAACAAAACCCCTGAGATAGCAGTCTTGAGAACAGTCATTTTTAAAATATACTTTTTCATGTAAAAACAAAGAAAAAAACATGCTAGGAATTAGTGAACTACAAAATGCTGCAAGTAAGACCAAGAGAGAAGGAGAAACAGGCAAAGAGATACTTGTCCTCTGTTGGAGATAGTGCTAAATCCTTCCTAGAGGGATCATTGATAATTTCCTCTAGTTGGAGTACCTGGTGCTTTGGAATAGGAGCCCAAAAGCTAATCCTCACCCCTAAGTATTAGCAATTCAGCCCAAGTGCCCATGTACTTAGGGATTTCTGTTACAGTGTTATGGATTTCCCATTTCTTTTACTGTGTGGTAACAGAGAGAGGATAGGGAGACCTGCTTTATGTTCAGTACTTTTTGCCTGAATTCTAGGCTTCACTGATTAAGCTGCCCATCAGACAAACATTCATCCTAATTTCTTCTAAACTAATGTTACAGGTATTGGGAGAGTAATTTAAAAAAGAAAAAGTATAATCCTTGCCCTTAATGATCTAATAGTCTAATAGGGAGAAGTACATAAAACATTCCAAAGAAGCAAGCTAAGCTAGTGTATTGTTATGTGTTCACCACTGTTGGGTTTCAGAAGAAAAGCTCAGTTTGATTTGGTCTCACATGGTCGAGTGTGTTTAGGTGTATGGGAGTAGGTTCATTTGAGGGTCTAGCTGGATATTTGTTTGATATGGTCACACCTTCTCCAGGGGTCCTAGCATATTTTCTGCCTTGGGTGAGGATTTACATTGAGGAAAGGGCATTTGGCATTATACATCATTTCAAATGGGGTTGAGCAGGACTGAGTTGAATACAGCCTGGACAGAGTCCCATGACTTGGATGTCACTTAAAGGGAACACGTGTACATCCGTGGTGGATTCATGTTGATGTATGGCAAAACCGATACAATATTGTAAAGTAATTAGCCTGCAATTAAAATAAATAAATTTAAATTTTAAAAAAGTGATCAACAAGAGATTCACTGGCTGTTCTTAGGATGAAATCTCCTTTGGACCACAATGAGAAGGACTAATGTTGAAGCTCCAGCAGTGCACAGCCACCACTGCAATCTGATCACATGGACTACAGCCTTGTCTAACTCAACGAAACTATGAGCCATGGCGTGTAGGGCCACCCAAGATGGATGGGTCATGGTGGAGAGTTCTGAAAAAATGTGGTTCACCGGAGAAGGGAATGGCAAACCACTTCAGCATTATTGCCTTGAAAACCGCATGAAAGGTATGAAGAGGGAAAATATAGGACACGGAAAGGTGAACTCCCCAGGTTGGTAGGTGCCCAATATGCTACTGGAGAAGAATGGAGAAATAGCTCCAGAAAGAATGAAGAGACACAGCCAAGGCGAAAACAACACCCAGTTGTGGATGTGACTGGTGATGGAAGTAAAGTCCAATGCTATAAAGAGCAATATTGAAGAGCAACCTGGAATATTAATTAGGTTCATGAATCAAGGCATGTTGGAAGTGGTCAAACAGGAGATGGCAAGAGTGAGCATCCAAATTTTAGGAATCCGCAAACTAAAATGGATTGGATGGGTGAATTTAACTCAGATGACCATTATATCTACTACTGTGGACAAGAATCCCTTAGAAGAAATGGAGTAGCCATCACAGTCAACAAAAGAATCTGAAATACTGTACTTGGATGCAATCTCAAAATGACAGAATGATCTCTGTTTGTTTCCAAGGAAAACCATTCAGTATTACAGTAATCCAAGTCTGTGCCCTGACAAGTAATGCTGAAGAAGCTGAAGTTGAATGGTTCTATGAAGACCTACAAGACCTTCTAAAAATACACCCCCAAAAGATGTAATTTTCATTATAGGGGACTGGAATACAAAACTAGGAAGTCAAGAAACACCTTGAGTAACAGGGAAATCAGGCCTTGGAGTACAGAATGAAGCAGGGCAAAGGCTAATAGATTTTGCCAAGAGAATGCACTGGTCATAGCAAACACCCTCTCCAACAACACAAGAGAAGACTGTACACATGGACATCACCAGATTGTTAATACTGAAATCAGATTGATTATATTCTTTGCAGCCAAAGATGAAGAAGCTCTATACACTCAGCAAAAACAAGACCAGGAGTTGCCTGTGGCTCAGATCTTGAGCTGCTTATTGCCAAATTCAGACTGAAATTGAAGAAAGTAGGGAAAACCACTAGATGATTCAAGTATGATGTGAATCAAATCTCTTATGATTATACAGTGGAAGTGAGAAATAGATTAAACGGATTGGATCTGATAGAGTGCCTGAAGAACTATGGATAGAGTTTCATGACATAGTACAAGAGGCAGGGATCAAGACCATCCCCGAGAAAAAGAAATGCAAAAAGGCAAAATAGTTGTCTGAAGAGGCCTTAAAAATAGCTGTGAAAAGAAGAGAAGCAAAATGCAGAGGAGTTAAAGGAAAGATTTACCATTTGAATGCAGATTTCTGAAGAATAGCAAGGAGGTATAAGAAAGCCCTCCTCAGTGATCAAGGCAAAGAAATAGAGGACAGCAACAGAATGGGAAAGACTAAAGATCTCTTCAGGAAAATTAGAGATACCAAGAGAACATTTCATGCAAAGATGGCCACAATCAAGGACAGAAATGGTATGGACCTAACAGAAGTAGAAGATATTAAGAAGAGATGGCAATAAAACGCCAAACTATACAAAAAGATCTTCGTGACCCAGATAATCAAGATGGTGTGATCACTCACCTAGAGCCAGATATCCTGGAATGTGAAGCCAAGTGGTCCTTAGGAAGCATCACTGCAAACAAGGCTAGTGGAGGTGATGGAATTCCAGTTGAGCTATTTCAAATCCTAAAAGATGATGCTGTGAAAGTGCTGCACTCAATATGCCAGCAAATTTGGAAAACTCAGCAGTGGCCATAGGACTGGAAAAGGTCAGTTTTCATTCTAACCCCAAAGAAAGGCAAAGAAACTACCACACAATTGCACTCATCTCACACACTAGCAAAGTAATACCCCAAGTTCTCCAAGCCAGACTTCAACAGTACATGAACCGTGAACTTCCAGATGTTCAAGTTGGATTAAGAAAAGGCAGAGGAACCAGAGATCAAATTGCCAACATCCGTTGGATCATCAAGAAAGCAAGAGAGTTCCAGAAAAACATCTACTTCTGCTTTATTGACTATTCCAAAGCCTTTGACTGTGTGGATCACGACAAAGTACGGAAAATTCTTTAAAATATGGGAATATCAGACCACCTGATCTGCCTTTTGAGAAATCTGCATGCAGGTCAAGAAGCAACAGTTAGAACTAGACATGGAGCAACAGCCTGGTTTCAAATAGGCTGTATATTGTCACCCTACTTATTTAACTTATATGCAGAGTACATTATGGGAAATGTTTCGCTGGATGAAGCATAAGTTGGAATCAAGATTTCTGGGAAAATATCAATAACTTCATATATGCAGATGACACCACCCTTATGGCAGAAAGTGAAAAACTAAAGAGCCTCTTGATGAAAGAAGAGAGTGAAAAATCTGGCTTAAAACTCAACATTCAGAAAACTAAGAAAATTGCATCTGCTCCCATCATTTCATGGCAAATAGTTGGGGAAACAATAGAAACAGTGACAGACTTCATTTTGGGGGACTCCAAAATCTTTGCAGATTGTGATTTCAGCCATGAAAGTAAAAGATGCTTGCTTGGAAGAAAAGTTATGACCAACCTAGACAACATGTTAAAAAGCAGAGACATTACTCTGCCAACAATGGTTCGTCTAGTCAAAGCTATGGTTTTTCCAGTAGTCATGTATGGATGTGTGAGAGTGGGTCTATAAAGAAAGCTGAGCACTGTAGAATTGATGCTCTTGACCTCTGGTGTTGGAGAAGACTTTTGAGAGTCCCTTGTACTGCAAGGAGATCCAACCAATCAATCCTCAAGGAAATCAGTCCTGAATATTCATCGGAAGGACTGATGGTGAAGCTGAAACTCCAATACTTTGGCCACCTGATGCGAAGAACTGACCCATTTGAAAAGACACTAATGCTGGGAAAGATTGAAGGTGGGAGGAGAAGGGGACAAGAGGAAGAGGTAGTTGAATGGCATCACCGACTCAATGGACATGAGTTTGAGTAAACTCTGGGAGTTTGTGATGGACAGGGAGGCCTGGCATGGGGTTGCAAAGAGTCAGATATGACTGAGAAACTGAACTGAACTGATTCACTGAGGGCCCTCTCACATGGAGATTGGACCTCCAAGTGCTACTCTGGCTCCGTGGTAGTATTGATAGAGATTTTGTTAAGAGGTAGCTGACTCTGAGAAGATTTTGTTCTTGGCCACTTGATCTTTCCACGTGGGATCCTCTAGTTTCAGGACTTCTACCCCTCTCGCTGCCGTATTCTTCCTCTTCAACCAGACGTTGACACATTTATCTAGTTTCCAAGGGAAATGGAAAACACCCTTGGTGATCAACAATATTAAATATTATTTTTTTTATTATTGTTTCACAAGTGAACTTGAAAACAAAAGCCAAGAATCTGACCTTTTTATTCCCTGGCCTCCTAAATAAATTTTGTACTGAAACAATGGAATGATTGCTAATGTTAAAGCAGGGAGTGTCATGGTATAGTAGGGATTAAGGGTAAAATACATTGATTGATGAATAAATATATTATCCTACTGGGGTATGTTGAAGTATTTCTTCTATTATGTGATTAAGGAATTGGGCATTTCCCATAAAGAATGAAGAAACAGGTATTGCGAGTTAAAAAAAAAAAATCAGTGAGAAATCAGAAGGTCCAGATTCTTGTTTCAGTGTACTGATCATATGACCTGTGGTAAAGAATTTAATGTCTATGAACTCTAGAATCTCTCCCTTAAAAAATGATGTGTAATAATATACATCTGTCTACTACCTGGGAGGTGGTACTGTATTGTAGTTAATAAGAATTTAAATTCAGTCTCTCTAGTTTTTTATTTGTTCTCTACCACTTATCTGTGAAATTTGCCAACTGAATCAGTCTTCCTAAGCTCCTGTTTCCTCAAGGAAGTTGTGCTTAGGACTGAATGATATCATATATATGATACATGTCAGAGAATATGTCAGGACCCCTAGAGATGGGGTGACCATACAGAAGAGATACCCAGCGAAAACCCCAACCATCGCCATCCCCACACATGGAAACACACTAGATCTTGTCAATCTGGAATCAATCTGAGCTTTTCTCCTAAAACCCACCAGTGGTGAAACATAACCAATACACTAGCTTAGCTTGGTTCTTTGGAATGTTTTATGTGCACTCCTCCCTATTAGACTATTGATGGTTAAAGGTGAAGGACTATATATGTATATAGTGTATGATCTTTTTAATGTGCTGTTAAATTCAGTTTGCTAGTATTTTATTGAGAATTTTTGTGTCTGTGTCCATCAGGGATATGGGAGTTTTTTGTAGTTTTTAATTTTCTTCCCTTGTGGTGTCTTCTCTGACTTTGCTATCAGGATAATGCTGGTCTAGTTTTGGAAAATCCCCTCCTCTTCAGTTCTTTGAAAGAGTTTGAGAAGGATTGGAGTAATTCTTCTTTAAATGTTTGGTAAAATTAGCCAGTGAAACCATCTGGTCCTGGATTTTGTTTGTTTGTTGGGAAGTTTTTGATTACAGAATCAATATCCTATTTGTTATTGGTTTATGCAGATTTTCTGTTTCTTCATAAGTCAGTCTTGGTAGATTTTCTGTTTCTAGGAATTTATCTATTTCTTCTATGTTGTCTAATTCATAATAGGCTCTTATTGAGGATGAATGAATAATATACACACACACACGCGTATATATAGACATACAGCCATAAAAAAAGAAATCGTCATTTGCGACAGCATAAATGAACCTTTAGGGCATTATACTAAGTGAAATAAGTCAGAGAGAGAAGATAAATGTTGGATGAGTTCATTACATGCGGAATCTAAGTCCAAACTCATAGAAACAAGAACATATTGATGTTTTCGAAGGTCCGTCTAGTCAAGGCTATGGTTTTTCCAGTAGTCATGTATGGATGTGAGAGTTGGACTGTGAGGAAAGCTGAGCGCCGAAGAATTGATGCTTTTGAACTGTGGTGTTGGAGAAGACTCTTGAGAGTCCCATGGACTGCAAGGAGGTCCAACTAGTCTATTCTAAAGGAGATCAGTCCTGGGTGTTCTTTGGAATGCTAAAGCTGAAGCTCCAGTACTTTGGCCACTTCATGTGAAGAGTTGACTCATTGGAAAAGACTCTGATGCTGGGAGGGATTGGAGGCAGGAGAAAAGGGGGACGACAGAGGGTGAGATGGCTGGATGGCATCACTGACTCAATGGATGTGAGTTTGAGTGAACTCTGGGGAGTTGGTGATGCACAGGGAGGCCTGGCGTGCTGCAGTTCATGGTGTCGCAAAGAGTCGGACATGACTGAGCGACTGAACTGAACTGAACTGAAGGGCAGGAGTGAGGGTGGGGTAACTTCTAATTAATTATAAGATGAAGACATTCTGGAGATACAATATATAGCTTGGTGTCTGTTGTTAACAGTACTGCATTATATATTTAAAAGTTGCTGAAAGAGTATATATATATTTTTTTCATATTTTATTTTATTTTACTTTACAATACTGTATTGGTTTTGCCATACATCAACATGAATCTGCCATGGGTGTGCACATGTTCCCAATCCTGAACCCTCCTCCCACCTCCCTCCCCATACCATCTCTCTGGGTCATCCCAGTGCACCAGCCCCAAGCCTCCAACAAATGCTAAAGGTTATTCTCTAGACAGGAAACACAAAAAGGGTGTATAAACCTGAACGCAAAATAATAAAGTAAATGAAACAGTATATTTTTAAAATGCTCCCCAAACTTGTGAAACAAAAGATTTAATTCTATGAAGTGATGGTTGTGTTTAATGAACCTTGTTGTAATCATGCTGCAATATATACATATGTGAAATCATTACCTTGTAGATCTTATATTCACAATTTTATGTGTCAATCATATCTCAGTAAAGCTGGAAGAATAAAAGTACCTTCCCCTCTGCAATTGTACTGTCAGCCATTACTTCCCAGGGTTGTCTTTTTTTACTCTCCAATTGTCCAATGCACTCTTTTTAGCTTGCCATTTCAAATAATATGTTTTAGAAAATCAGATCACTGACTTGTTTTAGAATTTTGTAATAAGAAAAAATAAGAATCTTTGTGTGGAAATAGAGATCAAGGACAACTTTTTAAATTTAGAGGTTTTTTTTTTTTTTTTTTTTTTTGCTGTTCGGTTATTTCTTTTAAGAAGCTGCACTGCTTTCTTTGGTTTTCTCATATGTGTATCCCAGATTGTGACTTAATCATTATAACAAAATGTTAAAACGGAACTCTATATATCGTGATTTTAGTTATATCACCAAGAACATAGTTAGCAGGGACTTTAATATTACAAAGTAAGGGGCTAGGTTACATTTGGTAAAATCAGGATTTGTACATGTTCTCTTTTAAGCTGAGATTGAAGAGACTAAAAGAGAAGTTACAGTCTCAAGAGAGAATTTTCTTCAGTGGAAGTTGTTAGGGAGGGGAGAGAATTGCTTAATCTTTCCTGTAGATCGGTTAGAGTTGTTTAGATAACAGTTCCATAGAGCTTGGGGGACACAGTGAGTTACTGCCACTGGAAAAAGGTAAAGGGCCAGAAGGTGTCTGAACCAGGCTGTACAGATAAAGTAGAAAATTGCAGTTAAGAAGTCACTACGTTGGATCAAAATATATGTTTCAGGTGGGTATGATGAGATGGTCCTAAATCTTGCGCAAAATGTCTAACTAGAGAGGTGAGGAGGCCTCAACCAACATAGCCTGATGGTATATTAATGGCTACTCAAGGACTGAGGCAGGAATCCTAAGCAATTTTCTGTAAAAGCTTCATTCATCTTCATCAGAGAAATTCAGTTCAGGGAGTGTTGGTTATTTTCATATTGCTGCTGAAACAAATCACCACAAATTTAGTGGCTTAAAAGAATGCAGATTTATTCTCTTCCAGTTCTAGAGGTCAAAAGTCTGAAGTCCAAGTGAGGTCAAGCTGAATTCCTCCTGGAGCCTTTTAGGGAATAATCTGTTTCTTTGCCTTTTCTCTCTCCTAGAAGCCACCTGTGTTCCTTATCTGTGGCTTCTTCCTCTGTCTCCAAAGCCAATGACTGAGAATCCTCAGATCCTTCTCTCTGTAGCTTTTCTTCCATCATCACTTCACCTTCCATGTCTTGGACTGTACTGACTCCTCTGCTTAGAAGGACCCTTATGATTGACATTAAACCCAACCAGACAATACAGGATAATCTCTCCTCTTGAGATCCTTAATTAATCACTTTTTAAAGTCCTTTTGCCATGTTCCCTGGGGAAGGGAAAGGCTACCCACTCCAGTATTCTGGTCCGGAGAATTCCATAGACTGTATAGTCCATGGGGTCGCAAAGAGTCAGACTCGACTGAGTGCCTTTCACTTTGCCATGTTAGGTAGCATATCCACAGGTTCTAGGGATTAGGACATGGATATCTTTGGGAGGCTCGTCTTCTTTCTACTACACCAGTGAAGGAAGGTAGCCTAGGAACCCACTGAAGTATCAAGAAAGGAAGAATCAACTTTAAACAAGGCTGGGCTAAGAGAAGCCTGGCAGTAGCTCGAAGAGTAAAAATCAAGAATTTTTATTGTTTCTTGCTGCTCCTTACATCTTTTTCCATGACCCTAAAGATAAGAAACTTCTCTTGGCAAGCTAGGGAGGAGAGGAGAAGTACAGTCTGGGAAAATAGGAAAGAAGTGAGTTATTTCCTTTTTCTCTTCTGTTAAATAAGCAGTGCCAATGGAGAAGATGGCAGAATTAAGGTGTTTCCATACTGAACTTTTGAAGGTTATATTTGATCAAGGTTGGTTGAATGGTTGTATATATAGTATATAGCAATGATAGTTATATACAATAATCCTGATTTTGTCTTATACCCATAAAAACCTAACAACCAAAAGATGAAAAAGGTTAACTTGTGCTTGGACTGTTAAAAGGCATTATCCTGAACCAGCATTGTAAATTTTAATTCCTGAATTTTTGAAGTCTAAGAAAAGCTTTAAAGGCAAGCAAAGACAAGAAAAAAGAAGTGAATCTGGACACTTTGTAGATAAGTAATTGTTGACAGTTTCAGTACAAGCAAAAATAAAAACAATTGAAGTGGCAAGACTTGGAACCACTGATAGCCGTATAAAATGACAGTGAAGCCCAGAAATTGCCACTGGGGAAAAGTAAAGAAAATGTATTAATAAAAGCAGAATTATAGTTTGGGTATATTTAATGAAAGGGCACACTTAAACATCCTCCTGGTATTAAGGTCACACAGCGACGGCATGTCCGTAAAATAGCATACCTCTTCTGACTAGTCCACGAAGGACTACTCTCTCAATACCTCAGTTACCTCTGAAGTCTTTGTTGATCTACGACACAATACTACGCTAATGTTCATTACGTCTTGACCGCATAAAAAAGAAAGGTTTCTCTTTTCAAAGTACACCATTTTCTACGGCAGGAACATGAACAACACATTTTACAAAGATTAATATAAAATTTTTTTTTTCAAATAGAAAAGCTGTTTCACCGTAGTAATTACCAAACTCCAACATATCTAGTGGGGAAAACCACTAGACCATTCAGGTGTGATCTAAATCAAATCCCCTATGATTATACAGTTGAAGTGAGAAATAGATTTCAGGGACTAGATTTGATAGATAGAGTGCCTGATGAACTATGGACAGAAGTTCATGACATTCTACAGGAGACAGGGATCAGAACCATCCCCAAGAAAACTAAATGCAAAAAAGCAAAATGGCTGTCTGAGGAGGCCTTGCAAATAGCAGTGAAAAGAAGAGAAGCCAAAAAGCAAAGGAGAAAAGGAAAGGTAACCCCTTTTGAATGCAGAGTTGCAAAGAATAGCAAGGAGAATAAGAAAGCCTTCCACAGCGATTAATGCAAAGAAATAGAGGGAAAAAATAGAATGGGAAATACTAGAGATCTCTTCTAGAAAATTGCAGATACCAAGGGATCATTTCATGCAAATATGGGTTCAATAAAGGACAGAAATGGTATGGACCTAACAGAAGCAGAAGCTATTAAGAAGAGATGGCAAGAATACACAGAAGAACTATTAAAAAAAAGATCTTCAAAACCCAGATAATCATGATGATGTGATCACTCACCTAGAGCCAGACTTCCTGGAATGTGAAGTCAACTGGGCCTTAGGAAGCATCACTATGAACAAAGCTAGGGGAGGTGATGGAATTCCAGTGGAGCTCTTTCAAATCCTGAAAGATGATGCTGTGAAAGTGCTGCACTCAATATGCCAGCAAATTTGGAAAACTCAGCAGTGGCCACAGGACTGGAAAAGGTCAGTTTTCATTCCAATCCCAAAGAAAGGCAATGCCAAAGAATGCTCAAACTACTGCACAATTGTATTCATCTCACATGCTAGTAAAGTAATGTTCAAAATTCTCCAAGCCAGGCTTCAGCAATGCATGAACCGTGAACTTCCAGATGTTCAGGCTGGTTTTAGGAAAGGCAGAGGAACCAGAGATCAAATTGCCAACATCTCTGGATCATTGAAAAAGCAAGAGAGTTCCAGAAAAGGATGTATTTCTGCTTTATTGACTATGCTAAAGCCTTTGACTGTGTGGATCACAATAAACTGTGGAAAATTCTTCAAGAGATGGGAATACCAGACCACCTAACCTGCCTCTTGAGAAATCTGTATGCAGGTCAGGAAGCAACAGTTAGAACTGGACGTGGAACAACAGACTGGTTCCAAATAGGAAGAGAAGTACGTCTGGGCTGTATATTGTCACCCTGCTGATTTAACTTCTATGCAGAGTACATCATGAGAAATGCTGAGCTGGAAGAAGCACAAGCTGGAATCAAGATTTCTGGGAGAAATATCAATAACCTCAGATATGCAGATGACACCACCCTTATGGCAGAAAGTGAAGAAGAACTAAAGAGCCTCTTGATGAAAGTGAAAGAGGAGAGTGAAAAAGTTGGCTTAAAGCTCAACATTCAGAAAACAAAGATCATGGCATCTGGTCCCATCACTTCATGGCAAATAGATGGGGAACCAGTGGAAACAGTGGCTGATTTTATTTTAGGGTGCTCCAAAATCATTGCAGATGGTGATTGCCGCCATGAAATTAAGACACTTACTCCTTGGAAGGAAAGTTATGACCAACCTAGCTGCTAAGTCACTTCAGTCGTGTCCAACTCTGTGCAGCCCCATAGACAGCATCCCACCAGGCTCCCCCGTCCCTGGGATTCTCCAGGCAAGAACACTGGAGTGGGTTTTCCATTTCCTTCTCCAGTGCATGAAAGTGAAAAGTGAAAGTGAAGTCGCTCAGTCATGTCCGACTCTTAGCAACCCCATGGACTGCAGCCTACCAGGCTTCTCTGTCCATGGGATTTTCCAGGCAAGAGTACTGGAGTGGGGTGCCATTGCCTTCTCCTATTACCAACCTAGACAGCATATTAAAAAGCAGAGACATTACTTTGTCAATAAAGGTCCGTCTCGTCAAGGCTATGGTTTTTCCAGTAGTCGTGTATGGATGTGAGAGTTGGAATATAAACAAAGCTGAATGAAGAAGAATTGATTCTTTTGAACTGTGGTGTTGGAGAAGACTCTTGAGAGTCCCTTGGACTGTAGTCCATCCTAAAGGAGATCAGTCCTGGATGTTCATTGGAAGGACTGATGTTGAAGTTGAAACTCCAATACTTTGGCCACCTGATGCAAAGAGCTGACTCATTTGAAAAGACCCTGATGCTGGAAAGGATTGAGGGCAGGAGGAGAAAGGGACGACAGAGGATGAGATGGCTGGATGGCATCACTGACTCAATTGACATGAGTTTGGCTGAACTCTGGGAGTTGGTGATGGACAGGGAGGCCTGGCATGCTGTGGTTCATGGGGTCGCAAAGAGCTGGACATGAGTGAGCGACTGAACTGAACTGAACTGAGTATGTCTCCCAATGATCCTACTGTCCTAGTATTCTTGCCCTCCCTCATTATATCAGGGCTTGCTCTGAGTGACCAGTAGAATACAATGCAAGTGGTGATGCGTGATTTTTGGAGTCTAAAAGGCCTTGCAGATTCTGCCTTCTTCTTTTGGATCACTTACTTTCGAAGCTAGCCACTGTGTTGTGAGATTATCCAAGTAGCCCTGTAGAGAGGCTCATGTGGAGAGGAGCTATGGTCCCAGTCAATGGCCAACACCAATTTTCCAGGCCCCTGAACAAGCCATATGGATCCTCCAAGCTGTCTGATAACTGCAGTCCCACTCAATATCTAGCTGTAAGTCTCATTCTAGACTCAGACACAACCACTAATTAAGCCATGACTTAATTCATGATCCACAGGACTGTGAGAGATTATAAATTGATGTTGTTACTTTGAATCACTGTATTTTAATGGTGCTCTCTTACATAGCAATAAATAATGAATATATTCACCCTTAAAAAGTAAAATATCAATCATCTGTGCACCTAAGAGATACTGTACAATTTGTCCTTCAAATATCAGTATTTCAAGTGACTAAGCTGGTAATGTAATTATGTTTCTTTTTTTTTTTAATGATTTAATTGCATGGCTTAATCTATTCTATTAAAACCTAGAATGGTAGCTAGTGGAAGAAAAATATCCACAAGCCCTCAGACTATTACCAGTGGCCACCGAACTGTTTGACATATCACTGAGCATTTCTGATCAATTTAAATAAGTGCCCTATTTCAGCAGAAAAATATTTAAATGTCTAGAAAAGAAAGGCTGCATTAAAAAAGATATTTGGATTCATCCAAAGAAGATAGTGAGGTACACACATGTACATTATAATATAAATATACACATATATACATGTGTCTGTATGTGATATGTTATTATATCTTGATTTAACTCTGTAGCCTCTCCTCACAATGGTTTGAACTACATGTGATATAGGATGAGAAGAAAAGAAAAACCAGTAGTTCGGTTAAATACAATTCAGAGCAAATAATTCATCATTATTATAGCAATTAGTCTTTAATTTTTTTCTGTCCCTCTAAGCAGGAACACAAATCAGTTCATTTTGAGAGTGGAGCAACCTGATTTCTCATATTCGATCCTTCCTTTTGTTATTAAAAAAGTAAACTACATAGGCTTCTTCCACCTCTCTCCCCGTTTATAAAGCAGATTTTACATTCTCCCTCTGTGCTTCATCTCTCCTAAAATTTTGATGCCAGACCAAGAGATCCATAGCAGTGGGTGGTCCAAAGTGGTTGTACATCCGTTTTCTAAAATGTACAGATTGTTTCATGGTAGTTCACAAATCATTTTCCCTGGCTCAGTTAATACATGGACAAGTCATTTATGTTCAACACATTTATCATAATCTTAAACAATTGGTATGTTTAAAATAGATAACCAAGGACCTACTGTGTAGCACAGGGAACTTCTACCTAATAATACTCTGTAATAACTTGAATGGGAAAAGAATTAGAAAAAAAGTAGATACATGTTACGTATGGCTGAGTTGCTTTGCTATGTACTTGACTAACATGGCAATGTAAAATGAAAATATTTTTATTATCCTTCAATTAAAAACAAATACAGTATTGTAAAGTAAAATAAAGTAAAAATAAAAATTAAAAAAGTAAAAAGAGAGCTAAAGATGGTAATAAACAGTCATGGAACATTAAAAAAAAAACAAGTAAAGTGGAAAAATTTTTTAAGTTTTTAAATGGAAAAGAAAACAATTACCTGAGACTCATAAAATACTTGTTTGAAATGAAAATATAAATTTTAAACAATTACATTATTGAATTTTTATAATATATAAGTACATATCAAAGTATTGCGAGGCTGCAACGTATTTACCTTATGGTTCATGCCTTCTAGGGGCTCACATTCTAATAGCTGACAGTACATAAAGATGTAAGACAAGTTAAATAACATAAATTTTATTTCAGCATTTAGCAACCATTAAATATCATGCATGGTTATTTTAAAATGAAATGAGAAACGTAAAAAATCTGAGTGGCAGTTTACATCTTAAAATTAATTTTTCTTTCCTTTTTCATGTGACCTTTTCTTCAATGCAGTTTTAGAAAACTAGGTGAACACTTAAATAAAATGTTATATTAATTGTTTTCTTCCAGTAATTGACACTGTTTAATTTTACTATATTCAACTGACATTTTTGTTTGAAGAAAACTTCCTTTTTGATTACAGTGAATGATATCCTAGTTTTTTGTTGGTATTATTTATCAATGAACAATGATTGACAGTGTAGCTCAGCTTGGGTTCAGAAAATGACCCAGAGACCATTATGGGACTGTGGCAAGAGAAATGAGAGAAGGTAAAGAGCTTAGTAAGTTGAGTAGGTTTGGAAATACTTGGTCATAGACACATTCATTGGCAACTGAACTCACTTGCTTCGGATTGAAAATTACTCTAAACTCCTAAAGCTAAGCTCCCATTTTTCTTGTAACTCTGGCAATAACTGGCTGCTTGATTTAGAGTACATTTATTAACTATTTTGACATGTAAATATCTATAAAGTGGGTTAAGAATATCTACCTGGGACTTCTGTGGTGGCTCAGTGATAAAGAATCCACCTGCCAGTGCAGGTGATGCTGGTTCGATCCCTGGTCCTGGAAGATCCCACATGCCGAGGAGCTAAGCCTGTGAGCCACAACTATTGTCCCTGCAGCTACTGAGCCCAGGTTCTCTAAAGCCTGTGCTCCACAAGAGAAAACCACTACAATGAGAAGCCTGTGCACCACAATTAGAGAATAGCCCCACTCACCACAACTAGAAAAAAGCCCTTGCAGCAACAAGACCCAGCACAGCCAAAATAAATAAATAAGTTTTTAAAAATCCACCTAACAGTTTGAAAAAATTAAATATGCAACATATTTAAAGCAGAATTTTCTCAATATAGCTAAAAATGTTTGGAGGAATATCACCAAAAAAAAAAAAAATGAAGATAATCACTAATGATACTATCTCCTATTTTGAAAGAGTGGTTTGATTAAAGGTGGGCAGAGAGGGAGAGGGGGACAGAGCTGGACTGAAATCTACCACATCCCTGGCAGATGTAGTCTACTATAAGGATTTGGGGATTTTATAATTAAATGTATTAGCCTGCTGTGGAGATGAGACATTTACCTGCTGGCTTTACTTTTTCTAAGAATCTCTCTAAATTTGTTCTCACCTTTGTCTTGCAGCACGCATTATGAAAATGTATATACTTCTGAATAGGTTGCAAGTGAAACAGGCTCTGTTCATCAACCTGTACTTTCTCAAACTCTGTATTTGCAAGGTTCCCAGAGTAAGCATTTCAGTTCAAAGGCAGGCTCCAAAGAATTTAGGTTTGGCCAGGCTGAGGTGAGAAATCTACCTAATCTGGGGCTGGCCCTGGTGGTTCCTCTTCACATTGGAATTGGTTCTGTATGGATTCCGCTGTGTTTAATGGTATTATCCAAACTTTCTGAGGTTTTACCCCAGCTTTGTTCAACTTTCAGCTATAACATATCTAAGAGCGTAAAAACTTCATACATTATATAAATCTGCAATTGAACATTTTTAAACTGCCAAGCCAAAGGGGAATTAAAAGTTTTGTTGTTGATCAGTCACTAAGTTGTATCTGACTCTTTGTGACCCCATGGACTTCAGCATGCCAGGCTTCCCTGTCCTTCACCATCTCCCAGAGTTTGCTTAAACTCATGTGCACTGAGTCAGTGATGCTATCCAGACATCTCATTCTCTGTCATCCTCTTCTACTGCCTTCAGTCTTTCCCAGCATCAGGGTTTTTTTCCAGTGAATCGGCTCTTCACATCAGATGGCCAAAGTATTGGAGCTTCGGCTTCAGAATCCGTCCTCCGAATGAATATTCAGAGTTTATTTCCCTTAAGATTGACTGGTTTGATAAGTATCTTCTCCAACACCACAGTTCAAAAGCATCAATTCTTTGGTACTCAGGCCTTCTTTATAGTCCAACTCTTAACACTCGTACATAACTACTGGAAAAACCATAGCTTTGATTATATGGACCTTTGTCTGCAAAGTGATATCTCTACTTTTTAATATGCCGTCTAGGTTTGTCATAGCTTTTCTTCCAAGGAGCAAGTGTCTTTTAATCTCATTGCTGTAGTCATTGTCCATAGTGATTTGGGAGCCCAAAAAGATAAAATCTGCCACTGTTTCCATTTTTTCCCCATCTATTTGCCATAAGCGATGGAACTGGATGCCATGATCTTAGTTATTTGAATGTTGAGTTTTAAGCCAGCTTTTTCACTCTCCTCTTTCACTTTCATCAAGAGGCTATTTAGTTCTTGTTTGCTTTCTGCCATTAGGGTGGTATCATCTGCATATCTAAGGTTGTTAATATTTCTCTCAGCAATCTTGATTCCACCTTGTGCTTCATCCAGACTGGCATTTCACATGATGTACTCTGCATAGAAGTTAAATAACCAGGTGACAATATACAGCCTTGACATACTCCTTTCCCAGTTTTGAACCACTCTGTTTTTTCATGTCAGTTCTAACTGTTGCTTCTTGACCTGCATACAGGTTTCTCAGGAGTAAGTAAGGTGATCTGGTATTCTCATTTCTTTAAGAATTTTCCGATTGGTTGTGATCCATACAGTCCAAGGTTTTAGTGTAGTCAGTGAAGCAGAAGTAGATGTTTTTCTGGAATTCCTTTGCTTTTTCTAAGATTCGACAAATACTGGCCATTTGATCTCTCATTCCTCTGTGTTTTGTAAATCCAGCTTGTACAACATCTGGTAGCACAGCTGGTAAAGAATCTGCCAGCAATGCAAGGGACCCTGGTGTGATTCGTGGATCAGGAAGATCTCCTAGAGAAGGGATAGGCTACGCACTCCAGTATTCTTGGGCTTCCCTGCTAGCTCAGATGGAAAATAATGTGCCTGTAGTGCGGGAGACCTGGGTCTGATCCCTGGGTGGGAAAGACCCTCTGGAGGAGGGCATGGCAACCCACTTCAGTATTCTTGCCTAGAGAATCCCATGGACGGAGGAGCCTGGTAGGCGGTAGTCCGTGGGGTGGCAAAGAGTCAGACACTGTTGAGCAACTAAGCACACAGGCACACACATCTGGAAGTTCTCGATTCATGTTCTGTTGAAGCTTAGCTTGGAGAATTTTGAGCATTCCCTTGTTAGCATGTGAAATGAGCACAATTATGTCATAGTCTGAACATTCTTTGGCATTGCCCTCCTTTGAGATTGGAATGAAAACTGACCTTTTCCAGTCCTGTAACCACTCCTGAGTGTTCCAAATTTGCTGGCATATTGACTGCAGCACTTTCACAGCATCATCTTTTAGAATTTGAAATAGCTCAGCTGGAATTCCATTACCTCCTCTATAGTTGGTTGTAGTAATGCTTCCCCTAAAGGCCCACTTGACTTCACACTCCAGGCAAGAATACTGGAATGGGTTGCCATTTCCTTCTCCAGCAGATTTTCCCAGTTCAGGGATAGAACCTGCATTTCAGGGAGATTCTTTACCAGTGAGCCACCTGGGAAGCCCTTGCTTTTCTTCCACATGGGGTCAATTTTGTATGATAATAAATAACCTGTGCTTTTCAAATCACCTCTAGAAAATACACACACACACAGACACAATCTTTCTCAGCCATAAAAAAGAAATTCTGCCATTTCTATCAACATGGTGAACCTAAGGTATTATGCTTAGTGACATAATTCAGAGAAACCAAATACTCTGTTATCATTTATACACAAAATCTAAGAAGTAAAACAAATGAGTATAACAAAAAAGGAACAGACTCATAAGTACAAAGAATTAGTGATTACCAGTATGGAGTGGAATGGGGGAGGGGCAAAATAGAAGTATGAGATTAAGTGACACAGACTGCTAACCATAAAATAAATGAGCACCAAAGATATATTGTGCAGCCCAGGGAAATATAGGCATTATTTTGTAATAACTTTAAATGGGATATTATCTATAAAAATATTGAATCTCTATGCTGTACACCTGAAACTAATATTGTATATCTTTAGTTTAATAAAATATATAGTTAAATTTATACATATATTTATACCTATATTAATATATATCAATATTCATTAATGTAATAGAACGTTATAAATGTTATTAATTATTTATTGGCAATTTATATGTACTTAAATATTTAAATTAATTCCAAGTGGGCATTAATATAGCAACTTGCCATATTGAAATAATTAAATTCAGAATTCAAAACCTCAGGCACCTGGCTCAGTGGTAAAGAATCCGCCTGCCAGTGCAAGCAGCACAGGAGACTCGGGCTTGATCCCTGGTCAGGAAGATCCACTGGAGAAGGAAATAGCAACCCACTCCAGTATGCGTGCCTGGTAAATCTCATGGGCAGAGGAGCCTGATGGGCTATACAGTCCATGGGGCTGCAAAGAGTCGGACTTGACTAAGTGTGCACACACACAGATTGCACTAATCTCACTTCAAATTCTCAGTAGTGACAACTCACAGACTGCATATTTAGAACATTTCTGTCATTACATGGAGTTCTGTTAGCTCTTGAAACTGTACTCTGAAGAATGACTGAATATTTTATAGTCCATGCCTCCTTTAAGAGATAGTCAGATAACAACGATGATACTTCTAAGGAAGTATTCTAAATAGTAATATGAAAAGGGTGTTTTGAAAGTTATTGGATAAAAGAAAGATGAAGGCAGGAGGGAGGGAGAAAGAAAAGAAAAGTGGAGGGAAGGAAGGAAGAAGTAGGGAATGAAGGGAGGGAAGGGTAGAGGGAAGAAGAGAAACTTCCTGTGCCTTTCTTACATATACTACCATATTAAATTTTAATGGCAAATGCTGGGACTAAGCTTGTTTGAATTCAAGTGAAATACTCCTTTCACTAACATTCAACAGCCTCCTTTGGGATAGCTTAACTAATTGTGCTACTGAATTGGCTTGTTAGGCTAGAACTATGTAACCATAGCATAATCTTATTGGGGGAAAATAAGAAATAATAATGGTTAGTTCTTCTGCCTAGGTTACATTTTTATGACTATGCCAAGGGCAGTGACCTGGTATTACCACCTGCAGAATGTTAATTAAGATAGCCCACGGATACAGTAAATTTTTTTTACACTTTTTATGGTCATATAGACATGACCTAAAAGTTCATTTCTCTAAGTGGACATTACTCTGTAAGAGTATAGGTCTAAATTAATACTACTACTTCAAATTAGATGTAGGAGTATGACATGATTTTGTGTAACTTATGATGAATTAATGATCTAAGGAAATTTTTACTTTCTCTGATAAAGTACACTCTGAGCCTCATAATTATAGAACAAATAATTTTTCATGAACTGGACATTATGGTAAATTTTCTTTACCTGAGCTTTTATGCCTATGTAATTATTCCACAATTTTAATACATGTGAGATTAAGGATCTGTTTGCAGAGTTTGATACAAGTTTAGAAGACATAAACTTAAAAGAATCCAATAAATGTGTTGTGTGATGTTTGTAATATGCAAAGGAAGACATATGAAGAAAAAGATAATATTTTAAAAACCACTGCTTCTTAAAGCATAGGGAGTGATTTTTTAGGATTATATTTCTGAGCAGTGTTAGATCTGGGCAAAATTTGATGAAGGTGAATTCTATTTTCTAATCTGTTTTTTTCATTCTTTCTTTTTATATGTTTTCTGAATCTTCTTATTTCCTTTAATCAATCTGTCTACCTCTGCACAAAGATGGCAAGTGTCTTAGGCTGCCCGTAGGTGACCCAGAGCTTTTTATTTCTGGACCCTACTTTAATGGACACTCAGTCTTCAGGCTTCCCTGGTCTCCCAAAATGTTTACCTGTCTGAACAAACTTATTGTTTAAAGAAATATTTGCTCATCCCAGAAAAGATTTCAATGTTAACCTTTGTCTTCAACTTCAGTTAACAAAAAGAATTTCATGTGTTGTAGCAAACTGTGTCTTTCTTACCTTGAATGCATTACTGGAATTCCTACTTATTATTATTGTTTTATTGATATGTAATTCACATTCCATAAATACATCTTTTACAGCGTAAAATTCTGTGATTTTTGGTATATTTATAGAGATTTAAAACTGTCATCACTGTCTAATTTTGGAACTTTTTTCATCATTCTGAAAAGAAACTCCATACCCATTAGCATTCTGTCTCCATTCCCCCACTTCATTCCTTAACAACCAGTAAATTTACTTTCAGTGAAAGAACATCTCAATGAATTTACCTATCCTGGATATTTCTTAGCAATAGAATCATGCACTCTGTGACCTTTTGTTTCTGACTTTTTTTCCTTTAAAAATCATAACCTTTTCAAGATTTATCCTTGTGGTAGCATATATCTGTACTTCATTCATTTTATTATTAAATAATATTCTACTGTGCAGGTTTATTACATTTGTTTTCAGTTTATCAGTTGGGTTCATCATTTGGATTGCTTGTCCTTTTTTAGCTATTATAGATAATGCTACAATGGACATTCACTTACAGCTATTTTGTAAATACAGTTTTCAGTTTTGGAGAGTACCAATCTAGGAGTGAAAGTCTTGGGCAATATAGTAACACTCTGTTTTACTCTTTGAGGAACTGCCCAAGTGTTTTCCAAAGATTATGATGGGTCTGATGTATCCATATTCTCATCAACACATCTTATTTTCCTTTTTGTTTATTTTTTAATTTTAATTGCAATACTGGGTATGAAATAGTACCCCACTGTGATTCTGATTTGCATTAACTAGTACTTTGGCCACCGCATGCGAAGAGTTGACTCATTGGAAAAGACCCTGATGCTAGGAGGGATTGGGGGCAGGAGGAGAAGGGGATGACAGAGGATGAGATGGCTGGATGGCATCACCGACTCGATGGACGGGAGTTTGAGTGAACTCCGGGAGTTGGTGATGGACAGGGAGGCCTGGCCTGCTGCGATTCATGGGGTCGCAAAGAGTCGGACACGACTGAGCTACTGAACTGAACTGAACTGAATGATATTGAGCACCTTTTCATGTGTTTATTGACCATTTGTGTATCTTCTTTGTAGAAACCCCTATTCAAGCCCTATGGCCATTTTTTAATTGGGTTATATTTTTATGTTTAAGTTTTGATTGTTCTTCGATATTCTAGTCAGTAGAGTCCATCAGATGCCTGATTTGCAAACATTTTGTTCCCATTCTGCAGATTATCTTTTCACTTTCTTGATGGTAACCTTTGAAACACAAAAGTGTTACATTTTGATGGAGTCCAGTTAATTTTTTCTTTTGTCTCCTGTTTGTACTTGTGTCTAAACAACCACGACCAAATCCCAGTTAATGACGATACATGCCTAGGTTTTCTATTGTGCTTTTTTATAACTTTGGCTCTTACATTTAGGTGTTTGATTCATTTTGAATAAATTTTTCTATGTAGGGTGAATTAGAGGTTCACCTTCATTCTTTCATATGTGGATGTCAAGTTTTCCTAGCACCATTTATAGAAATTCTTTTCTTTCTCCTTTGAATTGCCTTGGCTCTCTTGTCAAAAAATTAATTAACTGTAAGTGTAAGGGTTTATTTCTGAGCTCTTGATTCTGTTTAATTAATCTAGATATCTGCCCTTCTGCCATACTGCATTGCTTTGACTACTGTAGCTAGATATGAAGTTTTGAACTTCGAAAATGTGAGTCATTTTACTTTATTATTCTTCTGAAAGACGGTTCTGGTTATTTTGAAAACCTTTAATTTTCATATGAATTTTAGAATCAGTTTGTCAATTAAAAAAATATCCTGCTTTGACTTTGATACAGACTGTGTTGAACCTATACCTCATTTGGAGGAGTATTACCGTCTTAAGAATATTAAGCTTTCCAGTCTATGAGCATAGCATACCTTTGGATTTATTTATGTCCTCCTCAATGTTCTATCATTTTCAATGTATAGATTTTTCATTTAACCTATTCTTAAATATGTTATTCCTTTTGTTGCTATGATAAATAGACTTATTTGCTTAATTACACTTTTACATTACTAGTACATAGCTATATGATTGATTTTATGTTTGATCTTATATCCTGCAATATTGCTGAAATTGTTTATTAGCCCTAATTAGTTTTTATAGCACATGCTCATTGTTAATAGTATTTTTAACACTGTATTTCAGACAGTATTATTGACCTATTTTAATAGTCAGCAATCAATGAGATACTTAAATAGTCTCATGATGTGGTCAGGTCTGTATTATCTCTACAGTTACAATGACTAAATTCTGAGAGGTTAGATTACTTCCTTAAGGTCTCATGTATAATTTGCTGATCCCAAGGTGACAGTGCGCGTGTGGCTCTCTTGTAGCTACATGTCCTTTCACTTATCTCTTTACATGTGTCAGGCTCCAACAGTACAGTTGTGGAAAGGGTATAGGACTAGGATATGTTGAAGGAGAGTCAGATTTACTGCTGTTTCCATAGTTCTCTGAAAATCTAGAAGCGACATGACGGAATTTTTCTTATGATACTCTAATAACATGACAGTGACTGAGAGATCATAAAAAATCACTGGAATCAAATTCCCAAATCTCCAATTCACCTGATACTATCAAAACTGGAGTCTTCAGCTTTATCTACACTGAGGTACTATCTAATTTATTTAAAGCCAGAAGCAAATTAATTTCATCTTGGAGGTTGGGAGATATAGTCTGTAAACGTACACGCATATTGCATAAAGATCCTATTTTCAACTGATCTGTAAAATTTACTTCCTAATTGAGTACATGTTATACCAAAAACATTAACATTTAACAGAAATGATAAGCTCAAGTTTTATGTCCATGGATTGTTAGACACTAATTTTCCTAGTAGAGTTATATCCAGACAATATTTTCATAATTTTATCTTTAACAAAACCTGTGTGTGGTCTTACTGAAGCTAGGCAGTTCTTACCTTTGTTATAAAACTACAAATACGATTCTGAGTCAATACATTTTAATAACTATTCCCTACTTATGGATATTAGATTCATACTTAACACTAAAATTAGTTCAGCCTGAGGCATAAGTGGACTACATTTCCTCCTTTTGTCTGTCATGCTAATTACTGCCAATCTCTATAGAGTAACCAAGCATTCAAACTGCCATTATAATCAGACTAAACATTGCACACACGTGCATATGAACAAACAAACAAACTCACAGGCTCAACCTAAGAAATTTTTTTTTGTTTCACACTATTACAAATTTAGTGAATGATAATGAGATTATAAAAACTGAAAATGTAAAATATTATATGTTCCAATCTTTAGAATTATTTTAAAATTTATAATGCAATATGCTATAACATGAGTATGGTTATGATATTTCTAGATGAAATTTGACATTTTTTGTTTTGATAATGTCTATTGATGAAGTTCAGGGTGACTATATATGATATGAAATGCTCATCTAAAGATGCAATTCTGGGGTTTCATGCATTCCCATCTTGACTCCTCTGTTTTCTATGTAACCCTAGTAAAATCTGTCTCATTCTTTGTGACTTAAATTTTAAATATGTAGAATTGAAGTAATGATTGCCATTTGTATATTATTTTTTATGACAAGTATCATGAGAGTTAATGAAATTATTAGTCAGTAGACCTCCAGATCATTGCCACTGCACAGATAAGACTATTGGTCTCTAGCAGGAAAGGAATATGAGAGATTAGGAGGAAGAGAAAGAAACCTTGATAAAATGGGAGAGAGACTAGAAATGGAGCCGGGTAATGACATCCACCTTTTAAAAATCCGATAAAGGGAATAAGTTAGAAAGGCAGAGGGAGTTCCTTTCATCTCCCCTTGTTCTAATACAGAACTGCCTTCTCTAATTCTGTCTACCTAGCCCACAGGGGTTACAGCTATTTCTTCTTTTCTCCACTGTAATCACCAATGCCCACTTTCTCCTTCCATCATTAATCACAGGAGATTGTTAATGTGACTTTCTAATCCAGTACACTGTGGTACTTATATATAGATTCTCTATCTCATTTGTCCTGAGATTCACATAATAGAGCACAGGGTCAGGAACTTACTAGTGCTAAAAAAAAATGATAATATAGTTTTGGATGGAGAGAGATTTTGATCAAGTTGAAAGATGCCATTTTGTTTGGAAAGGAGACGTGGCTTTCTATTCTGTAATGACATGCTGTGAACATGGGTGTGAAATGGATGTCAGGAAAAGCCTTAATCTAATATTTATTCATTCAGTTCTTTAATTGCTCAATTGCCAAACCTTGTTTTCTATGATGACAGAGAAGCAGGAAGAACTTCTGTTAAGCTAAAATTGATGTTCAAAGTAAAGGTACTCAACACTAAATCTGAATTAGTAATCAACTAATTAGATCAGGTCATATGTTTGATGGTGATGTTTTATTTTATTTTATTTTGTATTGCTTTATTTTATTTTTTTCTTTCGTTTTTTTTTTTTTTAAATTTTAAAATCTTTAATTCTTACATGTGTTCCCAAACATGAACCCCCCTCCCACCTCCCTCCCCATAACATCTCTGTGGGTCATCCCGATGCACCAGCCCCGAGCATGCTGTATCCTGCGTCAGACATAGACTGGCGATTCAATTCTTACATGATAGTATACATGATAGAATCCCATTCTCCCAAATCATCCCACCCTCTCCCTCTCCCTCTGAGTCCAAAAGACCGTTATACACAGCTGTGTCTTTTTTCCTGTCTTGCATACAGGGTCGTTTAGTAACATTTTCTTTAATCAGCTAATGATACAATCCACGAGGCTTGCCTTTTTCACTTTTAACTTCTTAAGCATGAAGTCATCTAATCATCTTTTAGCAAAATACATGCCTAAAAACAGAGAAAGCTTTTTTAAAAATGTTCATCTAAGCCTAATTCCTCTTTTATTATAGTAAAGAAAATTAACCTAACTCCTCACTTACTTTTCTCTATTCTGTACCAAGATTACAAGCAGTTAAAATCACTTTGTTTCCCAGAGACTTAAGTTCAAGAGTGAACTGCAGATCATATGCTGCAGTTCATTCTAACATGTCTCTCTAACATCACATGACACAGACAACTCATGCCAGAATGACTGTGAAGTGAAAGTGAAGGTCGCTCGGTCGTGTCTGACTCTTTGGGACTCCATGGACTATACAGTCTGTGGAATTCTCCAGGCCAGAATACTGGAGTGGGTAGCCTTTCCCTTCTCCAGGGGATCTTCCCAGCCCAGGGATTGAATCCATGTCTCCCCTATTGCAGGCAGATTCCTTACCAGCTGAGCCATCAGGGAAGCCCAAGAATACTGGAGTGGGTAGCCTATCCCTTCCCCAGTGGATCTTCCAGACCCAGGAATTGAACCGGGGTCTCCTGCCAGAATGGCTGGAGAGACCCCAATGGTCTTTATTTGATATAATTTTTATATAGATTATCTGTTCCTCTAGTTTGTAGAGGGGATTCACAGATGGATCAGTGGTAAAGAATCTGCCTGCCAAGCAGCAGATGCAGGTTCGATCTCTGGGTTGGGAAAATCCACTGGAGAAGGAAACGACAACCCAATCCAGTGTTCTTGCCTGGGAAATCCCATGGACAGAGGAGCCTGGTGAGCTACAATACATGGAGTTTCAAAGTCTGTTTTACTTAAAGCCAGAAGCAAATTGACTTCACAACATGACTTAGTGACTAAACCACAGCAACAACACCAACTAGTTTGCAGAGATGGCCGACTCTCAGGGCTGCCTAATTCATCTCTCTAAGCATAGATGGCAGAGAAGGCAATGGCACCCCACTCCAGTACTCTTGCCTGGAAAATCCCATGGGTGGAGGAGCCTGGTAGGCTGCAGCCCATGGGGCCGCGAAGAGTCGGACACGACTGAGCAACTTCACTTTCACTTTTCACTTCTATGCATTGGAGAAGGAAATGGCAACCCACTCCAGCGTTCTTGCCTGGAGAGTCCCATTGACAGTGAAGCCTGGTGGACTGCCGTCTATGGAGTCGCACAGAGTCGGACACGACTGAAGCGACTTAGCAGTAGCAGTAGCAAGCATAGATGGAGACCTGAGCAACTTTCGACCAGGGATGCACAGGCTGCAGTCCATGGGGTCGTGAAGGTCAGACACGACTGAGTGACTTCACTTTCACTTTTCACACTCATGCATTGGAGAAGGAGATGGCAACCCACTCCAGTGTTCTTGCCTGGAGAATCCCAGGGACAGCAGAACCTGGTGGGCTGCTGTCTATGGGGTCGCACAGAGTCGGACATGACTGAAGCGACTTAGCAGCAGCAGCAGCAGCAGCACAAGTTGTTAACTGAGCTTGCTTTACTGACTCTTTGCCCTCCAGTCCCAGTTGTCTCCCACTGAATCATACTCCTTGCCTGAATTCAACATTATACTTTTCAAGTCTAACTGTGCATTCTCTCCTTTTGCCACTCTTTCTCATACTCATTATCATGTAGTAACTAGGCTTTTGGGGCTTCCTTTATGGCTTAGATGGTAACAAACCCATCTACCAATGCGGAAGACCCACTTTCCATCGCTGGGTTGGGAGGATCCCCTGGAGAGAGGAATGGCTTCCTACTCCAGTATTCTTGCCTGGAGAATCCCATAGACAGAGGAGCTTGGTGGCCTACAGTCCATGGGGTTGCAAAGAGTCAGACATGACTAACACTTTCAGTTTTGAGACTTTCAGAAACTGCTTCAACCCATATAGCAACTTTGAGTTAAATCAAATGTTGATGAAGTACATTTGAAAAGCAAAGAAAAAAAAAAGAAAACAAAGGTTTTTAAAAGTCAGTATTTATAAACATATTACAGTAGGAAGTTTCTGTAATGGTAAGAGCTAGGTTCCATGTTTTAATTAAATGAGAAAAAGCTTCTAATCTAAAGCAATATTTAACATGAAATATGGTACATATTTAAGAAAACAAAAAAGCATAGCATTTGTAATAAAAAGATGACTTACCTTTTTTCTGGATCTTGTTAAGTATATAGCTTAAATTTTCTTTTGATAATCTTCAGGCCTTTTCTATCATTTTTAATAGCATTGATGCACTGGATATATATTCAGTTCAGTTCAGTTGCTCAGTCATGTCCGACTCTGCGACTCCATGAACTGCAGCACACCAGGCCTCCCTGTCCATCACCAACTCCCGGAGTTTACCCAAACTCACGTCCATTGAGTCGGTGATGCCATCTAACAGCGTCATCCTCTGTCTTCCCCTTCTCCTCCTGCCCTCAGTCTTTCCCAGCATCAGGGTCTTTTCAAATGAGTCAGCTCTCCACATCAGATGGCCAAAGTATTGGAGTTTCAGCTTCAACATCAGTCCCTCCAATGAACACCCAGGACTGATCTCCTTTAGAATGGACTGGTTGGATCTCCTTGCAGTCCAAGGGACTCTCAAGAGTCTTCTCCAACACCACAGTTCAAAAGCATCAATTCTTCTGCATTCAGCTTTCTTTATAGTCCAACTCTCACATCCATACATGATACTGGAAAAACCATAGCCTTGACTAGATGGACCTTTGTAATGTCTCTGCTTTTTAATACACTGTCTAGGTTGGTGATGACTTCCCTCCAAGGAGTAAGTGTCTTTTAATTTCATGGCTGCAGTCACCATCCACAGTGATTTCAGAGCCCAGAAAAATAAAGTCAAGCACTGTTTCCACTGGTTCCCCATCTGTTTGCCATGAAGTGATGGGACCAGATGCCATGATCTTCATTTTCTGAATGTTGAGATTTAAGCCAATTTTTTCAGTCTCCTCTTTCACCTTCATCAAGAGGCTCTTTAGTTCTTCTTCACTTTCTGCCATAAGGGTGGTGTTATTTGCATATCTGAGGTTATTGATATTTCTCCTAGCAATCTTGATTCCAGCTTGTGCTTCCTCCAGCCCAGCGTTTCTCATGGTGTACTCTGCATATAAGTTAAATAAGCAGGGTGACAATATACAGCTTTGGTGTACCCCTTTTCCTATTTGGAGCCAGTCTGTTGTTCTATGTCCAGTTCTACCTGTTGCTTCCTGGCCTGTAAGTAGACAGAAATATATGTACTCATTATGCAAAATTAAGATTCTTATGTGTGGATGGTTTCATAAGTTTGTCTTGTGTCAGTAAACTTAGAACACAGTTTTCCATGAGAGTGCTATTGTAAATGGTACTTAATTTTTGCAGACCAATGCATTAAAGGCTGGTTTTTTATTATTTCAGAAGAGAAATTGCAGAAGCAGAACCACATCTCCTATGATGGTGGCAGTGAGGGAAAAGTCCTCTCCCTTGCAGAATAGCTACATCACAGTTCCTGGATGGTTTCAGATATAAAGAATGTTGATAGAACAGGAGTCCATACCTTACATGCAGGAAATACATGATGTGTTAATCTTCTCTGTAGTGTTGAACAATAATGATGAGGCAGGCATTCAAACACATATTCACAGACAAATAGGAGAAAATGAAATACAAAATAATGCCTGTTTGCCCCACTCTCCAACATAAAAAGAAAACAAAAGCAAAATTCCTGAGTCGTTTCCTGCATAAGAGGAATTGTTGTTGTTTAAGTCAATAAGTTGTGTCCAACTCTTTTGTGACCCTATGAACTATAGCCCACTGGGTCTTCTGTCCTTGGGATTTCCCAGGCAAGAATACTGGAGTGGGTTACCATTTTATTCTCCAGGAGATCTTCCTGAGAGACCTGATCAAGACCTGGGTTTGATCCCTAGGCTGGGAAGATACCCTGGATCTTCCAACCTGTGTCTCCTGCATTGGTAGGCAGATTCTTTACCACTGAGTCACCATGGAAGCCCACATAAGAGGAATGGTCACATCCAAATCATTTAAAATTTATCTCAGTCCTGTCAAGAAGGTATTAATATATACAGTAAACAGATGACAAACTGAGCACAGTAGGCCCAGCTGTTTCTTTAGTCTCTCAACCCATAGGTGAACAAGCTCTGCTTCAAACTCTGTCTGACTCCCAGACCCCAGATTGGTTTTTCTGCCAACCCGAATTGCTGCTATCAAACTCTGTCTGGAGCTAAAAAATTCAAGGATACGTGTTCAAACAAAAGACAAACAAAGAACCAGGAAAGCCTCTTCTTGTGTAGATTTGTGTCCCTAGCAACAAAAAAGAGGAAACTAACTTTATATTATAATTACATTAATTTCCTCTGAAGGCATAAACAGAATTTTAAAACCATGTAATTAAATACATCAGTGTAGCTAAGTGGCCTAACCACCAGAGTAGAGCTAACACCAATCTATCCATTCTCCAAAGAAAAGGCTGCCAGCCAATAGTGTCTCAAAGGAATGGAACAAATATTTGGTTTGGTCATAAACATTGTAGTTTTCAGATCATGGTGCTGATGTGGATCCTCAAAAAAAAAAAAAAAAAGCCCCTGAATATTTTACATTTCTGTTTTTGACAAATGACAGTTATTTTGTAACTTTAATGTTTACCTAACTTATGCTGGGCTTCCCATATGGTACTAGTGGTAAAGAACCCACCTGCCAATGAAGGAGACTTAAGAGACATGGATTCTATTCATGGGTTGGGAAGATCCCCTGGGCGAGAACATGGCAAACCACTCCAGTATTCTTGCCTTCAGAACGTAATGGACAGAGAAGCCTGGCAGGATGCAGCCCATGGTGTCACGAAGAGTAAGATACAACTGAAGTGACTTAGCAGGGACACAACTTATTCTGAAAGAAATTTGAAGTCTGAAAATGAATATCTGACAGAACACTACATTACAATTTCATTTTTGTGCCAGTGCACCTGTTTTCTATCACTGTGATGCCTGTATTATTTAAATGTTTATAAATTCAGAGGATAATGCATATCTGTAAAGCTATCACTTCCTTTAAGTCCTACATTGTAGCGCACCTCAGATTATCATTGTAGTACATCAGTTTCAAGACCAGAAAAAATAGATGTTTATATGAGTTACTGCTTTCTACCTTTACTCAGCATCTGCATTCACAACTCATTGCCTTCCTTGTTTTTATCAATGTTGAAAATTATTCTCTAGACCCTGTTTCTTCACTTTACAATAAAAAAAGAATAACCAGAAAATTAACTTCTTGATAAAACCCCCAATATCATACTAATAACCCCATGAAAATAATAAGAAATGTTCACTTTTTCTGAAAAAGATACTATTTCAAACATGAAAATATTTTTAAAACCATTAATAACAATAAGTGGTTTTATGTGTACCCAGAGATTTTGATAGTATTACTTCTAAGAACCAACAAAGAAAAAGATACTTAGGAATGAATTTACAATGAAAAAATAAAATGATTGAAAATTATTTCTGGGATTTGCTTGTTCTTTTATCTCATTTGCTGCATATGTTTTACAGACCGTGACAAAATCAAGTGAATTTGGAATAGTTTCCCCTAAGAGACAGGGAACAGCTTTTTCAAAATACTGTGTTTTGAATCTGTTCTGCAAATTTTATGAAGCCATCATAGATGCAGTGAAAATATCTGTACCTTGAATTCAGAAATGGGCTTCTCTGGTGGCTCAGCTGTTAAAGAATCCACCTGCAATGCAGGAGAACCTGGTTCGATTCCTGGGCCAGGAAGATCCTCTGGAGAAGGGATAGACTACCCACTTGAGTATTCTTGGCCTCGCTGGTGGCTCAGCTGGTAAAGAACTCACCTGCAGTGCAGGAGACCTGGATTGAATCCCAGGGTGGGGAAGATCCACTGGAGAAGGGAAAGGCTACCCACTCCAGTATTTCGGCCTGGAGAATTCCACGGACTGTATATTCTATCGGGTCACAAAGAATCGGACATGGCTGAACAACTTTCACGTCATTTCACTTCACTTGAAGTCAGAGAGCCCTGAATTTGAATTCTGGTCCTTCCTTTTATAGGTTGGGAGATGCTGAGCAGTTTATAGAATCTGTTTGCCCGTTTATTTCTCCATTTATAAATAGAGACCATGATAACATCTATCCTTTTTGAATGTTGAGTTTTAAGTTAATTTTTTCACTCTCTTCTTTCACCCTCATCAGGACACTCTTTAGTTCCTCTTCACTTTCGGCTATTAGAGAGGTATCTGCATATCTGAGGTTGTTGATATTTCTACTGGCAATCTTGATTTCAGTTCAGTTCAGTCACTCAGTTGTGTCTGACTCTTTGCAATCCCATGGACTGCAGCATGCCAGGCGTCTTTAGGAGCAAGCGTCTTTTAATTTTATAGCTGCAGTCGCTGTTCACAGTGATTTTAGAGCTCAAGAAAATAAAAGTTGTCACTGTTTCCACTTTTCCCCCTGTGTTTTCCATGAAGTGATGGGATGGACATATGCAAGTTGAAAAGTCCTTGAAGCTCATGCCACTAGCCCTAAGAAATTCATTTATTCCCTTAGCTTCACAAAATAAATGCCTAAATAAAGAATATTTAAATAGTGTATATTTGAAGGAGTTTGAAATTATTAGCCTACTTTGGACACCCTTGTCTCCCAAATACTTTATTGTGATATTTTCTCATCTCAAAGATTCTACTGCAGATAGAACCCACTATTGACTTAATGATAGTTTTTGGCATTGGGAAAATGGAGAGATACTACTTTAAAAATATTTGGCTCTGTGATTGCTCTCCATTTCATAAGTGTTAATATGTAAATAAGAAATAATCTAGTTTTAGGACCTAAGAGATGTTATGTAGGTTTTAGAGATCAAAGTCCAAAGATGTAGAGACATAAGGGACTTTCAAGGCCACAGTCTAATGTGGACAAGATCAGTCTGAGTGTGCATGGCTCAGCCAGCCCCAGGGTGCAGAGCTTTCTCCAGGCAGTCCCATTGTCAGATCTCTGGAGCAGACAATGTTGATCACAAGCTTCACTCAATACCAGGTTTTAATGAGGTTTTAATGCTCCCTAATGGTTTTAATAAGTGTCCTCACAGGTCAAGACCAGTGAGGGAACTGCACAGGACTGCTCTCTAGTGAAAAGGCATTATTGGTATTATCGCTGAGGGGGGCCAGGAAGTGCCCTAGTGGCATAGGTTAGTTGATTAACGGCTTCACTTGGAAATCACCAAATTAGAGTAGCTTTTATATAACTTCCAATAACCAGAAAATTCTTTTTGGTTTATTTGTTATTTGCAGTTGATGTATAACATTATATAGTTACAGGTGCATAATAAAGTGATTCACAATTTTTAAAGGTTGTACTCCAGTTATCAGTTCAACTCAGTTCAGTCACTCAGTCATGTCCAACTCTTCACAACCCCATGGACTGCAGCATGCCAAGCTTCCCTGTCCATCACCATCTCCCAGAGCTTGCTCAAACAAACTCATGTCCATCGAGTTGGTGATGCTATCCAACCATCTTATCCTCTGATGTCCCCTTTTACTCCTGCCTTCAATCTTTCCTACCATCAGGGTCTTTTCTCATGAGTCTGCTCTTGACATCAGGTGGCCAAAGTATTGGAGTTTCAGCTTCAGCATCAGTTCTGCCAGTGAATATTCAGGACTGATTTCCTTCAGGAATGACTGGTTGGATCTCTTTGCAGTCCAAGGGACTCTCAACAGTCTTCTCCAACACCACAGTTCAAAAGCATCAATTCTTCTGCGCTCAGCTTTCTTTATGGTCCAACTCTCACATCCATACATGACTACTGGAAAAACCATAGCTTTGACTAGATGGACCTTTGTTGGCAAAGTAATGTCTCTGCTTTTGAATATGCTGTCTAGGTTTGTCATAGATTTTCTTCTAAGGAGTTAAGCCTTTGTTAATTTCATGGTTACAGTCACCATCTGCAGTGATTTTGGAGCCCAAGAAAGTAAAGTCTCTCACTGTCACTGTTTCCATTGTTTCCTCATCTATTTGCCATGAAGTGATGGGACCAGATGCCATGATCATCTTTTTTTGAATGTTGAGTTTGAAGCTAGCTTTTTCACTCTCCTCTTTCACTTTCATCAAAAGGCTCTTTAGTTACTCTTCGCTTTGTGCCATAAAGGTGGTGCCATCTGCACACCTGAGGTGATTGATATCTCTCCTGGCAGTCTTGATTCCAGCTTGTGCTATATCCAACCTGGCATTTCGCATGATATACTCTTCATATAAGTTAAATAAGCAGTGTGACAATATACAGCCTTGACGTACTCCTTTCCCAATTTGGAACCAGACTATTGTTCCATGTCCAGTTCTAACTGTTGCATCTTGACCTGCATATAGATTTCTCAGGAAGCAGGTATGGTGGTCTGGTATTCCCAGCTCTTTAAGAACTTTCCACACTTTACTGTAATCCATAAAGTCAAAGGCTTTAGTAGTCAATGAAGTAAAAGTAGCTGTTTTTTTTTTCTGGAATTCTCTTGCTTTTTTCATATGATCCAGCGGATGTTAGCAGTTTAATCTCTGGTTCCTCTGTCTTTTCTAAATTCGGCTTGAGAATCTGGAAGTTCTTTGTTCATGTACTGTTGAAGCCTAGCTTGGAGAATTTTGAGCATTGCTTTGCTAGCATGTGAGATGAGTACAGTTGTGTGGTAGTTTGAACATCCTTTGGCATTGCCTTTCTTTGTTATTGGAATGAAAACTGACCTTTTCCAGTCCTGTGGGCACTGCTGAGTTTTCCCAATTTGCTGGCATATTAAGTGCAGCACTTTAACAGCATCATCTTTTAGGATTTGTAATAGCTCAGCTGGAATTCCATCACCTCCAATATCTTTGTTCATAGTAAAATTTAGCTATATTTTCCATGGTGTAGAGTATATTCTTAAATATTCTTAAGGTTAATTTTATGCTTACTAGGTTGTATCTCTTTATCTCCTACCCTTATATTGCCCCTTCTTCCTTCCCTTTCCTCTCTAGTAACTACTAGTTCATTCTCTACATCTGTGATTCTGTTTCTTTTTTGTTATACTCGGTAGTTTCTTATATTTTTAGAACCCACTAAAAGTGATATCATGCATATTTGTCTTTCTCTGTCTGACTTCTTTTACTTCGCCAAGTCCATCCATGTTACTGCAGATGTCAAAATATCATTATTTTTTATGGTTGTGTGTTAGTTGTTCAGTCGTGCCAACTCTTTGCAACCCCATGGACTGTGGCCCACCAGGCTCCTCTGTCCATGGAATTCTCTAGGCAAGAATACTGGATTGGGTTGCCATTTCCTTCTCCATGGTGTCTTCCTAACCCAGGATCAAACTCAAGTCTCCTGCATTGCAGGCAGATTCTTTACCATCTGAGCTACCAGGGAACCCCTTTTATTGTTGAGTATTACTCTATTGTGTATGTGTGTTTAAATATATACACAAACACACCAGAGTTCCTTATGAATTCATCTGTTGATGGACACTTAGGTTGTTTCCATTTCTGGGCAATGGGAAATAATACTGATGTGAACACTGGGATGCATATCATTTTCAATTTGTGGTGTTTTTTTTGTTTGTTTTTTTTTTTTTCTCATTTTAGATATATACCTAGGTGTAGAAATGTTGATTCATACGGTAGTTCTATTTTAGTTTTTTAAAAAACCTCCATAGTTTTTAGTTTTGCAGAGTGGCTGCACCAATTTACAGTCCCACCAACAGTGTATAGAATTCCCTTTTCTCCACATCTTTGCCAGCATTTGTTATTTGTGGTCATTTTGATAATAGCCATCCTGACAGGAGTAAGTGATACTTCATTATAGTTTTTATTTGCATTTCTCTGATGGCAGAAAGTGAAGAGGAACTAAAAAGCCTCTTGATAAAAGTGAAAGTGGAGAGTGAAAAGTTGGCTTAAAGCTCAACATTCAGAAAACGAAGATCATGGCATCCAGTCTCATTACTTCATGGCAAATAGATGGGGAAACAGTGGAAACAGTGGCAGACTTTATTTTTTTGGGCTCCAAAATCACTGCAGATGGTGACTGCAGGCCATGAAATTAAAAGACGCTTACTCCTTGGAAGGAAAGTTATGACCAGCCTAGGTAGCATATTCAAAAGCAGACATTACTTTGCTAACAAAGGTCCATCTAGTCAAGGCTATGGTTTTTCCATATGGTCATGTATGGATGTGAGAGTTGGACTGTGAAGAAAGCTGAGCGCCAAAGGATTGATGCTTTTGAACTGTGGTGTTGAAGAAGATTCTTGACAGTCCCTTGGACTGCAAGGAGATCCAACCAGTCCATTCTGAAGGAGATCAGCCCTGGGATTTCTTTGGAAGGAATGATGCTAAAGCTGAAACTCAAGTACTTTGGCCACTTCATGCAAAGAGTTGACTCATTGGAAAAGACTCTGATGCTGGGAGGGATTGTGGGCAGGAGGAGAAGGGGACAACCGAGGATGAGATGGCTGGATGGCATCACTGACTCAATGGACATGAGTCTGAGTGAACTCCGGGAGTTGGTGATGGGCAGGGAGCCCTGGTGTGCTGCGATTCATGGGGTCGCAGAGTCGGACACAACTGAGCGACTGAACTGAACTGATGGTTAGCAGTGTTGAGTATCTTTTCATGTGTCTGTTGGACATCTATATGTATTCTATGGAAAAAATTCTCTCCTGTTCTTCTGTGCATTTTTTACTGTGTTTTTTTTTTCTTTTTTTTGGATGTTGAGTTGTATGAGCTGTATGTTTATTTTAGATACTTACACCTTATGAATCATATCATTTACAAATATTTTCTCCCATTCAGTAGACTCTTTTGGTTTTCTGATAGTTTCCTTTGTTATGAAAAAGCTTTTAAGTTTAATTAGGTCCCATTTCCTGGTGGCCCTTTGGTTAAGACTTTGCACTTCAGTGCAGGGGGTGTGAGTTTGATCCCCGACTGGGAAACTGAAACCCCACATGCCATGCTGTGTGATCAAAAACAAAAACAAAATGAATACTTTAGTGACAGAAAGAATTAATCTAGTCATATTTCCCTATATATATTAGACTCAAAATATCTGGTTATTTTATAGATGTTTACAAATTGTAGGGTATAATTCAAAAGGAGCCTATCTGAATGTCATGATATTCTCTTTTGAATATTAAAGAAAATCACTTCCTCCTTCCCTCTAACATTAATCTGAACAAGTTTCTATACCATGAATCAGTTCCCAAATATATTTGGATAATGCTAATTAAGGATTCAATTAAAACTTAATTCTAATTCCTCATGAAGAGTGAAATCTGTAAAGTTCATGTCAGAAGCCAGTCTGTCTCTCTTGTGTGTTGACAGTAATATTAGTATGAAACATCTTTCAGAGACTCTCATTTCTTTCCTGCGTGTAATATAAAGCCTATCATCAACTCAGCCTCTAAGTAAACATAACAATATGTGGTCTCAACATGGGAGCCATTCATCTCTTTGAAGACAGTATCAATTATTGCTTAAATATTCAAAACTGGCTCAGCATCCCAATAGTCAGCAGCCGCACATTTACTCAGCAGTCACTCTTTTATGTAACCTGAGGTTTAAAAAAAACCTGCTGTTCTCATCTATTCATATGTATTATGTCTCTTGTAAAGCTCACATTCATGCTCACACAAGTACACCCAACTAAGCTTGAATGATCTTGTTACTTTATGACAGTTTTAGATATATCAGGACAATATTATTTCTGAATAGATAATGACCATTATTGTACAGAAGAGACAGTGCTACCAACTGTATCTTATTTTCAAGGTACCTTAGACTAGGAGACACTCCTAGTTTGGCTGAAATATGATCAAGCTAGCTCCAAGAACAGAGACCCACTAGGATTTACTGTTGCTTTTTGTGATCTCTGCTTTGCCCATGCTTACTCAAATCACTTCCTTCCTGGTTTTTAATTATCTTTTGTCCTAAGCTGTGTTTTCTCCCAGGACAGTGATTACTGTTTACCAGCAACTTGTCTCTCAGATACATGTGCCAAAACTTCCAGTTTCTGTAGAACCAGCCACTTGACTTGACTCTAAAGATGGTAGAGCAAAGATGAGGTTGTATTCAGTTTCTCAGACTGATTCACAGTAGTCCAGGAATACTCTCTAGATTGGGCTTCCCTTGTGGCTCAGCTGGTAAAGAATCCGCCTGCAATGTGGGGGACCTGGGTTTGATCCCTGGGTTGGGAAGATCCCCTGGAGAAGGGAAAGGCTACCTACTCCAGTATTCTGGCCTGGAGAATTCCATGGACAAGTCCATGGGGTCGCAAAGAGTCGGACATGACTGAGCGACTTTTACCATTCATTCACCATTCACTCTCTAGACTGCAGATTAGCCCAGCCAGAAATGATAGGGTTCAGTTTGGAGCCCAACAGCTCTTTTCCCCAAGTGGTATTGAAGTCTAAGAGTTAACATAATGTAGTGGGTGCTCTGCACAACAGAAGGTCAGAATCACAGTACCTCTTAACCTCTGGTCAGCCCACAGTTCCTTGCTATTATATAATCCTCACCTAACTGCAGAAGGCGATGGCATCCCACTCCAGTACTCTTGCCTGGAAAATCCCATGGACAGAAAAGCCTGGTAGGCTACAGTCCTTGAGGTCACGAAGGGTCGGACACGACTGAGCGACCTCACTTTCACTTTTCATTTTCATGCATTGGAGAAGGAAGTGGCAACCCACTCCAGTGTTCTTGCCTGGAGAATCCCAGGGACGGCGGAGCCTGGTAGGCTGTCGTCTGTGGGGTCGCACAGAGTCGGACACGACTGAAGCGACTTAGCAGTAGCAGCACCTAACTGGATATCTCAAGGCCAGTATTTTAGAATTAAGATGTAATCTGTAAGGCAGCTTTTCTTGGAGAATTCATCTAGTTCCCACTTTGCCTTTTAGCATCAGCTCTGAAGCTAGAGAACTCTTCCCCAGCCCTGACTATGCCCTTGGCTCCTGCATTAGCCCCAAAGGTGATAATTCTTTGCCATTTATCCTCTGCACTGCCCTGCATGCTTCAGATCCAAGCCACAGTCCCAGCCTTGTTCTTTTATCATTTGAATTATTTTCTATGTCCTTTCCTTATACAGTAACCCATCATCCTTCTGTGCCTGTAACTTCACTGTAGATGTCCATTTTTAAGGTGGAATGATGAGAATCAACAAGAGGAAGAAGCACATAGCTTATATTTGAACAAATTACTGTCATAATAAAATTATCAGGAGTGTGTATAAGTACTAGACAATTTTTCAGTCTTTCCAAGGCCTTTGTTATGAAATTCGATGTGATAATTATTTGAGCACTGCAGTGAATACAGAAGACATTTGGCAAACTTTGAAATCAGAGAATCTGTGATTCTTAATTGTAAGCTTTCCTTTTCCATAGTTGCAGAGCTTTGGTTTTGAATTTTCATTCACAATTTGACCTTTGCTTTGATTTGTTTTTCTTATAAGATTATGCCTAAGAACTAAAACCTCAGATTTCTCAAATAAGGGAGCTTGCAACAGCAAATAATATTTGTATTAGCAGCCAAACTTGCTACTTCAAACAGATGAACAGAGAGATGACCAGAGTGTTGACATACAACATTCACTCTCAAATTTTAATAAGTTTCAAGTTATTGAATAGATGATCCTAGGTGATGAATCTGCAATTTTAGCCCAATAGAATATTCCTGTGGCAATCCTCCTTTGCAATAACTGAAACTGTACAAATATTGATTGATCATCCATACAGGAAACACTGTGGAATAATTTTTTAGGATTAAAGAGGATGAAATTTGGACTGAGATTTAGTAGCAGTCTAGATGAGGACATAGTAGGCCTGAAGCATCCTGTTTATCTTCACAAGTTTATGGGAAGGTCAAGAAATTTTGCGTAAAACTTTTCCTATGTTGGTTTATTTTCAGTACTGAGGATATTTGACCAACAGGGTGAGTTCTGTCAAGGCTGTTTTAAATTGTTAAATATGATATAACCCAAAAGTGTTAGTGAGTCGGCCATTACTCTTATAGGCAAGATTGTTTATCTAGGGCTCAACCGTAGTCACTTGTATACCACTGTCTTTCTTAAAAAAAAAAAAAAAAATTCTCTGTGTATCACTTTTGTTTGTATTAGTATTTTTCTTCAAATCAATTCATATTTTTATATGAATATATTTTATAAAGAAACTTTATATCATTGTCATGAATGGAAATGCAGTAACACTGTCAAAAATGAGAAGGTAACTATAAACCAGACTTAATGGAACAAAACAGTGCTATTAAATTTTAGCTAGATAATTATGCTTAACAAAGGTCCTTAGTCTGAAGTGTATCTCAGTTTGTTGCAAGGGAGAAAAACAAGTTTCAGAGAGCTGTTTAAGGCATACAAGCACTAAACTGAGACTTTCCTCCTTGAAGTAATCAAGACTGATTGATAACTGAAAGCTACTCTTCTAACCATGTAATTTAATATTATTCCAAATTGTCTCCATTGCTAAGAATATCACACTATAAGATAATGAGAAACACTCATTCGTAGTGAACCTCTGGTTGCTGTGTCACATAGGATTTTGTTCAGTGGCATGTAACCAAAATCCAACTCTTGTGGCTGAATCAAATAGAGGTTTTTATTTGCTCTTATATTAATCAGAATCTGGAGGCAGAGAGGGGTTTGCCTCCTTCCAACCCTCTGCCCCACCAGTCTTAACCTTGAATCCAGACTCCACAGAGAAAGAAGAATAACAGGCAAAAGGCAAAGGGTGGGCAGCCAAGTTTTCATTTTTATCATGAAAAAAAATACGGAGTTTATTCTTCAGGCAGACAGACTTCCATTTCTATCTCATTGGTCAGAATGAATCACATGCCTCCTCTTACCTGCAAGGAATTCTGGGCAGTTAAGTGTTTTTCCTGGGCATTTGCTGTCTGGACAAAAGCAAAAAAGGAGAAGGGAATCAAGCAATGCCTGATACCAACCATACCAAGCTTTCGTCCTTGGAATCATAAATTATCATCCTTAATACATCTTGCTCTTGAGAGAGATTTCTTTCAGTTACTACCAAGGATTATAGGATGTACAACTTGATGTCATGTGACACTATATTTCTGCTGCTAGCTACCATGGGCCTATCTAGATGGCAGTGTAAGCTAGGAGGAAACCTGCAATTCATATGCCCTTGATCTATTAATATTATACCTAGGTTTATTGCTTCCCATAGTAGTTCAATAGCCCCTACCTTGTCTTCTTTTTCTGGCTGTCTCACATCTCCACATTGTCATCTAAGTACACATAACAATTCTGTCTAACCTGTATCAGTTATATCAACAAAAGTGGACTGTGTTTTGCTACCTAATATCTCAATTCTTTGTTGTTTTGGCTTGTTTATTGAGATAATAGCCACAGTGTGTGTGTGTGTGTGTGAATTTTCCCTGGTGCTTTGTGGTTGCTCATCAAACTACATTCTGGGATCATCTCCTTATATGAGTGATTTATCTCATTCAAACACACAAAACAATATCCCATCCAAAGCAGTTTGAATACTTTAGAAAAAAAAAAAAAAGAAAGTTCAATTGAGAAAAATTGAGGCTCCCATGTGTCTAACGTTTTAGAAATCTCTCATGTTTTCCGTTTTTTGGCAAAATCGAGGGCTTAATGTGAATAATCACTGTGGTTACATTTGATCCAGAGAGATTACATATCTGTCAAAATAGTAACTGGCCAAATCTACTCTAGTAGAATGAAACAGAGGGAAAAAACAATTTATTTGATAAATCAGGACTTCCCAGTTTTGTCTCAGCTAACCAGAAAACCTAAAGAGAAGTGACTTTCAAAATTTAACAGTTTTCATAATGCATGCCTTAGATCTCTACTTTTAACCTATATTTGACTTAGTTTTAATAATAGTTGTTATTTTTAGCATGCTTAAAACATCCCAAAGCATTTAAACTTATACAATCTTACCAGACTTTAATTTTTATAAAGTAAGAAAATGTATTATTGTCTATGTATTTTATAGATAAATTGAAAGTGTTTAGATGTCACGTATAGAAACTGTATTTATGATTAATGGATCATTGAGAAAAATTTCCTTTCATTTAACAAAAAACAGTCTAAACTGTTGTATGTATTGCCAACGAGCATAAAGCCCTATAACTAGATATTTCACTGTTATAATTTCTCTGCACAGCGAATAAATCTGTCATGGTCCAGCAGGACAGGAACCTGTTTTTGCCAACCTGCAATATAAGGTCAGAAAGAATAAAGTTGATAGGAGGGGAGTCGATTTTTTTTATTCATGGTTTATATATTTGAGCATCTTATTTAGTCAGAGTTTTCCTACCTTGAAATCTTAACACTAGCCTCCCACTCTCATATTTTTAAAATAAGATTCCATATTTGTTGGAAATTTTTCACTCATTTATGTTGTTCAAATTCTTGGTATTAATTTTTGTAAATGATGTTCAGTAGGGATCAAAAATTTTCCCCCACACATATAAACAGTTGTCCTGGAATTACTTACTGTCATTCTCCCACTCATTTGTGATGTTTCTTCTGTGACATATTGATTTTATGTGGATGTTCCTCTGAATCAGCAAGGAGACCAGTGTGGCTGGAGCAATTGGCCTTGCACAGAAAGAAAACTTTACATCATACTTCACTCTCTTAATTTCTAGACATTATAGTAAATCGTGGTATCTTGTGAGGCATTTTGATGTGTAGAGGTTGAAAGTATCACAGGAAATGAGAAGTGTGAAGTTTGGTTAAATTAAGTGGTAAAAGAAGAAAGAATAATGATTTGGAGATAAATGGAAGAAAATAATCTGACCTGGAGATTTGCTTGTATTGTAATAATTCCTCCCAATAGCATTTCCTAGTATGGCAACAATTTCCTAGTCTCTATGTTTTTGTTCTTGTTCCCTTCACAGTCTGTTCTCTTCCTATCATAGAACTCCTCTCATCAATTCTCCATTCCTGGGATATTTCTCATCTTATTGAAATAAAGCAGAAGTCCTTCACATGACCTGTATAGTCTAATAAAAATTTCAGGCAGCACTCTTGCTTACTTCATGACCTACCACTCACCACTTTTGACCATCTGCTTCACTCCACTGGCCTCATCTCAGTTCCACAAACATGACGGCCCGACTTGCACCACTCAACCTTTAGCTCATGCTCTGCATGGAAGGCTCCTCTACTGGATATTGTCATGTCTGCTCCTTATGTTATTTGCATCTCTGCTAGAAAGGCACCTCAGTGGAGAGTCTTTGTATACTTTATCGAATAGAAAATAGATGTTATAAACTGTCTGATCTCCCTTTCCTCCCAATGTTTGTAAGCCCCATTTCAGCAAGGCCTCTCTCTTTGGTTTACTACTGTATTCCAGAAAGTTAGATGAACATCTATCTCATTGCAAGCAAGACATCACTCAATTTAAGTTAAATAGAAAAAATGCCCTTTACTTTTAAGGGTTCAGAACTCCTGGAGAAAGCTAGAAAAGCCTAGACAACTTTGAAGTTGGCTAGGAGTGTAAAACTCTATTCTAAGACTTATTAACTATGTCCGATGAATTACTTTAAGCCTTGATCTTATCAGTTCTTTGGGATAATAATACAAATCTCATAAAATTGACTAGATAATTAAACACCATACTTAACATGAGGGAATTGCTCCATAAATATTGGTTTGATTTCCTTGATTTGAATTGCATTTTTGTTTAAGGGTTTATTCATAATTAAAAGTAATAGCTAAAAAGGCATAGAATCAGGAGAATGAAGAGAAATGTAATTAACCTGGTCCTACTAGGGAAATGTACAAGTATCTTTGGTGGTGGTTGATTTTCAGAAAAGCCAGCGGGGGCGGTAGATTGGAGCTAATATTGATTGAGATTTGGCAATGTGCCAATGATTTTACTTACAGTATTTTATTTATTCTCTTTTAATTTTATAAATTATATCATTCTCCCAATTTATAGTCAAGAAAACAAATGATGAAAGATGTTAAATACCTTGTTCAAAGTCTATCAGAAACAGAAGAGCAGATTTCCACTTCCAATCTGCCCAGCATCTCCATCCACCCTTCTTTCTATGCTAAGTTTTTCTAATGTAATAAGAAGGTATTGATAATATATTTAGCACCTCTGCCTTAACACCTGGAATAAGCCAAACCAGACTGGGATTATTAAAACCAATAACAAAGGTCTGGTAGCAGTACTAAGTGGGACAACAATGACTCTGTCTTTAAAAGAAGTGAAGTGAAGTCGCTCAGTCGTGTCCGACTCCTTGCGACCCCATGGACTGTAGCCTATCAGGCTCCTCCGTCCATGGGATTTTCCAGGCAAGAGTGCTGGAGTGGATTGCCATTTCCTTCTCCAGGGGATCTTCCTGACCCAGGAATCGAACCTGAGTCTCCTGCATTGCAGGCAGACGCTTTATACAACTGTAAGAATTTTGTTTCTTTAAACCCTGCACTGTTTCATAAGAAAATAAAATTTGTATTTTTTTTTGTTTTTTAAGATCAAATATGTTTCCATTTATAAAAATAAACTAGGAATAATAATAAATGGATCAACCTGGTTTTCTTGGTTGTCCATTCTGAAAGGAGTCCCAAGATGTGAAAAATATTCAATGGATTTTGGGATGTTGGGTCACAGGGGAATGTCTACAGGTTTGTTTCTAAGATACCTCGTGGAGTGGCTATAAATTAGTGTACTTGTCATCCTCCAGCCTTCTTTGTAGTTTTTCTAGATTTTTTTTCTTATTGTTAGAATACATCCTTCTCCTGGGGACTTACTGTAATCAACTACTTTCATCTATATCTTTAATTATATTGCTTCATCTACTCTAGTTATAAGCTAGTCTTTCTGGCCAGGAATGATGATGGTGATGGTGATAGTGATGATGATAATAACAACACATTGAGGAGAAAAGACATTTTATTTTATTTTATTTTATTTTCCCACTGGTTTAAGCTACTTTTATTTTTTTTTATTAGTTTTTTATTTTTTTTAATTTTAAAATCTTAGACATTTTAAAATGCACTTCCTTTGTGCCAGGCACTCCTGAAGCACTTTGAATGTATTAACCATTGTGGCCTCAAAAAATGCCATGATATGTGAGTGAAAGTCACTTAGTCGTGTCTGACTCTTTGCGACCCCATGAACTATACAGTCCATGGAATAATTCCCTAGGCCAGAATACTGGAATGGGTTGGGTAGCCTTTCCCTTCTCCAGGGGATATTCCCAAGCCAGGGGTCGAACCCAGGTCTCCCACATTAAAGGTGGATTCTTTACCAGCTGAGCCACAAGGGAAGCTCAAGAACATTGGGGTGGGTAGCCTATCCCTTCTCCAGCAGATCTTCCCAACCCAGGGAGAAGGGATAGGCTAGATATACTAGATATAGGTACCATTATGTTCATCTCCAGGCTTCCTTCATAGCTTAGTTGGTAAATCATCTGCCTGCGATGCAGGAAATCGGGTTTGATTCCTGGGTCGGGAAGATCCTCTGGAGAAGGAAATGACAACCCACTCCAGTATTCCTGCCTGGAGAATCCCATGGACAGAGGAGCCTGGAGGGCACAGCAAGAGTTGGGCATGACTTAGTGACTAAGCCACCACCATTTTCATCTCCAGTTTACAGGTAAGAACAGAGGCACAGACTGATTAAATAAGTTGGTCAGTGCATATAGAGAGAAGAGGTGGGGCCTGAAGTCACACTTAGGCTGCCTGGTACTGCTGCCTGTGCTCTTGTGCACTGAATAGGCTGCTGCATGAAAGTGGCTGTGCATTTTCATGCAATCTGAATGGAACTTTTTTGATTTTACTGTTTCATTGCCTAAAGGATGTTTTTATTTCCTTACTTCTGGGTTATGATAAGTGTGAGCAGAGGCACAATTTTTTTTTTGTAGCTGCCAAATACTGAAAATATAATGATTATATTTTCAGAAGCACATAGCAGGAGCACATGGCCCATTAATGGATGTTTGTGTCAATTTCAAGGTTAAAAGACAGTCTAGAACTGGCTAATAAGGTTAGAAACATGAAATGTGCAAATATTTTTAATATTTTGTTGGTTTGTGGAACAAGAGTGTTTGAGATTATATTGTGTATGTGTATATATAGTGTCTGTATGTGTGTGCTTATTCACTCAGTTGTGTCTGACTCTTTGTAGCCCCATGGACTGTAGCCTGCCAGGTTCCTCTTTCCATGGAATTTTCCAGGCAAAAATAACTGGAGTGGGTTGCCATTCCTTACTCCAGGGATCTTCCCAACCCAGGGTTTGAACCTGAGTCTCTTGTAAATCCTACATTGGCAGGCGGATTCTTTAGCACTAGCACTACCTGGAAAGACCGTATATAGTGTCCATCCTTAAAGTAAGTTCATCTGTCATCCCTGAGCTCCCACATATCTGATAACTGATATGGTAATTAAGGCAAAAAACCTTGGGAGAATAAAGGAAACTTTGTAGTGTGCTCCCTAAAATTCCAGCATTTTTGAGTGACAGAGAGAACTCTATCTATATGGTTGATTTTGGCCTGTCCATGGCAACCCACTCCAGTATTCTTGCCTGGATAATCCCATGGACAGAGGACCCTGGTGGGCTAGAGTCCATGGGATTGCAGAGAGTCGGACACGGCTGAAGTGACTTAGCATGCACACACCAATAGCAACATAAAAACTGCACTATACTTTTTGGTGAAGTTTTATTTGACTATTATACAATAGCTCAGTTGGTAAAGAATCCTCCTGCAATGCAGGAGAGTCTAGTTCAATTCCTGGGCCGGGAAGATCCCCTGGAGAAGGGATAGGCTACCCACTCCAGTATTCTTGGGTTTCCCTTGTGGCTCAGCTGGTGAAGAATCTGCCTGCTGTGCAGGAGACCTGGGTTCGATCCCTGGGCAGGGAAGATCCCCTGGAGAAGGGAAAGGCTACCCACTCCAGTATTCTGGCCTGGAGAATTTCATGGACTATACAGTCGATGAGGTCACAAAGAGTCGGACACAATTGAGCGACTTTCACTTTCACATTATACAATACTTTATTTTTCCCTTCAGTTCAGTTCAGTTCAGTCGCTCAGTCGTGTCCGACTCTTTGCGACCCCATGAATCGCAGCGCACCAGGCCTCCCTGTCCATCGCCAACTCCCGGAGTTCACTCAGACTCACGTCCATCAAGTCAGTGATGCTATCCAGCCATCTCATCCTCTGTCGTCCCCTTCTCCTCCTGCCCCCAATCCCTCCCAGCATCAGAGTCTTGTCCAATGAGTCAACTCTTCACATGAGGTGGCCAAAGTACTGGAGTTTCAGCTTTAGCATAATTCTTTCCAAAGGACACCCAGGGCTGATCTCCTTTAGAATGGACTGGTTGGATCTCCTTGCAGTCCAAGGGACTCTCGAGTCTTAACAAAAAAAAAAAAAAAGGAAAATTAAGGGGCACCTTTTATTCCTGTATTATCCTAACACAATTTCCCCATTAAGCTATGTGGAATTGCAATATATCCACCCAAAGAAAATGCAAAGCTCGTTATAAAGAATGTGAGTATTAAAAACTGGAATAATGATGCTAACTTGGAACTGCAGAAATCACAGGCCTCATAATCATTAATTTTACATGTTTCAAATAGTGTGCACTATTGCCTTTCTGAAGCAGGGCTTCATGAGCTATGATGAAGACGACCAAATGAAATCTTTCTGAATGGTTTATACATAAACATCTTCTTCAGTTTAGGGCTATGGTCAAAGTTTATGAAGCCATTCTTCATCTCCTTATTGACTTTAGGTTTTTGTTTTTTACCAGAAAATCCATTGTATTATTTTTTTCAGCTCTCATTTGCCTTATGAATCTTTTTGTTGTTGATTTCATGTATTTTTATCAATAGAAATAATTTTGAAAGGCTACTTATTTGTGTATTTTATGATTGTGTGAATTTTATCATTTATGGGTAAGATTAGAACATTTCCTTTAAATAAAACCATTTTGGTTACATAATCTTTCATAAATAAATAAAATGCACTTAAATATAAAATGCTTTAATGTGTCATACTGGTTCACAGTGGGTTTAGGAATATACTTGCTTTCTTTAGCAAGGACCACCCTTATCTACGGCATATGGGGAAGAGTGATCCTTGGTAGTAAGCTGTTTCCCAGAACACAAAATGGTGAGGGATTTCTTTATTGTCACTCTTTTTCATGAGCTCATGTCTCAGGTGAAGTTCAACTTTGTCAAAGTTACTGGAATTTGAAATAATCTATAAGGAAATGGGTCAGTGTTCTAATAATATGTGGAAGAAATGATCTTGCCAAGAGACGATGTGACTAACCTTTTAAAAATCCCCTTTAATTTGTCAAGCTTGAAAACAATTCATGATACACCACATTTGCATAAGAAGTAGTCCACAGAAGTTATTCAGTCTCCAAGTTGTCCATTTGTCCCAATTTCCTTTTTAAATATGGACAAGGAAGAACCTCAGATAGTTCTGAGCCTCGGATCATGGAGAACAAGGAAAGAGGGGGTATATCCATGAATCTTGGGCTATTTAAGAAACTTTCTTGCCCTCAAAGTAGGAGGTCTCCACAGTTGCTGTGCTGACATCTTCCATTTGAAACTGGTTTCCATGGTGAGTATCCGTGTGGGCAGCTGCTTCACTCTTATTTAGCGGTTAATCTGTAGAAAACCGCAGATAGATTGTTCTTTCAGGCCTTAGGCCACTGGACCCGAGAAGCCAGGAATGGACATGAATAAGAGGACTGTGAATCTTCTGGAGATCCGGGGCTTTGAGTTGAATGGAGAGTATGAAGTGGATATTGGGTTGCCTGCCTTGGGCAAATGGAGAGTGTGTACAGTGTTTGGCAGGAAGGATATGGATAGTTGAGGGCAAGAAAAGCTAACTGGCAAATATGACAAACTCTCCACCATAAGACTCCTCTTCCATAAAGTTTGTTGCTGGAAAGTGACTTCTCAGCTAGATAGTCTTGCTCTCACTACTCTCTCTGCATATAACTGGTGCCATGTGACTGGCACTTGACAGTGGAATCTGAGTGAATTGTGTTCTTCCAGGCTTGGCCTGTGCAAATCCTCCCCCACATGATCTTCTCTCTCCCCTCGTTTGCCGGCTGGATACCAGTGCCTGACATGCCCTTGCAAGCCTCTTGTTGAAGATAGTTTTAACCTGTAAGAAACAGAGTCCTCCATGGCAACCTATTACAGTTAGACTTTATGCCTTTGAAGAATCAACATGTTTTATGATAAATTAGTGTAATGTGGAAGTTTACTTATTACAGTAGGCATATTTACCTTTATATAGATCATCTTAATTTATGTATGATAATATTAATATATGATCATCTCAGTTTGTGTCTGATAGTGTTAGATACTGAGATACCCACTTTCCTTTTTTTGAAGGGGCAGAAAAAGCGGGAGTCTTTTATTGTATAAAGTTTTGTTCTCATTTATGAGATATAGACTTGTATTATAAAAGAATGGGAAAAAAACAAACTCTTTAGTGTGGAGAGTATACCAGTGTCCAAAACTTGAAAGAAAATGAAAAAAAAAAAAAAAAAAAAGCTGGTCTCTATATGTATGTCGATGGCAGAAGGAGGGAAAGGGGCTAATGTGTATCCAGAATATATTAGATGGCAGCAGTTGGATTACATGCTTTAATTACATCTCCTTTCTAAGAAATACCAGACTTCATACAGATGAGAAAATCTAGGCTCAGAGAAGTTAATAACTTTTACAAGTTCAAAATATGACTAAGAGGTCAAATCAGTTTCCAAACTCAAAATTCATTTCACTTTTTGACTACACCATGTTGCTTCCAGATAAAATTTTCCAGTTATCTTGTATAGCATTTCTTTTCTTTCATCATCATAATCCTTGTCATTGCCATTGTCTTCATCACCATCAGTAGCAACCGTTTTATTGTGACTGTTATCACTTCGTTATAATCCCACTTAGTGTTGAGTATGCACCTGCTGCATGACCAGACCTAGACTAGATACTTGTCATGAACTATCTCTAACCCTTCTTATCAACTTGTCTTTATCCCACTTATCATTTGTTCAGCCCCTTTTGTGTGTCAACAACTAGACCAGATGCTTGGCGTATGTTATCTCCAACCTCACAACAGCCCTTTGAGTAATTCTTTGTGTAATAAGAAAATAATTCTTATTTCTGTTTTCTGGAATCAGAAACTCAAGTTTGGGGAGACTGAGAAACCAATCCAGAATTCACACCCTCTGGAACAGGTGGGTTCATCTGGGTTCTTTGGCACAGAACCAGGATAGTATTCATTACTCCTCCACATGTATAGTATAGCATGTTCTCTCTCTCACACATTGCATTATTTCATCTCAAGAATTTCATGAAGAATTCTTAACATAGGTAATTCTTAAAGGAGAGCATATTGAGTTGCATTAGGGGCCTTGACTCAAAGCTCAGCTTGTCCTGGTGGAAGATCTAAGGCTTGAATCTACCTCTCATTGCAGTGCTCTTTCCTCCCACTTCACAAGGCCTACTTTCAATGGCAGCTTCTACGAGCTGAACAATGGAGTCCCACTGTTCATAGAACCAAGGATCAAATGTAGTCGCTCAGTCTTATCTGACTCTTTGCCACCCCATGGACTGTAGCCTGCCAGGCCCCTCTGTCCATGGAATTCTCTAGGCAAGAGTACTGGAGTGAATTGCCATTTCCTTCTCCAGGGGATCTTCCCAACCCAAGAACTGACCCTGAGTCTGCCACATTGCAGGCAGTTTCTTTACCATCTGAGCCACAAGGGAAGCCCCCACTGTTCATACACACATGCAGATGGTAACCAAAAAGTCCCACCGATCATACTTTTGAAGCTAAGCTTCGCATCTGTTGTTTGGAGAAGATGACTTTTCAAAGAAGCATCATTTACTGTATTCTCTATAAGACAGAGTTTAATTAATGCTTTTTGGAGGGAGTTTCTAGTTAGAGATTATTAATTTTACCCAGGTATAAAAGGTGGAGATAAAGTAAATATTAGAAAAAGAAGTATACTTTTCACTGTCATAAAACACCTTGTTAATCTTTTTATTATTTACTTTAGCTGCTCACAACTACATATAATGGCCCATAGAACCAGAACAGAACGGGACCAGAACCTGAGTGGGCTATGGGTAAGCTCAGTATATACTGCTGACTAGGAGTGTAAGGAAAGTGAAAGTGAAGTTGCTCAGTTGTGTCTGACTCTTTGTGACCCCAAGGACTGTAGCCTATCGGGCTCCTCTGTCCATGGGATTTTCCAGGCGAGAGTGCTGGAGTGGATTGCCATTTCCTTCTCCAGGGGATCTTCCCAACCTAGGAATTGAACCTGGGTCTTCTGCATTGCAGGCAGATGCTTTACTGTCTGAGCCACCAGGGAAACCTTACAGGTAGTGTAAGGAAGTGGAGGCCTGTTCATTCTCAACCACTTTTGAAACAAAAAGTTGCTTCTTCAGACTGTGTCTCAAAAACGTTTTATTTTTTTTTATTTTTTATTTTTTTTAAATTTTAAAATCTTTAATTCTTACATGTGTTCCCAAACATGAACCCCCCTCCCACCTCCCTCCCCATAACATCTCAGTGGGTCATCCCCATGCACCAACCCCAAGCATGCTGTATCCTGCGTCAGACATAGACTGGCGATTCAATTTTTACATGATAGTATACATGGTAGAATGCCATTCTCCAAAATCATCCCACCCTCTCCCTCTCCCTCTGAGTCCAAAAGTCCGTTATACACAGCTGTGTCTTTTTCCCTGTCTTGCATACAGGGTCGTCATTGCCATCTTTCTAAATTCCATATGATATATGTGTTAGTATACTGTATTGGTGTTTTTCTTTCTGGCTTACTTCACTCTGTATAATCGGCTCCAGTTTCATCCATCTCATCAGAACTGATTCAAATGAATTCTTTTTAATGGCTGAGTAATACTGCATTGTGTATATGTACCACTGCTTTCTTATCCATTCATCTGCTGATGGACATCTAGGTTGTTTCCATGTCCTGGCTATTATAAACAGTGCTGCGATGAACATTGGGGTACATGTGTCTCTTTCAATTCTGGTTTCCTCGGTGTGTATGCCCAGCAGTGGGATTGCTGGGTCATAAGGTAGTTCTATTTGCAATTTTTTAAGGAATCTCCACACTGTTCTCCATAGTGGCTGTACTAGTTTGCATTCCCACCAACAGTGTAGGAGGGTTCCCTTTTCTCCACACCCTCTCCAGCATTTATTGCTTGCAGATTTTTGGATCGCAGCCATTCTGACTGGTGTGAAGTGGTATAAAGATGGCGGAGGAATAGGAGGGGAAGACCACTTTCTCCCTCACAAATTCCTCAAGAGAACATTTCAACGCTGAGCAAACTCCACAAAACAACTTCTGTAGGCTGGCAGAGGACATCAGGCAACCAGAAAAGCAGACCATTGTCTTCAAAAACAGGTAGGAAAAAATATAAAAGACGAAAAAGGAGACAAAGGAGGTGGGGAGGGAGCTCCGTCCCGGGAAGGGAATTTTAAGAAGAGAGGTTTCCAAACACCAGGAAACACTCTCCCTGCCGAGTCTGTGGCGAGTCTTGGAAACACAGAGGGCAACATAACAGGAAGGAAAAATAAAGAAATAATTAAAACCAAGAGATTACAAGCCCAACAGTAACTCCCCCAGCGGAAAAGCAGCACAGACGCCTGCATCCGCCATTGGGAAGTGGGGGCAGGGCAGGGACGCGCGGGAGGCACGGGCTGCAGTGCTTTGTAAGAATCGGGCAGGAACGCCCCACGCGCAACCAGAACGATCTAACTTGGGCTAGCAAACCAGCCTGTGGGATAGCTACCGCACGAAAAGCTCGAACATAAGACACCGCCAGGACCGAGCACAGAACGAAGGACGGAACGGAAAAGCCGGCTGCAGACCATCCCCCGCCGGGGATAGGCAGCCAGAGCCGTAAGGACTGGAAAGGGGCAATTGCAGACCCGGAGAGACTTTACCTACCTAACTGCAAGCAGGCTTCTTTGCTAAGACTTCTGGGGGTGCTGGACAGTCACAATCTGCCTCACGGGGGCCGCCAGCGGTCCACCCAGAAAGCTGAGCAGCAGCGGCAGAAAAGGTGACAAACCGCGGCGATCGCGCTCGCCAAACTCCTGAGCTACTCGGACCTGGGAAGGGCACAAAGCGCAGTCCCAGCCGAATCTGTGCCTCTGAGGGCTGCCTGAGCGCCGAACCTGAGCGGCTTGGACCGGGGAAGTACACGCAGCCTAGGGCCGGCCCCAGCTGTAGCTCTTGACAGTCCTCTGATGTTCCCCTCCTAACCTTGTCGAGAAAGTTAAGGAAGTGCAGTTTATTTAAAATGTTGTGTTTAATTTCTGTTATATAGCAAACTGACTCAGATATATATATATATGCATATATATATGTTCATCTTAATATTCTTTCCCATTTGATTTCTCTCAGATACTGAGAATAGTTCCCTGTGCTATCCTATAGGACCGTATTGTTTATCCATTTATTTATATATACTTTTCATCTGTTAACCCAAATTCCCAGTCCTTCCCTCCCCTACCTCTCCTCTCCGTTGACAACCACAAGTCTGTACTCTGTATCTAAGTTGATTTTGGTTATTAGATATGTGAATTTGTGTCATATTTTAGATTCCACGTATAAGTGAGAGTATATGATATTTGTCTTTCTCTTTCTGACTTCACTTATAATCTAGGTCCATCCATGTTGCTGCAGATGGCATTATTGCATTCTTTTTTATGGCTGAGTAGTCTTCCGTTGTATACACACCACATCTTTATCCATTTATCTGTCAATGGACCTTTAGGTTGTTTCCATGTTTTGGCTCCTGTAAACAGAGCTATCCGTGGATGTTCAGGCTGTCTCCATGTCTTTGCTGTTGTGAATAAAGATGCTGTGAACACAGAGGTGCAGGCATCTTCTTGAATTATAGTTGTGTCTGGGTTTATGCCCAGGAGTGGGATTGCTGGATCATACGGTAACTCTATTTTTAGTTTTTTGTGGAACTTCTATACTGTTTTCCATAGTGACTGCACAAATGTATATTTCCACCAACAATGTAAGCGAGTTCCCTTTTTTTCACATGCTCTCCAGCATTTATTGTTTGTGGACTTTTGTATGATGGTCATTCTGACTAGTATGAGGTGATACCTTGTTTTAGTTTTGATTTGCATCTCTGTAATAATTAGCGCTGATGAGCATCTTTTCATGTGTCTGTTAGCCATATGTTTGTCTTCTCTGGAAAAATGTCTATTAAGGTCTTCTGCCCACTTTTCAATTGGATTGGTTGTTTATTTGTTACTGAATTGTAGAAGCAATCTGTTTATTTTGGAAGCTAAGCCCTTGTTGGTTGTATCATTTGCAAATGTTTTCTACCAGTCTATAGGATTAGACCTGAGTTTTGAATCATGACTCTGCCACGTATTATATATGTCATATGGGACAAAGCTTTCTCAGTGTCATCTTCAACGTCCATACAAACAACAGGATCAATAATCCTTCCCTTCCAAAATTGCGTGGACCTTGGCAAGTTTGCTCAAAATAGGCACTCAAAAATGAAAGAAAATATTTCTAAGTAAGTTGGGTCACCCAACCAGAGGCAAAATTTGTCACCTTTAAATGAATTTTCTTATTAGGTCATGTTATCTTAATAACCTATGGGAAATGTTAAAAGACTAGAATTTGTCGGAACAAACACATTTTTGCATGCTTCTGGGAAAGTAAGTCAGATAAATAAATGAACCATCTGATTTGACACTTCAGCTCTGAAATGGGGCAGAAGAGAGTTTAAAAAGTTTTTTGGACTTAGAATCAATGCTTTGAAAGGCACTTAACCAACTGTAAATACATAAACCCCTTTTGGGAGGGCAAGCTGGTCGTATCTTCAGAAGCCTTAGAAATACCATAAACTTTGAGTAGTAAGTCTATTCCAAGAAATCCATCCCAGAGAAACCAACAATCAGAGATACTCAGTCAAAAACTTACATATAATACTGTTTATAATTTTTTTTAATAATAATGAAAAATTGGATGCAATTTAAGTGTCTAACAATAGGAGATTAGTTAAATATGTGGTATTTTTTCTTTAAAATAATCTATTATGAAGCCATTAAAATGTATTTTCAAGTAATGTTTGATGACATAGAAAATGCTCAAATATAAATTTAAGTGAAAAAGGAGAATATAAAGCTAAAGTTACAATGTGATGCCAATTTTGTAAAATTGAATATTTAACATAATTATTTTTATTCAACTTAAAAGGAATCAACCAAAATATTGTCACAGCATAAACAGTTAAGACAAATGAATTTCAAATTTAAAATACCATTCCATCTCTTTTCTCTATATCTGTCTTCAGCTCGGGTTAATAATCATGAGCATAGTATGACACAGGCCATATTTTCGTTCATGTTTTGTTTTCCTCCAAATTCTGACATAAGAATATATAACATTTATTGACAAAAAAATCATATGTTTCCTTTAGATTTAACTACAGAGGGACTGCAGTTTAAGACATTGCCTTTTCTTTTGCACCACTGCCTTTATAAAATGTGGGCCCTTTTTGGCAAATGTTTGGATGAGCGCACCACATGCATTAGCTTTGCACATTGTCTGAATTATCCAAAAGGAAAGAGAATGTTGTAATGAAATTTGCATATCTAACCAGTTAGTTAAGGGAATTTAATGGGCATCCATTTTCAAGGAGATTGCAGAAAACCTACCAGGACATAACAAAAGTAAGTGAAGACACAGTAATTAGATGTTTTTAGTCATCCTCAGGAAAAAAAAAAGTATTTGCAGGTGGCCTCTACTCAAAGCCAGCCCTGCCAAATGTTGTGGAATCCTATCTAAGGCAAAAGGAAATCAAGAGAGAGTTGTAGGAAAAATCTGGACACATTGCTTCCCTGAACTCTGTAACACATTAGGGCCCAAGCAGTAATCCTTCGGGACCCTTCCAGTCAATTATTAAAGAGAATAAATAGACATCATTCATTCCTCTAGACTTGTACCCTCTACTGATAAAGAAATTGTGGGCTGCTTTTATCAATGAGAGAACTGTGCACTTGGACCAGCAATTCCTGCCAGGACCATGGCTATTTCTAATAGAGAAGTACCAAGAAGCACTATGCCTGAAAGAGACTTGACATTTTCTTCAGCACGTGTGAGATACCCACTAGGTGCTCCTAGATAAAATGTGGAGAGAGGTCATCTGTATGCAGTTGGAGTTTCTGAGTGAAAACGAGAGAGACAGCCAGAGAAATAAAATATATTTTGGTCCTATTTCCGTGGAAGCTATTTATTTTCAGATCAAAAGCTCAAGTTGTTTACCAAATCAAGATTTTCACACTCTTCCACCTGTGGGGGCAGTGAGCTAGATCAAAGTCCTCAGGACTGATCCAGAGTAAAACTGATGCTGAATTGGATTTATGAGGAATGTTGCAGTGAATAAAATGGAAATGGAACACCAGAGTATTAGTCCCAATATTGTACAGAATTGTAAGAATGGGTGGTATGTTTCAACATACTCACAAATATATACTGCTGATTTCTGTTGTTCTAAAGTATTTGCTATAATATCTGATTAACTCAATATACCATTAAGGTTCATATGACCCAGTTTTAGTTTATTAATTATTTTGGAATAACTCTATTTGCAAGTATTAATATTTCTTGACTTTTATTCTTTCTTTCTCTTTATTCCAAAAAATAAAGAGAAAGATACACCTATTTTTATGAAACTAGAATAAAGCTCTGTTTTGTAATAATCATTTGAATCCATTGGAACCTTTAACATATTTGAGATACGAGTTCTTAGTGATTTCATCTTTCTCTGTTTCTTGAAACATTTGCTATTTAATCATCCTAGGAATTATTTTCTCATTCAGTTCAGTTCAGTTCAGTCGCTCAGTCGTGTCCGACTCTTTGCGACCCCATGAATCGCAGCACGCCAGGCCTCCCTGTCCATCACCAACTCCCGGAGTTCACTCAGACTCACGTCCATCGAGTCCGTGATGCCATCCAGCCATCTCGTCCTCAGTCGTCCCCTTCTTCTCCTGCCCCCAGTCTCTCCCAGCATCAGAGTCTTTTCCAATGAGTCAACTTACTTATCAATTATTCCCAGATATACTTTAAAAAAATTATAAACAAACACAAGAGTAATTAAGGAACCTAGAAGGATAGTAAATTATTAAAATAAACTATCACTACTGTTTCATGCTTCAGGTTCTCTTTTTGAGAAGATATAAAAGGGGACTGGAGACATCATCTTTGTACTCCACTCTTTTGTGGAATGTAACTTTGGACTCATAATTTCTCATACTCTGTCCATAATGGCAAATTGAAGAAAACTGTAAGAGGAAGATATTTCACAACTGCGAGATGATTCAGAATCCTAATGCAGACAGATTAGGAACATTCTATAATCTGACAGTGAAATTCATTTCATAAGCAAAAATTTCAGACATTCAGATTATGATGTCCTGGATAAATTTTCTCAAATTCAAAAATCAATAATGATCCAAAATAAAATTTTAAGGATGAAAAAGATATTTGGTTTCCTCATAGTTAACTGTTAACACAGAAAGCACATTACCATCTATATTTGTGAGAAAAACAAGACCATTCCATTTTATTTAAAAGATGTGTGACACCCTTCTTTCACCTGTTATGATATCTCTGCACCAAACTTACCTGATACAGTTTGTAATCAGCAAATGCTGAAGACAGATGTGTAAGAAAAGGTGATTGGGGGAGAAAGTCATGAGGAAATTTAAAAACTCATTGATCATTCTAAATTGTGTTTATAGATGTAAAACTGAAAATGGTCTTAAGTATAGAGCAAAGAAGATACAACCAAAATTATATCATCCAAGAGACTGAAAAATTGCTTTTAAGTGTTGCATTTTGATGATGCAAATTCAGTAAGAACCAGGATTAATGATAAGCTAGAACCTCTTCAATATGTATTTGAAATACAGAATATGTACTACAGAATGGATACATCCCAGGTTCATGCCTGACTGCTGATGGGCAGTTAGTTGCATTTAAAAGATATTTTCCATTTTAGGCATATATAACATTAAAATCATGAAAGTATAAATTATAAATCTGCGTTTACTATATTCAGATTTTCATTAAAATTTCTAAATGATTTTCACTATCTACTTTTACTGATTTTATCTTTTGGTAAATAAAATATTACACAAATATAAATTAGTAAAGAGAGTACATTGGGTCCAGATGTTAAATGGCACTGGCTATTTTTCCTGGCATATGAGAGCAAGGCTTTAGCATGTGGACTAGAAGTAGTTAGGTTCTTGAACTGGACCCAGGTGTGATGTTGAAGCAGGAATATTTTGTGGCACAGTTCTGGGAGTTAGTTTAAAACAAGGCACATGTGGTAAAAATAAATTTTGGGACCAAAAGTACAATTAAATAAAAAGTGCTAATGTCTTCAGACAAACACAGCAGTAGATTTCTTAGCCAATCCTCCTCTGTCCTCCTCTGCTTCCCTTTCTTTTTGCTTCTATCTTCTCCTTCTTTTCCCTCCCAGTCTCTTCCTCCCCCTTCTCTTGTGAGTCTGGGTTAATTTAGGAACTGCTGAAAGAACATCTAAATGGCTGTCCTTACTTTATTCTAATTATGGATCAGGAGAAAAAAGTGTTGGCTGTCTTTCAAGGAAAGCCAATCCACTGAACTCTTCCAGTTTTCTTTTTTTTTTCTTTTCTCCCAAACCCAAGGGATTTACATGCTCTCAGAGAAAAGATTCTAAATAAGGAATAATGATCTTAATCTCAACTAGTATGGTTTGTAGGACAGCCTTTTCATAATCTCGATTGCTGCAAATGAATGATTTAGTCTGTATATTTATTGAGCAGCTACTATATGCCAGACACTGGGAATAATTTTTAAAAAAGACATAATCCTGTCTCTCAAAGAGAAATGCGTTCAAACAGTAAACAATTGCCATAATTTGAGGGCAAAGCCAGCCAGGCGTGCTGCAGTCCACGGGATCTCAAAGAGACAGAGACAACCAAGCAACTGAACAACAACAGGAAAAGCAAGCAAAGAGAGGAGCAAAGAGAAAATCAAAGACGAGTTTACTTTCCCAGAAGCCTGTTGAAGAAATACAAACAAAACGCATCCTGAGTTTAAGCTTTAATTTCACAGCTTTCCCTATCTGATTTGCTTATTTTATAAGTAAGCCAACAAGATTTGTGTACTCAGTGACAACACACTGTCTCACAGAACTAACATAGATTTTATTTTCCTAAGAAGTTTTACCCTTCCCTTTGTTTCAAGGTGTATGGAAAAGAAGAGTCCCTTTGGTAAGCCAGCCCAGTGAGAAAGATGCCTTATCTTTGGACTAACCTTTTGCCCAAATAAACTAATGTTTCTTGCCAGTGGCCTAAATCTCTGTCTAAAAGGTCCATAATGTCATAAAATGGATTTTTTTTTGTTTTTTTTTTTTTTTTGCTCAGCTCACCCACCAGGGTAGTAAAAAATAAAATAAAATCTATATCCAAATACACACAATAAATTTCCATTGCTCTAGGGGCAAAATAAAAGCACTTCCATTTCCTTTTTATTCTGGATCACAGACCTGACTGTTTCTTTTACCCCCTCTCAAATGAACTTCCAACCTTCAAGGTCATTTTCTTTTTAAAAGTTATCCTAGTAACATCTAGAATAGCTCTCTCTGGGAATACCTTTTTATTTTCCCCCTCTCACTTAATTTGCCTCTTATGCACCTTTCTCTCAGGTCCCATATTTTCAGTAATGCTGATTGGGCAACTATTTACTTTTTGCTTGAGTTTGAAAAGCACATCAACAGGCACATAAATGTGTTTTGGATCTCATCCATGTAGAAATATTACTGGTAACTTGATGAATCTGTAAGTAATTTTACAAAAATGTTTAGTGAGTTTTGCCAAGGACGTCTGACCCCCGGCATTGCTCCACTGATGTAAGTTTTTGAGTGCTTGGCCTGTTCTGATCAGTACCAGCTGTTCATGCTTCAGTTGTACACATCAGATGTTAAGTGAAGGAGAAAAGACAGCATATTCTGACTTAGGCTTGAAAGTTTGTGAGCTAGGACAGAAATAAGACTGCAGTTGAAAGCGAAGCATGTCTTTCATGCTTCATGTTAGGTTCAGTTGTACCTTCAGTTCAGTTCAGTTCAGTCGCTCAGTCGTGTCTGACTCTTTGCAACCCCGTGAATTGCAGCACGCCAGGCCTCCCTGTCCATCACCATCTCCCAGAGTTCACCCAAACTCTTGTCCATCCAGTCGGTGATGCCATCCAGCCATCTTATCCACTGTTGTCCCCTTCTCCTCCTGCCTCCAATCCCTCCCAGTATCAGAGTCAGTTCTTCGCATGAGGTGGCCAAAGTATTGGAGTTTCAGCTTTAGCATCAGTCCTTCCAATGAACACCCAGGGCTGATCTCCTTTAGGATGGACTGGTTGGTTCTCCTTGCAATCCAAGGGACTCTCAGTTGTACCTTCAGTTCAGTTCAGTCGCTCAGTCGTGTCCATCTCTTTGCGACCCCATGAATCGCAGCATGCCAGGCCTCCCTGTCCATCACCAACTCCCGGAGTTCACTCAGACTCACGTCCATCAAGTCAGTGGTGCCATCCAGCCATCTCATCATCCTCTGCCGTCCCCTTCTCCTCCTGCCTCCAATCCCTCCCAGCATCAGAGTCTTTTCCAATGAGTCTTAGCATAATTAAAAATCTCTCTCAATCAGATGCTGCATAGAGCAGATAGAGTATCTCTAACAAAGAATAAAGATTCATTAAAATAGTTTTGTTTGATAAAGATTTAAAAAACTGTTTGATTTTTTGTACAGACTTCTTCACAGACTTCCAAGGAAGAAAATAAAAACAATAAAATATTGATAATGTATTGTGATTTCCTTAGAGAGCAGTAAGAAATCTATTTCAGGACACATTTCAGTAGGAGTTAAAATTATTTAGGTTTTTAAATTTTTTGCTTTGAAAGACCATGAGGTTAGTGAAAGCATGGGATATTTTAAGTATATTTACATCCAGCCTAAATGCCAACACAGAGATGCCCCTTTAGTTCAGTTCAGTTCAGTCACTCAGTCGTGTCCGACTCTTTGTGACCCCATGAATTTATAAAAGTGGAAGTACGTATTCTTCCACTTTTAAATACTTTCTTCCACTTTTACATACATTTCTTCCACTATTACATACATTATTCCACAAATACATACATAATGGAATGTATGTATTTCATTACATCTAAACACATACTGCCTAGGGCGTGGCTCCCAGTATCATAACATACGTTTAAGGTTTAGGGCCAGGCATAGTTGTTAAAAACTAGTATTGAGAGAGTGTTAGTTAAAGCTTTGGAGTAGAATGTCCATCAGACCAAACAAAACAATAGCCCTATTGACAGTAACCAAAAAGTGGAAATGACCCAAATGATGAACCTCACTGATTAATGGAGAAGTAAACAGTGGTATATCCATACAATGGGAAAGTATTCAGCCACTAAAGGGAATGAAGTGATACTTGCTACAGTGTGGATGAATTTTACAAATTGTTGTTGTTGTTGTTCAGTCGCTATGTCCTACCTAACAAACTGCAGAATGCCAGGCTTCCCTGTCTTTCACTATCTTTCAGAGTTTGCTCAAACTCATGTCCATTGAGTTGGTGATACTATCTAACCCTCTCATTCTCTGCTGTCCCCTATTTTTTCCTTCCATCTTTTGGAGAATCAGGGTTTTTTCCAATGAGTCAACGCTTGGCATCAGGTGGCCAAGGTATTGGAGCTTCAGCTTCAGCATCAGTCCTTCTAGTGAGTATGTATTCAAGGGTGATTTCCTTTAGGATTAACTGGTTTGATCTCCTTGCTGTCCGAAGTAAAAGTGAAAGTCATTCAGTTGTATCTGACTTTATAGTCCCTGGGATTCTCTGGTCACAGAATACTGGAGTGGGTAGCCATTCCCTTCTCCAAGGGATCTTCCCAACCCTGGGATCGAACTGAGATCTCCCACATTGCAGGTGGATTCTTTACCTACTGAACCACCAGGGAAGCCTTGCTTGCTGTCCAAGGGACTCTCGGGAGTCTTCTCTGGCACCACTATCCAAAAGCATCAGTCCTTCCTTGCTCAGCCTTCTTTATGGTCTGACTCTCACATCTGAACATCACTACTTGAAAAACCATTTTTCTGACTATGCAAACAATGTCGGCCATGTGATATCTCTGCTTTTTAATATGCTGTCTAGATTTGTCGTAGTTTTCCTTCAAAGGATCAATTGTCTTAATTTCATGGCCACAGTCACCATCTGCAGTGGTTTTCAAGCCCAAGAAAATAAAATCTGTCACTGTTTCCACTTTTCCCTCTTCTATTTGCCATGAATTGATAGGACTGGAAGCCATGATCTTAGTTTTTTGAATGTTGACTTTTAAGCAAGTTTTATCACTCACCTCTTTCACCCTCAAGAAAAGGTTCTCTAGTTTATCTTCACCTCCTGCCATTAGAGTGGTATTATCTGCATATCTGATGTTGTTCATATTTCTTCCAGCAGTCTTGATTCCAGCTTGTGATTCACCCAGCCCAGCATTTTACATGATGTACTCTGCGTAGAAGTTAAATAACCAGGGTGGCAACAACCCAGTCTGTTGTTCCGTGTACAGTTCTAACTGTTGCTGCTTGACCTATATACAGGTTTCTCAAGGGACAGGTAAGATGGTCTGGTATTCACATCTCTGTAAGAGTTTTCCACAGTTTTTTGTGATCCACACAGTCAAAAGATTTAGCATAGTTGGTGAAACAGAAGTAGATGTTTTTCTGGAATTCTCTTGCTTTTTCTAAGATTAGTGAAAGTTGGCAATTTGATCTCTGCTTCCTCTGCCTGTTATAAACCCAGTTTGTACATCTGAAACTTTTAGGTTCACCTACTGCTGACACCTAGCTTGAAGGATTTTGAGCATAACCTTGTTAGCAGGTGAAATGAGTGCAATTGTACAGTAGTTTGAACATTGTTTGGCACTACCCTTCTTTGAAATTGGAATGAAAACTGACCTTGTCTAGTCTTGTGGCCACTGATGAGTTTTCCAAATTTGCTGACATATGGAGTATAGCACTTTAACAGAATCATCCTTTAGAATTTAAATAGTTCGGCTGAAATTCCATCACCTCCTCTGTGTTCATAGTAATGCCTCCTGGGGCCCACTTGAATTCACACTCCAAAATTTCTGACTCTAGGTGAGTGATCACACCATTGTGGTTATCTGGGTCATTAAGACCTTTTTGTATACTTCTTCTATGTATTCTTCAGTTCAGTTGCTCAGTTGTGTCTGACTCTTTGCGAACCCATAGACTGCAGAACACCAGGCCTCCCTGTCCATCACCAAGTCCCAGAGCTTACTCAAACTCAGGTCCATTGAGTCGGTGATACCATCCAGCCATCTCATCTTCTATCGTCCCCTTGTCCTCCCAGCCATCTCATCTTCTATCGTCCCCTTGTCCTCCCAGCCATCTCATCTTCTATCGTCCCCTTGTCCTCCCAGCCATCTCATCTTCTACTGTCCCCTTGTCCTCAATCTTTCCCAGCATCAGAGTCTTCTCCAATGAGTCAGTTCTTCCCATCAGGTGGCCAAAGTACGGGAGTTTCAGCTTCAGCATCAGTCTTTTCAATGAATGTTCAGGACTGATTTCCTTTAGGAAGAACTGGTTGGATCTCCTTGCAGTCCAAGGGACTCTCAAGAGTCTTCTCCAGCAACATAGTTCAAAAGCATAAGTTCTTTGGGGCTCAGCTTTCTTGCAACCTCTTAATATTCTCTTCTGCTTCTCTTAGGTCCTTATTGTTCCTGTTCTTTACTGTGCCCGTCCTTGCATGAAATGTTCCCTTGATAGCTCCAGTTTTCTTGAAAAGATCTCTAGTCTTTCCCATTCTGTTATTTTTGTTTTCTTCTACTTCTTTGCATTGTTCATTTAAGAAGGGCTTTTTATTTCTCCTTGCTTTTCTCTGGAACTGTATTCAGTTGGATATATTTTTTCCCTTTCTCCTTTGCCTTTCACTTCTCTTCTTTTCTCAGCCATTTGTAAAGGCTCCTCAGACAACCACTTTACCTTCTTGTAATTCTTTTTCTTTGGGATGGTTTTGCTCACCACCTCCTGTACAGTGTTATGAACCTCCGTCCATAGTTCTTCAGGCACTCTGTCTACCAGATATAATCCCTTGAATCTATTCATCACCTTCACTGTATAATCATAAATGATTAGATTAGGTCATACATGAGTGACCTAGTGGTTTCTTGTACTTTCTTCAATTTAAGCATGATTTTTGCAATAAGGAGCTCGTGACCTGAGCTAAGTGAAAGAAACAGGAAATAAAAGATCACATATGTGAAGATTTCATATATTTGAGATGTGCAAAATAGATAATTCCACATAGACAGAAAATGGAATGAAGAGTGACTCTCGATGGGAATAGTATCTCTTTTTTAGTCCCTAAGTTGTGTCGACTCTTTCATGATCCCATGGACTGTATGTAGCCCTCAGGGTCCTCTGTATATGGGATTTCCCAGGTAAAAATACTGGTGTGGGTTTCCATTTCCTTCTCTGGGGGATCTTCCCAACCATGACTCTTACATTGGCAGACATGTTATTTGCTACTGAGTCACCCAAGAAAGCCCCATTTGTTGGGAGACGATGAAAATGTGCTGGAACTAGATGGTGCTAACTGTTCAACTTTATAAATAAAGACCACTGAGTTAGATACTCATAAAGGGTAAATTTTAAGTGATGTGAATGATGTCTCAATTTCAAAAATTGTGAGTAAGGGAAAGCAAGCCAGCCTGTAATTTTGAGAGATGATATACATCTATTTCCTTTTTATGTGCTCTCTATTCTATCCCTCTGAAACTGTATATTAGAAAGTGTCATGGTATTATCCAGGTCTCTTAACATTTCTTTCACATTTTCCTTTTCTTTATCCTTCTCTGCTGCGTTCTAGGTAGCCTTAGAAAAACGAATTTCCAGCTTACAAATTTTACTTTTTAAGTATGTCTTTTTTCTTGCTAGTCTATGTACTGAGATTTACCTTTTAACAATTATAGTTTTTCTCTTTTACCTGTTCTATTTTCTCTTTTAGATATTATATTTTCAATTTGTCTGGTCATTTTTTCTGTCTTTTGTTTTTTCAGTCATTTATTCAGTTCCTTCTTTTATTTCCTCAACAACAATAAACAAAATTTTCATGATCTCTATCTGATAATTACAGTATCTTCAAACTTTGTGAGTCTAATTCTTCAGTTTATTGCTTCTATCAACTCTCACTCATGGTACCTTTTTTCCCCGAGTATGTTCTTTGTGTATGTGTGTGTAGTAGAAGGTGGGCGATATTTTCTTTAGCATGTATGGTAAACTATGGGGGGTGATTTTAAACATTAATCCATTTCCAGAAAAGATTTGGTGTTGCTTCAGTTGTGTGCCTGAATAAACAAGCAATCCAAAACTTTAAAATTAAAAACCAGTTTGAATATATTCAGAACGCCCCAATGGCATCAGTTGTAACGTGAAACCTGTGCAAGAGCTAAATATGGCTGCAAACACTCAGAGGCGATTTTTTCATTTCTTTAAAAAAGATTGTTTCTAGGAAGCCACCTGAAAGTTATTTTTTTCTTCCATGTTTCTCCTTTTTAAGATAATTTTTATTTTAGTGTAGAAAGAGGGGTCTCCTTTTAAAGATTCTGGCTTTATCTGGGGTTCCCTGATGGCTCACCAGGTAAAGAATCATCCTTCAGTGGAGGGGATACCGGAGAAGTGAGTTTGATTCCTCGGTCAGAAAGATCCCCTAGAGGAGGAAACAGCAACTTACTCCAGTATTCTTGTCTAGAGAATCTCATGGACAAGAGGATCCTGGTTGGCTACACTCCAAAGGCTCACAAAGAGTTGGACACAGCTGAGCACAGTACAATTATGAATTTATTTTTTATGAGACCTAATTTTTATATCCTGCTAAGAAAACATCATAAATTAAAATGAAGAATCTTATTTGTACAGAAATATATATTGCAGTTTTATTTTAAATATCCCCAAACTGGAACAACTCAAATACCAATCCACAAGAGAACAGGTAAACATACTGGTTTTTTTTTTTTTTTTTTTTTTTTGAGAGAGAACACTACTTAACATTAATTTAAAAACTTAAGCTAACTGATCCTCAAAACAAAATTGATAAACCTCAAAACGTAGAGTGAAAAAAATCAGACCAATCAACTGAATCCAGGCCAAGTTAATCTAGAATAGTAAAAATCTAAATAGTAAATACAAAGGGGAAGTTAAGACTAGCCAGAGATAGAAGAAACAATATCTTTCTTAAAAATTTTCTTGTATCTTTTAGTGCGGTTGCATGTGTGTGTGTGTGTATGTGTGTGTGTGTGTATTTGAGAAAAATCACCAAGTTAAAGTCTGCATATTTCAGTTTATGTAGATTTTATCTCAATAAACCAATGAAGAATATGTGGAAGAAATAAACTAAATATTTGACAGTTTTGTAGATAAATGAAAGCAAAGTAGGGTCACTGATGCCCTAGAGAATCTTCAAGAAAATTAGAGATACCAAGGGAACTTTTCATGCAAAGATGGGCTCGATAAAGGGCAGATGGTACGGACTTAACAGAAGCAGAAGACATTAAGAAGAGGTGGCAAGAATATACAGAAGAACTGTACAAAAAAGATCTTTAAGACCCAGATAATCATGATGGTGTGATCACTCAGCTAGAGCCAGATATCCTGGAATGTGAATTCAAGTGGGCCTTAGGAAGCATCACTACAAACAAACCTATTAGAGGTGATGGCATTCCAGTGGAGCTATTTCAAATCCTGGAAATTGATGCTGTGAAAGTGCTGCACTCAATATGCCAACAAATTTGGAAAACTCAGCAGTGGCCACAGAACTGGAAAAAGACAGTTTTCTTTCCAATCCCAAACAAAGGCAATGCCAAAGAATGCTCAAAAAACCACACAATTGCACTCATCTCACACACTAGTAAAGTAATGCTCAAAATTCTCCAAGCCAGGCTTCAGCAATACGTGAACCATGAACTTCCAGCTGTTCAAGCTGGATTTAGGGAAGGCAGAGGAATCAGAGATCAAATTTCCAACATCCACTGGATCATGGAAAAAGCAAGAGAGTTCCAGAAAAACATCTAGTTCTGCTTTATTGACTATGCCAAAGCCTTTGACTGTGTGGATCACAAGAAACTGTGGAAAATTCTTCAAGAGAATTCTGAAAGAGATGGGAATACCAGACCACCTGACCTGCTTCTTGAGAAACGTGTATGCAGGTCAGGAAGCAATAGTTAGAACTGGACATGGAACAACAGACTGGTTCCAAATAGGAAAAGAAGTGCGTCAAGGCTGTACGTTGTCACCCTGCTTATTTAACTTATATGCAGAGTACATCAAGAGAAATGCTGGGCTGGAGGAAGCACAAGCTGGAATCAAGACTTCTGGGAGAAATATCAATAACCTCAGATATGCAGATGACACCACCTTTATGGCAGAAAGTGAAGAAGAACTAAAGAGCCTCTTGATGAAAGTGAAAGAGGAGAGTGAACATGTTGGCTTAAAGCTCAACATTCAGAAAACTAAAATGGCATCCGGTCCCATCACTTCACGGCAAATAGATAGGGGAAACAGTGGCTGACTTTATTTTTCTGGGCTCCAAAATCACTGCAGATGGTGACTGCAGCCATGAAATTAAAAGATGCTTACTCCTTGGAAGGAAAGTTATGACCAACCTAGACAGTATATTCAAAAGCAGAGACATTACTTTGCCAACAAAGGTCCGTCTAGTCAAGGCTATGGTTTTTCCAGTGGTCATGTATGGATGTGAGAGTTGGACTATAAAGAAAGCTGAGCACTGAAGTACTGATGCTTTTGAACTGTGGTGTTGGCAAAGACTCTTGAGAGTCCTTTGGACTGCAAGGAGATCCAAGCAGTCCATCCTAAAGGAGATCAGTCCTGGGTGTTCACTGGAAGAACTGATGTTGAAGCTGAAAGTCCAATACTTTGGCCACCTGATGTGAAGAGGTGACTCATTTGAAGAGACCCTGATGCTGGGAGGGATTGAGGGAAGGAGGAGAAAGGGACGACAGAGCATGAGACGGTTGGATGGCATCACCGACACGATGGACATGGGTTTGGGTGGACTCTGGGAGTTGAAATGGACAGGGAGGCCTAGCGTGCTGCAGTTCATGGGGTCGCAAAGAGTCACACATGACTGAGCGACTGAACTGAATTGAAGGATTACAAATACATGGTGTATATCCCAGTATTTTCTTCAACTTGACACATGATCAACATCAGTAATTATGTCAACCGTTTTTTTTTTTCTTTTTACACTGACTCAAAATTTTCCTTTCAAAAGCATTTCTATGAAACTATTGGCAATTCACAAACAAGATGAAAATTTTGTACCCACTAACATTTTAAACAGCCATTGGGTAACTCATGTATTCCTTTTTTTGCTCTTATCTCACATTGAATCCATACTTAAATGCTTTTAATACTATCTAAAAATTATATTTAAATTCTGATTGCATCTCTCCACTTCCATTATCACCATCCTAGCCCAGCCATGAACATGTTTTAACCGGACTATTACTCTTTGTTCTTATTTCTACCTGTTTCATTTTGTCTTTCTACGAAAGAGGAGAAAGTTTTGTTTTCAAATATGCCAGATAGATTGCCCCCCACACATCCTTTAGAGTACAGGTCAAGGTCTTATCTGGTTCAGCTTCCTTTGATGATCTATCTCCAGCTAACCTTTTTTCCTTTTTTTTCCTACTGTGCTGCACCCTGATCTCTCCACTAACCAGGCTGTACACTCTGTCCTTCCAACACAGCGTAAATGCCTCTGGTTCACTGTCTTGACACTCATCATCCCTTCTGTTGAAAACACTTCCAACGTATCTTCATGGTCTGAATGTCAGCTAACTTTATTGAAGTGTCTACTCACATGTGAAGTCACCAGGGAGGCATATCCAGATGAACTATCTCAAATATTACACACTCCTCCATCCCCTGTGCATATGATATCTCCTTTTACTACTTGACTGTTTTTAAACCCTTATGATCACACACACATACACACAATTTCATTTTCTGTCTCATTTTGCTTAAAAGTAAAGTGCATGCACGTGGAGAGTATCTTTATTTTGCTCGCTGCTTTATCTACATACTCCACCATTCTACCATATAGTAGTTACTGACTTATATATCTCCAGAACTGATGCCACAGTAGAAATTTCCTAAATGTTAGTTTAATGAATATACTCAAGAAATTTATATTTGAGAGAAAAAAAAATGATGTCACATCCCTCTCCTTGAGGACGAGAGAGAAGAAAAAGACTGTTAAAGACTATTCTCCCCTGACATATTATTGTATGCATCAGTTTTGAAAGGAAAAGTATGGGTTCTACTGATATTACAACTTATATGTTGGTGGAAGAAGTTATTTGATGCTATGTTCTTTATTTCCCATTCTTTTTATCTCTGTGCTTTTGTCTTTATAAGTTATCTTGACCTAATTCAAATTCACTGAAGCTTCAGTCTGCTGCCCATCTTCTGTTAAATCTGTTCAAAAATTTTTAATTCCAAACACCTTATTTTTCAGTTGTACAGTATTCAATTTATTTTCTCTTCTGTGTCTCCATTTCTTTGTTAAATGATTATTTTTTCAGTTATTGTCTTTATTGCCTATATTTCTTTAACATATGTATAATGACATTTAAAATTCCTTTTCAGAAGTTCTAATCTGCGATGCTATGTGTCTGCTTCTATTTTTTATTTTTGCTCTTAATTTTGGTTGACATTTTTCTGTTTCTTTACGTGTTTTGAAATTTGTGGTTGTATGTCAGGTATTATACATTAAAAAACAAACAAACAAACAGACAAAGAAATATCTGTCCCCCATCCCAGCAAGAGAGCATTCTCTCTGGCAGTTAGGATAAGAAACTGATTATGTATCGATTGATTCAGGAGATGAGCCATGTCAGCAGTGGGTTGCAATTTAACTTCCTTTTTTTTTTTTCTTCAGTTCGCTAGAACTTTTTAATTCTTCTGTGAATATTGTGTTCCTTTTTAATTGAAATACAGTTGATTTACTGTGTTTTGTTAGTTTCAGGTATACAGCAAAATGATTGAATTGTCATATATATGCATGTAAATATTTATATATGTGACTCTGAAAAAGAATTTCCGGTTCTTTTCCGTTATAAGTTATTACAAGATATTTAATATAGTTCCCTGTGCTGTGCAGTAGGTCCTTCCTGGCTATCTATTTTATACATGCTGCTGCTAAATCGTTTCAGTCGTGTCCAGCTCTGTGCAACCCCATAGATGGCAGCCCACCAGGCTCCCCTGTCCCTGGGATTCTCTAGGCAAGAATACTGGAGTGGGTTGCCATTTCCTTCTCCAATGGATGAAAGTGAAAAGTGAAAGTGAAGTCGCTCAGTCATGTCCGACTCTTAGCGACCCCATGGATTGCAGCCTACCAGGCTCCTCCATCCATGGGATTTTCCAGGCAAGAGTACTGGAGTGGGGTGCCATTGCCTATGTTAATCCCAAACTCCTAATTTATCTTCCCCTCCTTTCCGCTTTGGTAACTGTAAGTTTGTTTGTTTGTTTGTATTTTTGTCTATGGGTCTGTTTCTGTTTTGTATATAAGTTCATTTATTTGTACCATGGTTTATTTTTAATTCCACTTATAAGCAATATTATGCAATATTTGTTATTCTTTGACTTATTTCACTCAGTGTGGTAATCTCTAGGTGCTTCCATGTTGCTTTAAATTGCATTATGTCAGCCGGTGGCTCAGGGGGTAAAGCATCTGTCTACAATGCAGGAGACCTGGGTTCGATCCCTGGGTTGGGAATATCCCCTGGAGAAGGAAATGGCAATCCACTCCAGTACCATTGCCTGGAAAATCCCATGGACAGAGGAGCCTGGTAAGCTACAGTCCATGGAGTCGCAAAGAGTCAGACACGACTGAGTGACTTCACACACACACACAACAATCCATTGTATAAATATATCACATCTTTTTAATCCATTAATCTGTCAGTGGACATTTAGATTGCTTTCATATGTTAGCTTTTGTAGACAGTGCTGTAGTTAACACTGAGGGTGCATTTCAAATTATGGTTTTCTCTGGATATGCACCCAGGCTGCGATTGTAGCTTCACACCGTAATGCTACTTTTAGTTTTTTCAGGAACATCAGTATTGTTTTCCAGGTTTCCCAGGTGGTGCTAGTGGTAAAGAACCGGGCTGGCAATGCAGGCAATGGCACCCCACTCCAGTACTCTTGCCTGGACAATCCCATGGATGGAGGAGCCTGGTAGGCTGCAGTCCATGGGGTCGCTAGGAGTCGGACATGACTGAGCAACTTCACTTTGACTTTTCCCTTGCATACATTGGAGAAGGAAATGGCAACCCACTCCAGTGTTCTTGCCTGGAGAATCCCAGGGACAGAGAAGCCTGGTGGACTGCCATCTATGGGGTTGCCCAGATTCGGACACGACTGACACGACTTAGCAGCAGCAGCAGCCAGTGCAGGAGACATAAGAAGCATGGGTTCCGTCCCTGAGTCAGGAAGGTCCCCTGAAGGAGGGCACCAACTCCAGTATTCTTGCCTGTAGAATCTGTGGACAGAGGCACCTGGGGGACTACAGTCCATGGGGTCTCAAAAAGTCAGACTTGACTGAAGCAACTTAGCACATAGCATGCTATTCTCCATAATGACAGCACCAATTTACATTTCCACCTACAGTGTGGCAGGGCTCCCTTTGCTCAGCAGCCTCTCCAGCATTTCTTGTTTGTGTGTTTTTAAAAATTAATTTTATTAGAGTATTGTTGATTGACAATACTGTATTAGTTTCTGCTGTATAGCAAAGTTATTCAGTTATACATATACATATAAACACTCTTTTTGTAGATTATCTTCCCTTCGAGGTCATTACAGAGTACTGAGTAGAGCTCCCATGCTATACAGTAAATTCTAATTACTCACCTGTTTTATATATAGTGTTGTATACATGTCAGTCCCCATCTTCCAATTTATCCCTCTCTCCCCTTCACTGCTTGGTGACTGAAAGTTTGTTTTCTACATCTGTGACTATTTCTGTTTCATAAATAGGTTTGTAGATGTTTTGATGATGGCCATTCTGACTTGAGATGATATAATACCTGATTATACTTTTAATTTGCATTTCTTTAATAGTTCTCAATGGTAAACATGTTTCCATGTGCCTTTTGGCCATCTGTGTGGCTTCTTTGGAGAAATGTCTATTTGGACCTCATATTTTGCTTGGCTTTTTAAAAATATACTGAGCTATATAAGCTGTTTGTATAGTTTAGAGATTAATCTCTTGTAGATCACATTGCTTGCTAATATTTTCTCCATTTTATGGGTTGTCTTTTTGTTTTGTTAATGGGTTCCTTTGCTATGCAAAAGCTTTTAAGTTTAATTAAGTCCCATATGTTTGTTTTTCCTCTATTTCCATTACTCTGGGAGACAGATCCAAAAAGTTATGCTGCCATTTATGTCAGAGTGTTCTGCCTATGTTTTCCTAAGGAGTCTTATAGTGTCTGGTCTTACATTTACATTTAGCTATTGAATCCATTTTTAGTTTATTTTTGTGTGTGATATTAGAGAATGTTCTAATTTAATTCTTTTACAGTCTAGTTGTCCTAGCACCATTTATTGAAGAGATTCTCTGTTCTCTGTTGTAGAGTCTTGCTTCCTTTCTTGTAGATTAATTGACCCTGGATGCATGGGTTTATTTCTGGGCTTTCTCTTCTGTTCCATTGATCTACATTTCCTCACCACCCTGAATGTGCCCAGTCTCGCCACTTTTGTTTAATTCATGTCAGCTTTCAAATGTCTAAAGATTGATATCCATAAGATATTATTATAGGCACATCCTTCTAGCAGGACTTTGGAACTAAAGTGCAAGACTTATGAAGATTCCTCTTCTTCCTCAGTCTGTCCCCCAGCATTCTATAATGCCACACTCTTAGTAAATGTTTACGGGGTGAGTGAAGTCTTATAGGAAGAAAAAACTAGCTCCGCCAGATTCCAGTCATTCATGTCACCTACACAGCTGTGGAAAACTCTACTGGATGCTGTTTACTCCAACAGATTACCTCTCACTATGCTAGGTCTGATCTTTCTCCTCTATGCTTGTATTCAGCAAGTGTCACCAGGGAATTGCCAACAATCTTCCTTTATTTACTCAAGATCTCATTCCTCTCTATATCTTACTTTTAGAATTCTTTACATCTGCAACTATTGAATATCTTCAAATATCTATGTGTATATAAACATATACACACAAACAGGTGGGTGCACACACACACTCATTATTTGCTTTATTGTTATGGAGGGAGCAATGATTTTTAATGAATGGCTGCCTTTTAACAGAGGTTAAACTCAGAAAAATTATTGTAAATCAGTATAGTGCTGAAAATTTTGAGATATAACATTTACTTAAGCAAATTTGTCTGTTTTACCTAATGTTTAAGCAACAATTATTGAAAAAAAGATGATAAGTAATTTTTGTGAATCAAATCAATTATCACAAGCCAGGCTTTCAAGTCTTTCCCATGAGGTTCCAAATTGTCATGTTGGAAATCAACTTTTTTGGGAATTAGAAATTTCTTCTGTGACAAAAGACTTATTTTTAAGTTGATTAACCCAGTAGGCTTCCCAAGGTACACTAGTGGTAAAGAACCTGCCTACCGATGCAGGAGATATATCCCTTGGACAGAGGAGCCTCTGGTCCATAGGGTCACCAAGAGTCAGACATGACTGAAGCAACTTAGCATACATGCAAGACTAGAGCAGCAAAAAGAAAATACATACATAGCAACCATAAGATTTTTCTACGTTATAGAAGTAATACTGTCAAAAAGGATTTTAAATAAAATTATAAATAATGATTTTGAGATTATTTTCAGTGAGCACTTAAATAGGAAGATATTTGACTTCTGCCGTTAAACAAAAATATGACATTAAGGTCATTGCCTTTATAAACTTCTGTTTATCCATATTAAAATGACATGCTCACTAATATTTCGTCTGATTCTAACATTCTTTGACACCTTTCTAATGCCCACTAGGATGTCCACATAGCTTTTAGGAGTTAGTATTTTAGTTATGAATTTAGGTTCTGGAATAAAAGAAGTTTGAGTTTGAACCTCAGGGCTCTGCACTATGACTTTGAGCAAGTTACATAGGCCATTCAAGTTGCAACCTTCTTATCTGCAAATGAAAGTAAAAACACTCAGTTCAAAATATTCTTGTAAGAATTAAATGATGAGGACCCACTGTATTTTCTCACATTTAAGGCACTGTTAATTTTGTTCTTTGTTGTACCCTGAGATAAAACAGTGTAAGTAAGACAAAGAACATAGGAGAGAAAATCATGAATCGGATCTGAAAACTAACTATAAAATTTCTGAACAGAAAAATCAGCTTAAATTCCCTCTAAAAAGTTCCATTTTGTGTGAGCTACTCAGTAGTTAATATTTTTAAAGATTAATATATAAACTAGAATGAGAACCTATCAAACACTTAATGAATTGTTCACTTCTATTACTAATGTCTTAAATTCTGTTTTTACTGAAAATATAATGTAGCCTATGTTGGTGGAGGAACAAACTAGTGGAGGTACAAATCAATCTGTTGATTGAGCTATCTGTCTATTTTGGCCTTCAACTTTGCCCTTTATCAAAAGACTGGTTTTGGAAAAAAAAAAATATTAAGCTCATATTTCCCCCATAATATTCAGTATGAAGGGTAATGATTTAGAAAAATCCAGAAAGAATAAACCAAGAAAACAGAAATGGCATTGACCAAAGAAAATATGGCTGAACAGAAGAAAAACTATTTTATATTTCTTCCCACACAATTGGTCAAAACCAAATGATTAGAGTTTTCAAATCAGGAACGTGGCACTTTTGAAGAGTGATTTTTAAAGAAAGTATATGGAAAAACTAACCAAATGGCTTTAAGCTGCTCAAATGCTAAAAACCTATTCTATTGCAGAGACAAAGAATCAAGTGTGGAAAACCCAGTTATCTCCTTTAATTTTATGGTTCATGGAAGAGATGAACAACGCTTTATCTAGTGTGTCTCCGTCTTTAGAAAACAAACCAAACACAACAAAATCTCCTGCTAGGTTAATAATTTGGCTTTTTGTATGGAAATGATTTTAGTATTCTAAAATGTCTATTCCACATCCCAATCTAAAGTAGGCTCTACATACAAGACTGTATAGTGTAGAGTGCTGCTGATTATTATGCATAAGAGTAATGGATGGAAAATTATTTATTAAATAATCTTAAGGAAGAGATGGTTCATCTCCGTGGCTCCTCTTGGATCAAAAGACAGTAGCAAAACTTGAGAAGAGGACTTGACTGACAGTTTAATGTGACAAGTTTCCTCCGGAAGCATCTTTCACAAGAGGTTTTTTATGACATGGGAGGCAATTTAATGAGGCCCTGGAAGGAAATCTTGAAATCATGACTATAATTTGTTGTTTTCAAATAAATAGGAGGGAAGAAATTTCTCATTTTGCCACAATTTTGCCATTAAGAGTCTCTTGAGAAAGTGAGTAGTCATACATTTCTGATAAAGGAGCTTTTATTTACCCATACATTTCAAGGGTTATGATTACAGCATCAGCAACTGACTTCAGAAGAGATTGTGCAGAGACAGATAATACAGCTCACTGAACTGTGTGATCCAGGAAGTACACACACCTGGTAAAGCTCTAGCTGGGATTACAGGCCTGACATTTTGGGCTCACTAGTTAAGAAGGGACTTTTGAGAAAAGCAAACAAAAGTTAAAACAACAAAACAAAATTAATTTTCCCCTTAAACTACAAAATGACTTTCCAAATTCTAGCGACTCTTCTTTGACTATTACATCTACTAAAGCATTTTCTACAACTGCCTTGAAATCGTAATATCAGAAATAGAACAGTAAGTGTATCACTTGGTGCTATAGTCTAGTACTAAGAAAGTAAAATAGAATATTTACAACCACTGTTGATTAAAAAATAATAGCTGCCTTTATGTTGTCTAGGTATAGCTAGTGAAAATATAAAAAATAGGGAGTATTTTTTAACGAGTATATTTCCAATATAACTTATATTTGATTATCATGAAACAACCATATTTTAGAAATATAAAACACTAAGAATTGCAACAATGATTACATTTTATAAATCTGAAAGTTTAAAAATTACTGAAAAAAGTTAATTAGTGCAGCCATCAATTTTCTTATGATTTACTAAAATCATACTAAACAGTACAAGAACACAAGTGTAATTTACCAGAGACTTTAACTTAAAACATTTGCTTATTATGCTGACAGACTTCTGCATGTACCAAATATACCTGTTTAGATATTTGTAACTACAGATAGTTTAGGAGACAAGAATAAGAAAAAATAAAACAAGCAAGACACACAAAAGAGTGATCCTTATATTCTACATAGACTCTATAGAGAACCTCAGTAGCCTTTGTACTAATGAGTGGAGTGTATCTGATGAAATTCCCCTCTGGATATTTTTCAGATATTAAATTTTGAAATGACATATCTTACAAACAAAGGTAGAAGCAATTTTACCCTATTACGAACTTAAAATTCACACAGTGAAGATGGGAAGAGAAAGTAAAATGAGGGTAAAGAGAAAGCTAATCAGAATTTAGAGGTTTGCTGGGTTAATGTCTAGGCTTAAGAGACTCAGATTTCATAATTTTTTCATATCGTGTGTCTTAGCCTTAAGACTGACCTGCACTTAAACAGCATGATGAATAAAACCCTGTCTCCGTCAGAGAACTACAGGCCCACATTACAATGTCACAGTGTTGCATAAGGAAAAAAGAAAGAAAAAACTGTAGAATTTTTATAAAACCTCAGCTGGTAAAAAATCCACCTCCAATGTGGGAGACCTGGGTTGGGAAGATCTCCTGGAGAAGGAAATGGCTACCCACTCAAGTATTCTGGCCTGGAAAAGTTCATGGACTATATAGTTCATGGGGTCTCAAAGAACTGGACACAACTGAGTGACTTTCACTTTTACATTATAAAACCTAGGTGCTAAGCAAAGTGAAAACAAAGGAAGAAGTTATAAAAATGGAGAAAATACTGTAAAGAATAAACCATCTGTGGAAGTCTCTTAGAACTTGTTTACTTACCTGATAATGCTACAACCCAGGACCATTCTCTACCATACTTATTGAATTGCTTTCATTGGTTATACTGTGAAATTTTGCACCAATTATAAATTAATTTGGATTGAAACTATCTCTGTTAGGATGAAAAATCTCTTGGTACAAACAAATGATCGCTTCTAAATTTTAAAGTTAGATCACTTTTCAAAAAGAAGAAATCCCGATCTGATGGTAGAGGGAAGATCCAGCCTTTCTGGATGCTGAAGAGCTTTGTTGTGCAGAGCAGGTGGAAGGAACAGAAAGAGGAGTAGGACTTAGCAGCCATGTGATGACCTGGGCTGCTGGAGGACTCAGAGGGAGCCTGGAAGATTAAGAAGGACTGGATGGTGTGAGATAGAGAGCATATGACAAATATAAAATAATGCCCATGCTGCTGCTGCTGCTAAGTCACTTCAGTCGTGTCCGACTCTGTGCAGCCCCACAGACGGCAGCCCACCAGGCTCCCCCCATCCCTGGGATTCTCCAAGCAAGAACACTGAGTGGGTTGCCATTTCCTTCTCCGATGCATGCAAGTAAAAAATGAAAATGAAGTCGCTCAGTCATGTGCCCGACTCTTAGCGACCCCATGGACTGCAGCCCACCAAGCCTCTCTGTCCATGGAATTTTCCAGGCAAGAGTACCTTAGTGGGGTGCCATTGCTTTCTCCTATAATGCCCATAAACAACCCTATTTGTCATTTTGTTGTATGTGCCACTTACTGACATGTTTTAATTAGGAGATTCACTTGCCAATAGTAAAATAATTCAGCTCAAACCATCATAGACAATCAGTGGGACCATGGGGGCAAACCAGCATAGGCTGCATGTTGCCTTTGCCGTCCTAGCTCCAGAGATGCCGCAGGATAAAAAAGAAAATCTAGGAAGACCTGAAGAACTAATGCAAAACTCATGAGAGGCCACTGAGAGAGTACTGTTGAATCACGTATATATGTATGGGGCTTAAGGTGGGGAAAGGCTGGAGAAGGATGAGGCCAAAAGAGAAAAGGAATCAAACTAATTAAGAATATTCAAGATTTTATGGGGAAATATTTTAATCTCTAACAAAGCAGATAAAACAGGTTTTAATAATTGGGCAAATATACCATATTTAAAGATGGGAAGACTTCACGTTCAAAGTTAAAGATCAACCAAATTGCAAACTCAATGCTTTGCAAATCAAATTACTGTTAAGATACTTAGGGTATCCAAAATAACAAATTCTACAATTCAGATAAAAGAATGGAGTTCAGAGTTGCCAAATCTGTGTCGATGAAGAAAATTAAAGGGGGGATGACTACACCAGATATTAAGGGATCCGATGAAAATATTATAACAAGAGTATGGACTAGCAAAGGAACAACTAGGTGAATTAAAACAGATAATTCAGCTGCAGAGCTGTGTGTGTACAGGAACTTTACGTATAAGTGAAGCAGCAAAGGCTAGGAGAATGAGGGAAGAGGAGAATGGTTGGAAATGGATTTAGGAAGATGTTTGGGGGCATGGCTGGGTAGGGCTTTATAGGGAATGGTGAAGATTTTAGTTTTTACTCACAGTGTGACAGGAAGCATGGAAGGGTATGAGTAGAGGAGTGTCGCAATCCCCCTTTTATCACTGGTCACTATCTGGAGAAGAAATGGTTAGGGAACAGTTGTGGGAGCAGGCAGACCAACTGGCAATTTTGCATTAGTGTGGTGAGAAATTGAAGTGGTTTGATTGAGGCAATAGTTGTGAAGAAGCAGTAAGACAGTATATTTTAAAGGTAGAGCTGACTTCATTTGTTGATGGACAAAAGCTGAATGAGAGAGAAAGAAATCAAGGATATCTCTATAGTCTTTGACCTAAGAAATAAAAAAATAGAATTGTTTTCTACTGAGATAAAACTGGAGGGTTGGGTGGGATTTTTTTTTTTTTTAATTTTTTGGTGGGAGCAGAAATAAAAAGTTTCATATTGGGCATGTTGAGTTTGAGACAACGATTAGGCTACCAAGGGGGAGCTAGGTACTCATTTGGATGTACATATCTGGAATTTGGGACAATTTCATGACTAGAGGTACAACTGTGTGAGGTATCAGTATCTAATAATATTTGAAGCAGTGGGACCAGGTGAGATCACCAGGAGAACAATGATGGATAAAGAGGAAAGGTCAACAGTCTGAAAAAGGGGGCTCTTATACCTAGAAATAGGGAAGATAGAATGATGCAACCAAAAAGATAGGCAGCAGCTCGTGAGGTAAGAGAACCAAGGAAGAAAGGAAGAGAGGAGAGAAAGAAGAGAGATGGAAGTGTGGGGAGACAAGGAGGGAGTGTGGGATAGAGAGGGAAGGAAAGGAGAGGAAAGGAGGGAGAGAGGGAAAGAAAAGGAGGGTGTCTTGGAAGCCTAGTTTCTCAAAACGGAGTGAGGTGTGTCACATACTATTGACGGTTTTGATAAAATGAAGACTGAGTTGACCTTTGGCTGTGACATCTGGAACTCATGGTGACTTTGAGTGGAATGATATTAATGGAGTGGTAAGGATAAAAGGATGATTGAACTGAATTCAGGAGGGGATGATGGGAGAAAACATTGTATGGGAAAGTAACTGGAAGGGAATGTTGTTAATCAGTGGATGTCTGGGGTCTTTCACAATCTGAGTGTCATGTTGTGTTCAGGAATGGCCAAGCCACATTTGAGAGGCCATCTTCCATGTGTTGCCTTGTATAAAGCTGAAGCTCCCAAGGAGCCCACAGTTTTACAAGATAGCCACCTCCCAGTGAGCTGGTCAGAGAGTAGTGAGTGTGTTTATTAAGTTCTGGAATAGTGACCTCATTAAGGGTCCACAGTCCTAATGATGGACCTTCATTTTGTTCTCATATAGTAAGCCAGTGTCCTCATAGGGGACTTGGAGGGCATAATGAACTTTTACCAGAATTTGGTGTATATCTACTTAAAAAGAGCCTCTGTTTCTAACAATCCAAGCACTTGGCAAGGACACGAACTCTCACCATAGCTCTAGCTAGCCTCACATATTGCCGTCACACTGGAGAAGTTCATTTGCCTCCAGGTACATGGGTTGGGAAGATCCCCTGGACTAGGAAATGGCAACCTACTCCAGTATTCTTGACTGAAAAATCCGTGGACAGAGGAGTGTGGTGGGCTACAGTCCAGGGGGTCTCAGAGTTGGACACAACTGAGGGACTGAGCATGCGTGCATGTATACTCCTTATATATTTATTTAGGATAATTTGTGAGTTAGCATATGGAATTAGAATCTTTTTGGAAAATCATGTAGGCAATTCTAGTAACAGAATTCTTTTGTAAAAGTGGAGAATTATACCTGAAAAGAACACAAATAATCGTTGCAAAATGTTGAATCCAACTCAACAAATCCTAATATCAAAGATGTGACATTTTCTCCAGTGAATTTAAAGAAACTAGACAGAGCACATATTCTGTACTTGTTCATGTTTTTAAAAAATGCTTTATTCACATCTTTCATTATAGCTTTCTTATCATACAGCTGACTACAAATACCATTCAACAACAGGTTCAAGTCATCCAGAAGTTGCTCCACTTTGTTGAATAAAGCCATAGCTAGTTTTCAGTTGATAAGAAAGTTAAAAATCACTCATAAGGTTTTCTATATTAACCATATTACACAACAGTCAACAATTGATCAGGGCTGTTATATCTGAAATAAAATCTCCAGTAATGGACTATTACTTGCTATCTGATTTGTTTCTTTACCAGTTAATTTTATACATATTTTTCCATTTTAAGTTTTAATAAAGTGTTTTGGATAAATATTAATTAGCTTTTCTCATTTTAGTATTTTTCCGAATGTTCCTGGATGAAAACAGCAGCTATTTTGATGATTCCTATGAAATATTTGCTATTTAATAATGCTGCTGTTCATTATGAACTCTGAAAGAAAATTCTTTTGCTTTAAAATCGTTTTTTTTAATCCAGTTGAACTTCCTTTTAAAATTTATTTGGCTGTGATGTGTCTTAGTTGCTGCATCCAGGATCTTTAATTGTGGCACGCATGCTGTTAGCTGCAACATGCAGGCTCTAGTTCCTTGACTAGGGGTCAGACCTGGGCCTCCTGCATTGGAGCATGGAGTCTTAACCACTGCACCACCAGGGAAGTCACTTTTGCTTTAAAATCTTAATAGCCACAACGATTAGCACTTCAGAGTAATATTTAATGTTCTTTCTTGTTCCTGTTGAAAACTTTGGTCTAAGCGCATTTTTATTTATGTGTAAACCAAAAAACCTAAGAAGACATGAAAACAAATATAATGTGGTATTCCCTGTTGGATCCTGGAACAGAAAAAGAACGTTAGTGGGAAAACTAGTGGGATCAAATAAAGCCTAGAACTTAGTTAATAGTAATCTACTAATGTCTACATCTTACGTAGACAAAACTAAGAGAAAACTACATTTGCCAAAACTAGAACACTGACATTGGGAAAACTCAGTGACAGAATTGTCAGTACTACCTTTGCAACGTTTCTGTAAATATAGAAAAATGCTTTAAAGGCACAAAGGCAATGTAGTGAAGAAGGGATGGGCCTTTTAACAAGTGGTGCTGGGACAACTAGATGTCGGTATGCAAAAAAATGAACTTGAATCCACACTGCACACTACATACGGAAAATAACTCAAGATGGATTGTAGACCTAAATGAAAAACCTAAAACAATAGAACTCCTCCAAGAAAAATAAGCAAAAATCTTGTGACTTGTTTGTTAGATACAACAGCAAAAGCATACTCAAGAAAAGGACAAATAAATAAATTGAACTTCAGTGTAATTTATAAAACTTTTGCTTTTAAAAAGATGCTGCTAAGATAATGAAAATATTGGAATAAAATCTTTGCAAAGCACATATCTGATGAAGGAACGAGAGGAATCTTTTGAAGGTGAAGAATATGATCTTTTTTGACTGTGGTGATGGCCTCATGGGTGTATGCATATATAAAAACATATCAAATTGTATACTTTAAAGTGCGGTTTTTGTATGTTATTTATACCTCAATAAAACTGGTCAAACATTTCTTTTTTAAAAATGTCATTTATTTGTTTATTGGCTGAACCGGGTCTTGCTACGCTTGGGCTGTCTCTGGTTGTAGCGAGCACCGGCTACTCCGTAGTTGCCGAGCTCAGGCTTCTCACTAAGGTGGCTTCTCTTGTTGCAGAGCATGGGCTCCCAAAAATGTTTGCAGCCAGATTCTTTCTTCTCCTTTCCTCACACATCACAAAAGGAGAAGTAAAAGAAGGGGAATTTGGAGTGGAAAGAAATAGCAAGGTGAGTTGTTGGAAGTTAACACATCTCATTTTTGGAAATTTTACAAACATGAGCATCAATTTTACAAACAGGTAAGTATGTTTTAGGGCCCTCTTGGGGCCTTATGAAGAGCCTGTGCAAGTGAGGGGCCCAAAGTTTAAGCTTCATTAGTTTCATGGTAAATCTGCCTAATAATATGGCACATGAAAATGCAAAAAGATAATACAATGTAAAGTTTCCTCCAAGCATGTCCTTCCGTCACCAGTTCTCTTCCTTGGAGGCAATAGATATATTCTGTTTCCTGGGTCCTCCCTGAAATATTATGCATAGATAAGCTTTTTGTTCTGAAACATTTTGTCACCCCCCCCATTCTTTTCTTAGAAAATTTAGCCTGTTGTATACAATTTTTTGCACTCTGTTGTTTCTCTTAGATGCCTTTATTGAGATGGTTCACATACCATCAATTCACTCATTTAAAGTGTACACTTGAGTGGTTTTTAATGTATTCACAGATACATATACCTGTCACCAAAGTTGATTTCAGAACATTTTCATCACCTCAAAAAGAAAGGAAGTGTCCTTCAGCTATCACCTACTGACCCCTAACCCCAGCACTTGGCAGTCACCAATCTGCTTTCTGTCTCTGTGTACTTCCCTGGGATGAGCATTTTATGTGCATGGAATCATAGGTAGTCCTTGGTGACTGGCTTCTTTCACTTAGCATAATTTTTCAAAGTTCTTCTTGGACTGATCAGGACCTGTATCAGAATTTAGTAATTTGTGTCTTCTCTTGTACTCTTAGCCTACTAGAAGTTTATCAATTTTATTGATCTTTTCAAAGAGCCAGATTTTGGTTTTGTTGATTTTCTCTATTGTTTTCCTATTTTCAATTTCATTGCTGCTCTAATTTGTATTATTTCTTTTCTTGTGCATTTGGTTTGGCTTGAATTGTTCTTCTTTTTCTAGTTTCCTAAGGTAGAATATTAGGGGTTTTTTTTTTAGTGTTTTTCTTTTTTTAATTTTACGTCTTCTTCTCTACTAATATATGTATTTAATGCTGTAAATTTCTCTGTAAGCACTATTTTCAGTGTATTTCATACATTTTCATAAGCTGTATTTCTATTTTCATTTAGTTTAAACAATTCTTTCATTTCTCTTGAGATTTCTTCTTTGACCCAAGTGATATTTAGAAGTATATGAATATTCATAGCAACTTTATTCTTAATAGCCAAAAACCATAAACTAGTAAGATTTCATTGAGTGGGTGAATGATTAAACAAACTGGTGTGTCCACACCATGGAATACTACTCAGTGATTTAGAAAAAGATGCAAACTATTGATACAAACAACATCTTAAGGAACCTCAAGGAAATTTGGATAGTTTACAGTTATTGGCTATTTAAGAATAAAGTTGCTATGAATATTCATATACAAGTTCTTATGTGGAAAGAAGACATTTCTCTAGGATAAAGACCCAAAAGTAGATTGCTAGGTTGTATAATAAGTCCATTGTTAATTTTGACAGGATACTGTAGTTTTAATTAGCATCCGTCTAATGGATGATAATGTTAAAGTCTTTTCAGTTGTTTATTTGCCAGCTGTATACCTGTCCTTTTTGGAGGAATGTCTGTGAATTTTTGTCCATGCCCAGTTTTCTAATTAGATTATTATTTTTTAAATGTTGAGATTTGAAGGATCTTTATGTGTTTTAGACAAAAGAATTTTGATAAGTGATTTTCAGAATCTTCCCCTGGTCTCTAATTTGTCTTTTTATCCTTGTATAGGGTCTTTTTGCAGAGCAAAAGTTTATTTTGATGAGGGCCAATTTATCTGTTTTTTCCTTTTATGAATTATGCTTTTGCTGTCAAGCCTAAGAATTCTTTACCTAATTCTAGGTCTGAAAGATTTTCTCCTATGTTATTTTCTATAAGTTTTATAGTTTAAATTAAAATTTTGTTTTCAGTACAATTTTGCATAAAGTGTGAGTTTTTAGGTCAAGTTTTTTTTGTTTTTTTTTTTTTGCTGATGAATTTCAATTTCTCTAGTTCCATTTATTGAAAAGGCTGCCCATCCTCCATTTAGTCACTTTTGCTCTTTAGTCAAAAATTAACTGGGCATATTTGTAAGAGTCTGTTTCTGGGCTTTCTATTCTGTTCCATTGACCTACGTGTCTTATTTTCCCTTCAGTATTATGCTATCTTGATTACTGTGCTAAGTTTTTAATAGTGGTCTTTCCAGGTGGTATTTCTTATTATTTATTTTTCCTCAAACACTTCTAAAATCAACTAATAAATAGATGCCACGAAGGTAACAAATTTTCTGTTTTCTCTCACTCTTATTGTAGTATAAGATTCATCAACTATGATAAAATCTTCTTACCTCTGGGTTTGTGGTTTGTTGAGATCGTCAAGAGTGGTCTATGTAAATGCTATGGCATGTGATATATTAAAATAATAATTTGTTTTTCTTGTTTAGAGAGGAGAAAGAACTAATAGGGTAGAAAAGGAGCTGTCATTTGGTTGTTTAAATTTTGCTGTAATCTTCATGGTGTGATTTCAACAAAGCTACAGGATGAACATTAGTACTCTCATTTTATAGAAGAAAAGATTGAGCTTCATAGAGTACAAATTATGAGCATAAGCACATACTTTATAAAGTATAACTTCATGAGAATGATCTTGGCAGGATCATAGAGATTAGTGCAGCTTTGTAATCTTTCCTCCTTTTTTTTTTTTTTTTTAAGATAGGTTACTTGGGCAAATATGTATAAAGCACTTGGAGCCAAGTTTATATCACTTATAGGAAATGTGGGCTCTGATAGTGCTAATTCAACCGTAGATAACCTCTTCATGGTAAGGTGAGGTTGAAAAGAAAGGATATTTATCCAGTACCTGAGTTACAGGTAGATAACTCAATAGAATTATAGCTACTTCTATATCCTGAAAGGTGGCCTGCCTTAGTGTTGGGCTTCACCATTCTGAGATGTTTTCCTAATTAAGATCCCACTTGGCCACATTAACAGGAAATTGTGTTCTATCTTCTTTATTAAGCAATTCTTCCTTTGAAGTTCAAAGAATCCAAGGATACTTACTCAGTCCACGGTATCTATAGTTACTCTAACTTCATCCTGAAACTGGACATCCCAGACAGCTCAAGAAAATGACCTGTTGATCGTAAAGCTGCTGTTACTATTGCTAAGCCTCAGTCCTTCTCCAGAAGAAGTTAGTGGGCTTTACCTTTCACCAGCCTGGAGATAGTTGCTGCTGCAGCATGTGGGAATCCCTGTTCCGGGGGAAGAGTTTTTCTTCTCTGTTGCCAGGATGCTGGTGCATAGTGACCCATGTTGTTGTTCAGACTCTCAGTCATGTCTGACCCTTTGTGACCCCCTGGACTGCAGCATGCCAGACTTCTCTGTCCTTCACTATCTCCCGGAGTTTGTTCAAACTCATGTCATCCAACCATCGCATCCTCTGTCATTCCCTTCTCCGCCTGCCCTCAGTGTTTTCCAACATCAGGGTCTTTTTCAATAAGTCAGTTCTTTGCATTACATGGCCAAAATATTGGAGCGTCAGCTTCAGCATCAGTCCTTCCAGTGACTATTCAGGACTGATTTCCTTTAGGATGGACTGATTTGATCTCCTTGCAGACCGAAGGACTCTGAAGAGTCTTCTCCAGCATAACAGTTCAAATGCATCAATTCTTCATTGCTCAGCCTTCTTTATGGTCCAACTCTCACTTCCATACATGACTGCTGGAAAAACCTTAGCTTTGATTAGACAGACCTTTGTTGGCAAAGTGATGTCTCTGCTTTTTAAAACACTGCCTAGGTTTGTCATAACTTTTCTTCCAAGAAACAAACATCTTTTAATTTCATGGCTGCAGTCACCATCTGCAGTGATTTTGGAGCCCAAGAAAATAAAATCTGTCAGTGTTTCCATGCTCCGCCCCCCCCCGCCCCCGTCCCCATCTATTTGCCATGAAATGATGGGACTGGATGCTACGATCTTAGTTGTTTGAATGTTGACTTTTAAGCAACTTTTTCTCTCTCCTTTTTCAACTTCATTAAGAGGCTCTTTAGTTCCTCTTTGCTTTCTGGCATTAGGGTGGTGTCATCTGCATATCTGAGGTTATTAATATTTCTTCTGGCAATCTTGATTCCAGCTTGAGCTGCATCCAGCCCAGCATTTCACATGATGTACTCCGCATATAAGTTAAATAAGCAGGATGACAATATACAGCCTTGACATACTCCTTTCCCATTTTTGAACCAGTCCATTGTTCCATGTCCAGTTCTGACTGTTGCTTCTCGACCTGTATACGGGTTTCTCAGGAGATAGGTAAGGTGGTCTAGTATACCCATCTCTTTAAGAATTTTCCACAGTTTGTTGTGATCCACACAATCAAAGGCTTTAGCGTGCTCAATGAAGCAGAAGTAGATGTTCTGGAATTTCCTTGCTTTTTCTATGATCCTACGATGTTACCAACTTGATCTCTGGTTCCTCTGCTTTTTCTACATCTAGTTTGTACATCTGAAATCGCTCGACTCACATCTTGTCGAAGCCTAGCTTAAATGATTTTGAGCATTACCTTGCCAGCATGTGAAATGAGTACAGTTGTACTGTAGTTTGAACATTCTTTAGCACTGCCCTTCTTTGAAATTGGGATGAAAACTGACCTTTTCCAGTCCTGTGGCCACTGCTGTGTTTTCCAAATTTGCTGCCATATTGAGAGCAGAACTTTAAAGCATCATCTTTTAGGACTTTAGATAGCTCAGATGGAATTCCATCACTGCCACTAGCTTTATTTGTAGTAATGCTTCCTAAGACCCACTTGACTTCACACTCTAGCATGTCTGGCTCTGGGTGAGTGATCACACCATTGTGGTTATATGGGTCATTGAGACCTTTTTTGTACAGTGCATTTATCTACAATGATAAAGTTGATGTATATATAATCCCATCAAACTTTGGTTTACAAAAATGACATTTCATCCCAAAGACTGAGTAATTTTTTTCTCAGGAAAGTGGCAAGAGTAGGGTAGGGTATCTTATGGGGTCATTCCTTTCCCCTGCAAAGTAGACCACAATTCAAAAAAGTCTGAAGATCATGGTCTTTATCACCATCTTGGCTTTAACTCCTGCCTTCCTTCTCCAAATACATACACATTATCACTATAGTCTGGACTACCAAGAAGGGATCTTTTTTGCACACAAAAATAGAATTGTTTCATATCTCTTGCTCGAAATATTTCAATTTCAACATTACCTTCAGCAGTGATTATTAACAATTTTATGTGCTTTTCCCTTTAAGAATAATTGAATAATAATTAAAGTTTTTAACTTTCTTCAGAGAAAAACATACTATACACATTCAGACAATATAATCTTATACAACTCAGGAGGTTTTGCAACACCCCTGAAGCCCATCCACAGATCTAGGAATCCTCATCCAGCCTATACAATTTATGTATTGAATCTCCTTTGAATAGCATAAAAGGTCTTTTGCCTACCTAGCCAAATTCTTCACTTCCACTCCCCACTTCAAAGGAGATTTCCAGAACATACTATGTTCTCTCTTATACTTTTTTTTTAAAAAAATCTATGGTTTTTCCTGTGGTCATGTATGGATGTGAGAGTTGGACTGTGAAGAAAGCTGAGCGCCGAAGAATTGATGCTTTTGAACTGTGGTGTTGGAGAAGACTCTTGAGAGTCCCTTGGACTGCAAGGAGATCCAACCAGTCCATTCTAAAGGAGATCAGTCCTGGGTGTTCTTTGGAAGGAATGATGCTGAAGCTGAAATGCCAGTACTTTAGCCACCTCATGCGAAGAGTTGACTCATTGTAAAAGACTCTGATGCTGGGAGGGATTGGGGACAGGAGGAGAAGGGGATGACAGAGGATGAGATGGCTGGATGGCATCACCGATTTGATGGATGTGAGTTTGAGTGAACTCCGGGAGTTGGTGATGGACAGGGAGGCCTGGCGTGCTGCAATTCATGGGGTCGCAAAGAGTCGGACATGACTGAGCGACTGAACTAAACTGAACTGAACTGAAACTTTTAATTTTAGAATAGTTTGAGATTTACATAAAAATTACTAAGATAACACATAGATTCTGTATGCAGAGTTTATCATTCCATATTCTTACAGTATTTCTCATTTACTATTAATAAGTGACTCTTTAATTGAAAATCCTTTTGAATCAGCAGTCAAGGAAATTATTTTCCAAAATAAATGTATAAAGCACTGATACTAGCCCTCATAATCTCTGGTTCAGCTCATGTGAGACAGTGTGAAAAATGATGCTGTGTTTGTGAGTTCACTTCCTATTTAACAGAGTTGGAAATAGACCACTCACATGCCAGCAACCAGCCACCTTACAGAGGTATGATATTGACTTGAGGTGAGGTGTTGGGGTGAAATAATTTGTGGCTGCATCTTCATTTAGAGTGATGTCAAAGAGAGAACAGAAGCATCTTCAATTCAGTGTGTACAGATAAATTGTTGTTAATATGAAGTTGAGCATATTATCTTATTTGCTTCTTAAGAGGAGAAATAAAATATTTGTTTGTCAAGAAAGGGAAAAAAAATACGATCCAGGTACATTACCTTATTCCCATATTTCCAACTATTTCTTCTCTTCTCAGCATTTTGTAATGTTACCAGAGCTAATTTACAGATTGAAATCACTGCGTTTTAGTTCAGTGAAAGAACTTTAATGATATGCAGTTGATTTGGCACAAATAAAAAGATCAAACCTTAAACTCAAAAGTCATACTTAACAGAGAAATGAAATCAGAATACTCTTCTAGAAAGAGCAAACGAAAATAGGAACATTCCCATCTCTTTGTCAACAAGATTATGTTTTATCACATGTTTGAAAAATCAGTTACTTATTTCATTACAATTTCTCAATGATGAATGCCCAATTTTTGTGTAAATTGAGGAAGGATTTTTGTAACCTGACCCATGTGGGAAGGGAAATATTTGTTCATAATGTGAAAAAGGGAAGTGAACTCTAAAGTTATAATTTCATTGAATCTGAAAGTTTAAATGTAACAGAAATAATAGTACAAAGAAAGTATTCACAAAGAAATAAAAAACTTTCCACAATTATCAGTTGTACTCATATTAAGAAAATTGATTTTTAGGGGCTTCTCTGGTTGTCCAGTGGTTAAAAATCTACCTGCCAATGCAGGGCACATGGGTTTGATCCCTGGTCCAGGAAGATCCCATGTGCCACCAGGCAGATAACCCCAGTGCCACACCGCTGAGATCGTGTTCTAGAGCCTGGGAGCCGCAGCTGTTGGAGCCAGAGTGCCTAGAGCAGTGCTGTGCAACAAGGGAAGCCACGGGAATGAGAGGCCCAAGCACTGCAGCTAGAGAGCAGCCCCCACTCGTCACAACTAGAGAAAGCCCACCTGTGGAAATTAAGACCCATGCAGCCAAAAATAAATAAGTAACATCTCTGATTAACAAAAAAAGAATACTGATTTTGAAATAGTCTCTGATTATTTAATGGCATTGCCTGGAGTTAGATTAACCTCTTAGATGAAAATCACACTTAAAACACATAAAATGGATTTGTATAATTATATTGGGAACTAAAATCAGCAAGAGGTAGACAAAGAAGTTATAGTGTGTTGTGAGAGAATTTCTTCCCTTTCACTTGAACTTCAAGGTAACGAGGTAAACTGAAAAGACCATGGACCTGACCTGAATCTAACTCCCAGCTCCCCCACTCACTATCTGTATGTCTTGGGGCAGGACTTTTCTCCTCTGGGAGACATAGTTTTTCATTTGTAAAATGGACATAATACCTATCTTTAAGACCCCTGAAAGAATTATAAATAATGTGGCTATTAAGTGGCTAACACATTGCAAGCATTTGAGTAAAAAAAAAGCTAGCATTATATACCTTTCCTTTTATCCCTGTGTCTCAAAATAGTCTCCAATCTTGATTATTCAAACCTCCTAAATATCTCTTGAATTCTCCTAGTTCTATTATCCACTTCCCACTTCATCTGCCATCTGAATTACTTGTATAGTTTTCTAGCAGCAGTCCCTGAATGCAATCGAGAGTGTTAATTTACTTTGTTTTAAGATTTTGATCCAGTTACCTTCCAGTTTAATACTCATGAATAGTTTCTATTGTCTTTGGGATTAATTGCTGAACTTTACTGTTTCGGGGATTAAGCTTTTAGGTCTGGTTCTGCTCACCCCCCGGCGTTGTCTTTGACACCAGCACCTATTATTTCTTCCATTGTCTGCACAGCACATTGAGGAGACAGCAGGAACAAAGACGAAAGAGAGTGATGCATGGCAAGGGTGAAGAATGGTAGAATCTCCTCTGTGATTAGCAGTAAAGCACCTGGCAGATGACTAGGCTGGTACTGTTTTAGGCTTAAAGATCAATTCATGGGTCAGTAAGTTGTGGCTCTGTGCGAGACCACAATAACTTTTATAGCACAGTATTGACACCACAGTAGAAATAATTTCTCTTGTGTATATTAAGTAGTAGTATTTTTTCTCAGTATGAACAGATTGTTGTTTTTTAGTCGCTATGTTGTGTCTGATTCCTTTGCGACCCTAAGGACTGTAGCCTGCAAGGCATCTCTGTCCATGGGATTTCCCAAGCCAGAATACTGGAGTAGGTTGCAATTTCCTTCTCCAGGAGATTTTCCTGACCCAGGGATCAAACTCACGTCTCCTGCTTGGCAGGCAGATTCTTTATCTCTGAGCCACCTGGAAAGCCCATGAACTGAGTATCTGACTCAAAACACAAAAACACCAAGACTACATAGTAAATTAAGTACAAAAGTTAGATGATTTCTGGAGTTTGGGTGGTGTTATGAGATGCAGGAAAGCATCTTGCTTGTTCGATCTATTTTGCAAAGAGCGGGAACTGAAATTACAGAGACATTGAGAGCTAAAAGAACAGAAAGTGATCACTAATCCTCGAAAAAGACACACTGGTTTGGATTAGGCAAACCCAAATCATTTACCATTTTTCAATGACCCAAGAACCTGGCCAACAAAATGCCAGCTTTGGATTAGGGTGAAGCACTGCCCTGAGTCAGGGAATGTCCCCACAGAGAGCCACTCTGACCTGTGGCTAGGATGCTGGACTTGCTGGGAGCAGCTGGATGCTGGTCCTGTTTTACAGGGCTATTACACAGCTCCATTAGAAATTACTCCATCTTCAGCTTTCAGCATCTGGGCTCCCTGGGAGAGTCCAGCTGTGTCCCTTACCCCACATGCCAGCCCTCCCATCTCCCCTGCCTCTTCCAAATTCTCCTAGCAGCCATGCTGCCACAGCAGAGATGAGACTAGGTCCTCTGCACCCCTGAGCCAAACTACACAAGGACAGTGTCAGCTGGCTAATGAGAGGAGCTGCCCTGACCACGGAATGGCACTGCTTCATAGCAAGTGACTATTTACAATCTTTGACAAAACTCATTCCAATGCCTCTTTTCATTAATACGGTCTTTTTTTTTTTTTACCAGTGTCAGTTATTAATACTTCCTGAGGTTATGCTATTTTCATATAGTTTTTCATGTCCTTCATATATTGACACAAATAGATTTTAATTTAGAAAAGGGAGAGACATCATTTTGCCAACAAAGTTTTATGTAGTCAAAGCTGTGGTTTTTCCAGTAGTTATGTATGGATGTGAGAGCTGGACCATAAAGAAAGCTGAGTGCCTAAGAACTGATGCTTTCGAATAGTGGTATTGAAGAAGACTCTTGAGAGTCCCTTGGACTGCAAGGAGATCAAACCAGTCAGTCCTCAAGGAAATCAGTGCTGAATATTCATTGGAAGGACTGATGCTGAAGCTGACGCTCCAATACTTTGGCCACCTGATGCGAAAAGCTGATTCATTGAAAAAGACCCTGATGCTGGGAAAGATTGAGGGTAGGAGGAGAAGGGGCCAATAGAGGATGAGATGGTTGAATGGCATCATCAACTCAATGGACATGAGTTTGAGCAAGCTCCAGGAGATAATGAAGGACAGGGAAGCCTGGCATGCTGCAGTCCATGGGGTTGCAAAGAGTCAGACACAACTGAGTGACTGAATGACAAGAAAATAAAAACCAGATTGCAGGAACAACAACAGCAAAAAAGTGATGGGATAGATTATAGTGAAACAAGATTATCAAGACAGAGAGGTCTGAGTCACTGAAAATTAAAAACACCGTGGCTTACCTCCAGGGTCAGTGGTGACCAAAATCATTAAATCGAAGAGCCATTTTCAGGAAAGTAGTTTCATCCCTAGGGCTCTCAAGAACCATCTCACTTCCCACTCTGCAGTCACATTCAGAGAAGGTAAGTCTAGGTCAAATAGTGCAGAGGGTCTAAATTTGCTATACTATAAATGGGTGTAAGAACCATCACTTTGCTTTATTTTTCTAAATCTAACAAAATTTGTCTCTAAGCCCCATTTCCCCAAAAGATGGTGTTGTAAAACTTCTTTAGCTTATCCCCTGCCCAGGAGCTTACAAGCATCTCAAGAAAGGACAAAGCCCAGAAAACTTGAGGAAGACCTTAGAGTTTCAGTCCATCACTGAGATGTTCATATGATGGTAATTACCCAGGCTGACATGGTTCACTCGAAGGCAGAAGCTCTTTCTCGAAGCTTCGTTGAGGGACTTGTCTGGTGGTCCAGTGGCTAAGACTCTGTGCTCCCAATGCAGGGGGCCTGGGTTCAATCCCTGGTCAATGAACTAGATCCTACATGCTGCAACTAAGAGTTCACATTGCTGCAGCTGAGACCCAGCACAACCAAATAAATAAATATTTTTTAAAAAAGCTTTATTGATTCCCAAGGGAGAGCAATTCATGTTCACTTTCCCAGCAGCTGCATGCCATCCAAGAGACCTCTTACCACTGCTCTGGGACCCCCACGGAGTGGGATGCAGGGCCCTGCCACTTCTCAAGCCTGTTATCACTATCATCTCAGATCTGGCCAAATTTGCCTCCTCAAGTACCCAGGCCTCAGGAAATGTTTCTTCCTGCTTTATCCTCCTTCAATAATATAATCTCCCAAATGAAGGCCTGGATGGGACAGTGTTCCAGGAGCTTGGCAACTTATCTCTTATTCCAAGAAATATAAATTCTATTCTTATAAGAGTATTTTTCAGTCTTTTAAGAAAGTTAATGATACAATAAAAATGATCCTAAACAAAACAGGATTGTTCTGACATATTCTCTCATGTTTCTTTTTCTATAGCTTATATGCCATTTTAATGCATCTCATGAAGTTCATTGAAAATTAATATTTAACTCCTTTCTATTGAAGCTTAAGAGACCACTGATCTGGGTACAGATGAGCTGCATGAAAGAAGGATAAATTTAAAGTTAATTGGCAGACTATTTCTACCAATATGGGTGAATTCATATACACAGAGGAATGTTGAGGACTTCAAAAAAATCATTCTTTTTTTAGTGATTCTGCACACTCCTCTCTGTATGTGTAATTATTTATTATTTTGCTAATTATAAAAGTAATATATGCTGAAAGAACAAAACTTGGAAAATGCCAAAATATACAAGTTGAACAAAATTCTGAAGAGTGTCAGTATAAACATTCTGGTGTGTATCTTTTAGTCCTTTTTCTTACATAAGATGTTTTAAAGTTTTTTTAATCATAAAATTCATACGCACATTTTTTAAAGTCAAATGAGGTGTTATAAGTTAAATGCTGAAAGATAGCCCTAAACTTTCTTATCCAATTCCCAACACTAGAGGCAATGTCTTTCAACTTCTTAGGTATTTTTAGCTTCTTTAGTTCTATTTTATTATTATGGCCATATATGTCAAGAGTATGATTATTCTATTCATTTTTTATTTTCAATCATGGGTATTTTCTACTGATTTCCGCCAAGGAAGATGAAGATTTAGCTCTCTGGACTCCCCATGTCTTATTCCCCTTTACAAGCATGTACAAACTCTCACAGATGAGTATACTATGATCGTATAATTTGGTTGTATATCTTCTTTTCTTGTGTTTTAGTTTTCTTGGAATTGACAATTGCCTTACTTTTTGTTTGCATAGTCTTCCATTTACTTATTCATGTATTAATTCATCGCCCTAGATCTCAGTCAGAGTTGTCAAACTCCTTTCAATAGTTTCAAACATTCCAGGACATTTTTTTTTTTTAAGCTTGTCTATTACACACATTTGTAGTAGGGTTTTTAAAAATTAGTCAACAAACGTTTATTTTTTGTTGTGCTGGGTCTTTGCTGCTGCACGTGGACTTCCTCTAGTTGCAGTGGGTGGGGAGCTACTCTTTATTGTGGTGCCTGGGCTTCTCACTGTGCTGGCTTCTGTTGCAGAGTACAGGCTCTAGGTACCTGGGCTTCGGTAGTTGCCGCTGGCAGGCTCAGGAGTAGTGGCGCCCGGGCTGAGTTGCTCCGGCATGTGGAATCTTCCCAGTTGGAGATCGAACCCGCATGCCCGCTGTTGGCAGGAGGATTGTTATCCCCTGCACCCCTAGGGAAGCCTTCCAGGACTTCTTTAACTTGGCTTTCCCCCAGGGAGTCCTTAGGGTTACTGTTCCCTTCATCTCAATAATTTCCCTTCTCCTTTCTCCTGTATTAAAATCCTGTTTACTAGAACCCTTATCTTTTATCTTATTTGCTCTTTTAAATTTTTATATCTTTATTTATTGGCTGTGCTGTGTGGACGCCACAGGATCTTAGTTCTCCAACCAGGAATTGAACCCAGACCACAACAGTGAAAGCGCCAAGTCCTATCCATAGGACTACCAGGGAATTTCCAGGAATATATCACTTCGTGATTTTTAAAGACATATGCCTTTTCATAGTACAATTTTTTTAAAGTGGTAAAAACAACATGTTATTAACAAACCCAAATACCTTTAGTTTCTCTGTAATAAGAGGTGAAAAGCATATAAACTTAAACATGTGTTTGGCAATTAATATTTCACTATTTTATTTGGAAATGAACTAGATATCAATGAATATCATTTAAAGTTAATGTTACAAAAAGATTTTGAAAACTATTTTTAAGCAGACACATTTTATGAATGATACCTGCAAAATTCATTTACGAACATTTCTACCACTTATATCTATTTAATTCATGTGTACTTAACAATTATGCTTGAGTCGCCATGAAAATTTAATGATATTAAAAATTAACCATCATTTTATGTTATTTTTCTTGTTGACAAACTAGGCAAGTAGCAAAACTTACAGAAGTAAAGAATCTAATAATTTAAAGATGACTTTTTTCTCTACCATATTGACATACATTAAGGAAATAATTTCTATTGTAAATTTAGTTCTTGAGTAGAATTTATAATTTTATAATTTCAAGCATAAAGTAGAGACAACATAAACTTATTTGACTAGTCTTAGTTTAAATAAGTGCTTGTATTGTCTTTAAGCCAGTTAAATAGAGGTCTTTCACAAGTTTTTACAAATACTATCCAGAGGAATAAAAATATCACACATACATAACATACATACATAGATATACATGGATATATAGATAGAGACTGATGCAAACTGTGATCTCATAGCTTTCATTTAAAAATTTTAGCCACATATCCAGTACAGTAGTACAAAAACTTTCTAGCTTATAGAAGACCTAAATGGCATTTTTGGCAGATAGAACAAGTTAAATTTACCCACTCAGGTGGCTAAAGCCTTTTGCCAATATTTGTGGAAAAGACTATTAAGAATTTTACTTGTCTTGAATGAATAATCTTGTGGAGGCTATGGACAAAATTTGGGGCAAGGGAGCTTATGAAAATATCAAACGGTTTGTTTTCTTAAAAAACTATCTCTCATATTTGTTTGTTTCCGGTCCTGTAATTGCTTCAGCAATATGTGAACCATGAACTTCCAGATGTTCAAGCTGGTTTTAGAAAAGGCAGAGGAACCAGAGATCAAATTGCCAACATCTGCTGGATCATGGAAAAAGCAAGAGAGTTCCAGAAAAACATCTATTTGTTCTTTATTGACTATGCCAAAGCCTTTGACTGTGTGGATCACAATAAACTGTGGAGAATTCTTCAAGAGATGGGCATACCAGACCACCTAACCTGCCTCTTGAGAAACCTGTGTGCAGGTCAGGAAGCAACAGTTAGAACTGGACAGGGAACAACAGACTGGTTCTAAATAGGAAAAAGAAGTACATCAAGGCTGTATATTGTCACCCTGCTTATTTAACTTATATGCAGAGCACATCATGAGAAACGCTGGGCTGGAGGAAGCACAAGCTGGAATCAAGATTGCCGGGAGAAATATCAATAACATCAGATATGCAGAAGAAACCACCCTTATGGCAGAAAGTGAAGAACTAAAGAGTCTCTTGATGAAAGTGAAAGAGGAGAGTGAAAAAGTTTTCTTAAAGCTCAACATTCAGAAAACGAAGATCATGGCATCTGGTCCCATCGCTTCATGGCAAATAGATGGGGAAACAGTGGAAACCGTGGCTGATTTTATTTTTCTGGGCTCCAAAATCACTGCAGATGGTGACTGCAGCCATGAAATTAAAAGATGCTTACTCCTTGGAAAGAAAGTTATGACCAACCTAGACAGCATATTCAAAAGCAGAGACATTACTTTGCCAACAAAGATCTGTCTAGTCAAGGCTATGGTTTTTCAGTGGTCATGTATGGATGTGATTGTTGGACTGTGAAGAAGGCTGAGTGCTGAAGAATTGATGCTTTTGAACTGTGGTGCTGGAGAAGACTCTTGAGAGTCCCTTGGACTGCAAGGAGATCCAAGCAGTCCATCCTAAAGGAGGTCAGTCCTGAGTGTTCATTGGAAAGAGTGATGTTGAGGCTGAAACTCCAATACTTTGGCCACCTGATGCGAAGAGCTGACTCATTTGAAAAGACCCTGATGCTGGGAGGGATTGGGGGCAGGAGGAGAAGGGGACGACAGAGGATGAGATGGTTGGATGGCATCACCAACTCAATGGACATGGGTTTGGGTGGACTCCGGGAGTTGGTGATGGACAGGGAGGCCTGGAGTGCTGTGGTTCATGGGGCGGCAGAGTCAGACACAACTGAGTGACTGAATTGAACTGAATTGCTTTAGCAACAAGGATCTCTTTGGGTGCTTACATTTCAAAGATACAGTAAGATCAATATTTCCAAGGGTCAGAGAAGGGACTGTAGGTCTTATATGAGATGGAACTCAAGGGTATATTTGCCCTTATCAGAAACCTAAGATCATTATTATTACATTTTTCCTTTGTTTAACAGGAGGATAGGATAACTCAACAATGTTGACATTGTTTTGGTAGTGCAGGCCCAAAATATGGGATGTCTGGACCTGGTGGGGTTGGCTTTACAAAGTAAAGGACAATAAATCAAACCTTCATGTGCCTTTTCTGGACCTTTGTCAAAGCTATTTCCTGGCTATCAATATTTCTGTAAGTTTTATACCTGCTTGAGTGCCAGCTGTAGCTCTTGACAGTCCTCTGATGTTCCCCTCCTAACCTTGTTGAGAAAGTTAAGGAAGTGTTTTGTTTTTCTTTCACACAGTCGCTCAGTCATGTCTGACTTTGCAATCCAGTGGACTGTAACCCACGAGGCTCCTCTTGTGTCCATGGGATTTTCCAGGCATAAATACTGGAGCGAGTAGCCATTTCCTTCTCTAAGGGATCTTCCTGACCCAGGGTCCCCCTCATTGGCAGGCAGATTTTTTACCATTGAGCCATCAGGAAAACCCTGTACCTTCTGTATCTATTTCTATCTTTTCTCTCTTTCTTTCCTTTTTTTTTTTTTTTTTCTCAATTTGATCTTCCCATTGGTACCTGTAGGACACTTGTTTAAGATGAGAGCTATCTTAAAAGTCCTTTTAGGTGTAAAAGTTCAAGTCTTCAATAGATCTATTCCAACTGTGAGTCTGAGCCAGTGAGCCTTTTTCATGGCTTAAAACCAATATTAGGGCTTACAAGAGCTTAAAACCAATATTAGAGCTTATACTATTAGGACGCAAGAGCTGTCCCTTAAGAAACGTAGGCCTCTCAAGATGCAGAGCCACTCCAGAGAAAGCCTAAGAAACAAAGACCTTCCTTGTCTCAGGTGACAAAGAAAGCTCTATGTCCTGCCAAGTGGGACACCTTACATAACTGACCTCCTAACCTATGCTACCAGAAAGGTGATACTGAGAGGAGAATTTTTCCTTCACAAACCAGGCAGCAAAGGTAGAGGCCCTAAAGGCCTCTTATGACCTGAGACACTTCATTAAGACAAATTTCCCTGACAGCCAGCATGGTTGGACAAAGAGAATATTGCCTGTCCCTTCATGTCTTAGGCTGCTAGCTGGCTGGCTGGCTAACTGCTGATGCAAGCCTGACAACCTGCACCCCGCCAACCCCACAAAGGGAGTATTCTCACTGGTGACAAAGCCAAGTTCTCAGAAGAGAAAACAAAACAAATGGAGATTCTCATCTTATGGTTTTTCGTCCTTATGACAGACGACAAAGGAAAACGTAACTCTTCCTGCGAGGCTAAGAGTCAGTAACCATAGGGGCTGATTAACAAAAACAGATTCACGAGAATCACAATTCAAGGTCTGTTTTCACAAATGTTTTTCTTCTGCCACTGTGAATTTGGAAAGGAAGGGAAAAGGAGAAAGTTTTATCCTCCTCTCTTGTCTGTGCACGACAGAGAAAGAGCTGGGAGACTGACATGGTAAGAATCTGTACCTTCTGCTGGTCTGCTGTCTGTTATCCCATATTTCAATTGCAGTCTCCAGGGAGAATGGAGTGTTCTAGCCTTTCACGGTCCCATCCTCCTCACCAGAAACTGTACAGGGGGAAATGTTTGTTTCCTTTCACTATTTTAGGTTTTTGGCTGGGACTCTGTAACAAAAAGACAGCTTAACAAGAGAAAAGGAAATGAGTATATTAACATGTACATCTCATATATACTTATGAGAAATGAAAGTGGTGAGTAACTCAAAGAGGTGTCTAGGACTTGGACTTACAGATCATCTTAACCAAAGAACAATATATTTTTAGGGGAACTACAAGACAGAGGCAAAGAGTACTGGGCTTCCAAGGGCAGCAAATAGTGGTACAATAAATACATCAGAAACTAATGGAAAATAATAGCTAGTCAGTATAGGTTGTTTTCCAGAGTTCTCTAGTCCTGACTTGGGCCTAATATGTGTCTAGGGATGTTGATGATTAATTCTTGCACACATTTATGTGCTGCTTTCAGGAAAATAGGGGGGAGAACAGAGAACTTTTCTTGGATCTTCTTCTTCTGCATTGCCTTCAGCTCAAAATTTTTCTTGTGTCAAAGGGGAAGATTCTTGGGGTGGCATATTCTGTTTTTTTTGGGTTTTTTTTGCTGTAAAATTCCCTTGCTTTACAATGACTCTTTATGCTCTAACATGAAAACGTGAAGTAAGGCTTTGTCAGAAAGGAATTCAGTTCAGTTCAATTCAGTTGCTCAGTCATGTCCGACTCTTCGCGACACCATGAATCGCACTCCAGGGCTCCTTGTCCATCACCAACTCCCAGAGTTCACTCAAACTCATGTCCATCGAGTCAGTGATGCCATCCAGCCATCTCATCCTCTGTCGTCCCCTTCTCCTCCTGCTCCCAATCCCTCCCAGCATCAGAGTCTTTTCCAATGAGTCAGCTCTTCTCATGAGGTGGCCAAAGTACTGGAGTTTCAGCTTTAGCATCATTCCTTCCAAAGAACACCCAGGGCTGATCTCCTTTAGAGTGAACTGGTTGGATCTCCTTGCAGTCCAAGGGACTCTCAAAAGTCTTCTCCAACACCACAGTTCAAAAGCATCAATTCTTCAGTGCTCAGCTTTCTTCACAGTCCAACTCTCACATCCATACATGACCACTGGAAAAACCATAGCCTTGACTAGATGGACTTTTGTTGGCAAAGTAATGTCTCTGCTTTTGAATATGCTATGTTGGTTGGTCATAACTTTTCTTCCAAGGAGTAAGCGTCTTTTAATTTCAGGGCTGCAGTCACCATCTGCAGTGATTTTGGAGCCCCAAAAATAAATTCTGACACTGTTTCCACTGTTTTCCCATCCATTTGCCATGAAGTGATGGGAATGGATGCCATGATCTTCATTTTCTGAATGTTGAACTTTAAGCCAACTTTTTCACTCTCCTCTTTTACTTACATCAAGAGGCTTTTTCGTTCCTCTTCACTTTCTGCCATAAGGGTGGTGTTATCTGCATATCTGAGGTTATTGATATTTCTCCCGGCAATCTTGATTCCAGCTTGTGCTTCCTCCAGCCCAGCGTTTCTCATGATGTGCTCTGCATATAAGTTAAATAAGCAGGGTGACAATATACAGCCTTGACGTACTCCTTTTCCTATTTGGAGCCAGTCTGTTGTTCCCTGTCCAGTTCTAACTGTTGCTTCCTGACCTGCACACAGGTTTCTCAAGAGGCAGGTTAGGTGGTCTGGTATGCCCATCTCTTGAAGAATTCTCCACAGTTTGTTGTGATCCACACAGTCAAAGGCTTTGGCATAGTCAATAAAGCAGAACTAGATGTTTTTCTGGAACTCTCTTGCTTTTTCCATGATCCAGTGGATGTTGGCAATTTGATCTCTGGTTCCTCTGCCTTTTCTAAAACCAGCTTGAACATCTGGAAGTTCACAGTTCATGGAGTTAAGAATGTTATTTGCACGAGGCTTACTTCTAATAGCGAAACATTGATTTATAAATTAAGAATTTACAAGAGTAACCAAGAAGTTAGGAATGGAATTTGGCCGAACAACATAGTGTTGTACTATATACCTATCTGAACAACAGGCAATGTTCTTTTGTGGAAAGTGTATATAAAATAATCTTAAAGGAAAAAGATGAAGGCAACATACAGAAGGCACATAAAGCAACTTAATGAAGAAAAATGTAATGAAAGATTGGAATTCATTTTCAGTTGAGTCAAATGTTCATTCAGGTTTTTTTTATACTTGCTCAAATTCATAATAAAATAGGAAAAAGTTCCGCTTTTGGCAATAGTGCTAATCCCAATTAGTCCTGAGCAATGTCTTTAAGTAATGTCATTTCACTATTTTCTTGCAGATTAATTCTTAGGACGTCAGAATGTCCCTCTTCAAACATAAGAAAGAAAAATTTAAAGTTAGTGAACCAATCAACATTTCCTGTTTTCCACGTCTCAGAGGGTGGAGCTCCCAAACCAGTCGCATAAGAAGGAAGTGAAAAGATGTTAAAAAGCAGGGCCAGCTCCCCTGGTCAGCCTGGAGGTCTGGCTTCTCAGTCAACATGAAGGCTCTCCTTATTCTGGGGCTTCTCCTCCTTTCGGTCGCTGTCCAAGGCAAGGTCTTTGAGAGATGTGAGCTTGCCAGAACTCTGAAAAGATTTGGAATGGATGGCTTTAGGGGAATCAGCCTGGCAAACTGTAAGTTAACTCTTTTTCATCCTTTCAAATAGTTAGCTAGGTGTAGAACAGATACTAATAGAGGATGAACCAAAAGAAAGGGTCTTTGAGTGAATGTTTTTTTCTTTCTTGGAGGGTTTACACACTTCAGTTCAGTTCAGTTCAGTCGCTCAGTCGTGTCCGACTCTGCGACCTCATGAACCACAGCACACCAGGCCTCCCTGTCCATCACCAACTTCCGGAGTCCACCCAAACCCATGTCCACTGAGTTGGTGATGCCATCCAAGCATCTCATCCTCTGTCGTCCCCTTCTCCTCCTGCCTTCAATCTTTCCCAGCATCAGGGTCTTTTCCAATGAGCCAACTCTTCACATCAGGTGGCCAAAAGATTGGAGTTTCAGCTTCAGCATCAGTCCTTCCAAAGAACACCCAGGACTGATCTCCTTTAGGATGGACTGGTTGGATCTCCTTGCAGTCCAAGGGACTCTCAAGAGTCTTCTCCAACACCACAGTTCAAAAGCTTATACACTTACAATGGTTAAAAGTATCCACTTGTTCTTTTAGAATCAGATGTACCAGGTGAAGGAATGAGGCATGGTGGGTCAAATTCTACATCATTCTAAGCATGCAAGGTTCCCATGTACTCCTCTAGTGCTACTAAATTTGACAACTGGTGCATGTAGACTGACTATAAGATACATTTTAGCACCTGGAACATGTCTGTCAAGCCCTTGTTGTTTGACTCTAGCCATTTCTAATTTGGATCTTGGGTTCTGAATAAGGCAGTATTTTTCTCATTTTTAATCCCCCTAACATGATGTTGCACTTTTAACATCAAGGTTTTTAAAAAATTCCATTGAACTCTTAAAACAGGGACAGTAGAACTATCTCCCCTCAATCAATATCTATATAAGGATCCCTGAAATGCAGCATGAAATGACATTTTATTATTCTGACTCTAGTTCATTAATTATTTTTCATTTTCTTCCACAGAATTTAAGATGTGCCATAAGGAAAATTTCCTTTGTATTTTAGTCCATATTTGTCAATGTCATCACTGTAGTTTTCGTACTGAATTCAGACATTTCTCCTCCATAAATATTTTTGAATGAGTTAGCCAATTGCTAGATGGATGGATGGATGACCCAGCCTTTCCTATTCTATGATTCTTGCCTGCATTATAATTTGATACCCAAATTCGCCTTCGGTATCATAAATTTTCTTTCTCCCAGAAAATCCTTATTTTTTTCTGATAAAAAGCATTTTTCCATTAACATATGCATCTGCTGCTAATGACCAAACCCAGTCAACAACTCTGTTGATTTTTCTGTTCTAGGCTTAATCCTACCTGGGTGTTAGTAGTAAGGAAAGTGTAATAGCAATGGAAGATATTTTTAAAAATATGTTACCTTTTTCATTTGTATTACCAAATCATTTGCTAATAAAAGAATTTTCTGAAGGGACCTTTAACACCAAAGTGTTAAAACACTTTACAAGTAAAATGCATCTTTATACTTGTAAAGTAAGTCGTTAGTAAAATAGAACTAGTTAAGTAGAACTGATTATGCTATGAACTGTAAGTCACATGATTCACTCTTTATTACTCAAAATATGTTTTTTTCAGGGATGTGTTTGGCCAGATGGGAAAGCAGTTATAACACACAAGCTACAAACTACAATAGTGGAGACAGAAGCACTGATTATGGGATATTTCAAATCAATAGCCACTGGTGGTGTAATGATGGCAAAACCCCAGGAGCAGTTAATGCCTGTCATATACCCTGCAGCGGTAAGACAAGATAATGTGGAGTGATGGCACAGGACTCACCTGGTTATGCCTATTGAGTTATCCAAAAAGTTCGTTCAGGTTTTTCCATAAACATCTTATGGGAAAATTGGAACAATCCTATAGGTCAAGATTCAATAGAAATAAAAAAATCTTGAAGGGTTCATCAGGGACCTATAAAAACTCCATTTTAATATCTAGAAACTCTATTCTCCTCCTCCTAATTTCTTCAGTTTCTAATCATAAAAGTTTGCTGTTTGCTAACATACAGGAGTTGCTGGAATGACCTATCACTTTATCATAACTGGACATATTGATACTTTGGAAAACAATGCCATTCCTTCTACTTTCCTTGTTTGGGGAGGATTAGCGATAATTTTGTTGGGTGGTCTGTTTTTAAAAATCTACCCTCCTTTATTGGAAAACAAAAGAATTACTAGTTAATCAAAGTGGAGGAATATACGTGGTATTTTTAAAAAATTGTTTTTACTTTTTATGATAAAATATTTTAAATATATGGACAATTAGAAACATTACTATAATAAGCATCAATATGCTCATCACGTAATTTAACAGTTGTTAACATTTTGGCATATTTACTTATGTGTATATATATATATATATGTATATAAACTTCTTTTTGCTGAGTGATTTTAAGGTGAATTAGAAACATTATGACATTTCATTTATAAATTCTTTAGAACGAATCTCCAAAAACACAGCTCCTATATAAAAATTGTCATTCTAACAAGTTAATTTCTAAATTTGCTTAATTGAGGTGAAACAAGTATTCTATTGATTTCCTTTTAAAATAGAGAAAGCATGTGGAATCTTTAAAAAAAATTTTTTTTAATTAATTTATTTTTTAATTGAAGGATAATTGCTTTACAGAATTTTGTTCTTTTTTGTCAAACCTCAGTGTGAATCAGCCATTGGTACACATATATCCCCTACATTTTTTTTTGAACCTCCCAAAGCATGTAGAATCTTTAGTGCCTGAAATATTTGAGAAATATAGCAAAATTGATACTGCTAAATTTTTAAATATTACAAATCCTAATAGTGAAGATGAGTCTAAGAATATACTTTTGTATCCAGTTAATTTATTTAAAAAATTTTGTATTATGGAATAACCTGTTGTCATTGAATAAAAATTCTTACTACCCAGACATGTATGACCATAGAGAAATTTTGGTATCCACATGTTCTTTTGGAATACACAACAATCCCGGACATGAATGTAAAGCTATATTATACACATTTGTACCCACATAACAAAAGTGAAATTGTACTATAGTCACTGCTTTACAATTTTGTCTTTATTACACAAAATTATTTTTGTCAACAAATACCAATCCTTATTGTTTTTTAAAAATGAATAGATTTTCACAATATAAATGCTCTATAATGTATCAACCTAACTCTTACTGTTAAACATTTAGGCTAGTTCCATTTATGCCCTCTATTAATTGCTATGAAACAGTTTGTATACATGTCTTTCAGTACATCTCTTATTATTTCTTTAGAATCAATTTCCAGCGTTGAATTGCTGAGCAAAAACCTGCTAGACCAGTTTCTGCTTGTTTGTCTTTTTTTTTTTTTTTCCAATAGTTCCTAGTAAAAAGAAAACCTTCTATCATGCTAATTAATAATTCCAGAGCTTCCAATGACTTTGGTAAATGAGAAACAGATGCCAAATGGGATGGAATGAAGAGTTTCCCCCAACATCAACAGATAAACAGACCCTTAAAAATTATTTTAGTTGTTCTTTCCTCAGCCTAACAGAATAAAGCTGACTGAGCCTAAACTTAACATTTCTATGAATGTTATTTTCACTTCTCACCACCTCTTTTTCAGCTTTGCTGCAAGATGACATCACTCAAGCTGTAGCATGTGCCAAGAGGGTTGTCAGTGATCCACAAGGCATTAGAGCATGGTATGTGGGTTTTTTTCCCCTTTCAGTTTATTGAGATGTAATTGACATAAAGCACTATGTAAGTTCAAGGTGTATAGCATAATGATTTGACTTACATCAGGAAACAGTATCACAATAAATTTAGTGAACATCCATTATCTCACATGGATACAACATTAAAGAAATAAAAAAAATTTTGTGTGTGGTGAAAATTCTTAGGATTTACTCTCTTTTTAACACTTTTCATATATAAAATATAGCAGTGTTAATTATATTTATCATGCTTTATATTTGTTTTTGCTCTTTAGTCACTAAGTCCTGTCTGACTTTTGTGATCAATAAACTGTTACCTGCCAGGTTCCTCTGTCCATGGGATTATTCCAGGCAAGAATACTGAGGCAGGTTGCCCTTCCCTCCTCCAGGAGATCTTCCTAACCCAGGGACTGAATTTGTATCTCCTGCATTGCAGGCAAATTCTTTACTGCTGAGCCACCAGGGAAGCCCCATGCTGCACATTATATCCCTAGTATTTATTTATCTTATAACTGGAAGTTTGTAGTACCTTTGACTGCCTTCATCCAATTCCCCTTCCCTCACTCTACCTAACCACAAATTTGACCTCTTTTTCTAGGACTTTATTGCTTTGTTTGTTTGTGTTTGAAATATAATGGATGTACAACACTATGTTAGTTCCCATTACAGAGTGTGGTATGTGTTAAGTATTAAAGGAGAGAGCTGTTTTATCCTATTGTTATGAAAGAGGTGAGAGAATATTTCCAAAGAGCAAAGTATGGTACTGAGAACTGAAAATTGCAGCTTTGGATTCATGCTAAATGGTGTATAACATAGAAACAATCTACTTTAACGGATTCAAAATCTTATTCTTTTACTCCTCAATTTATTTTTGGGAATTTCTAGAGGTTTTAAGATTCTCCACCTTATACTAATTCCTTGTCATATCTTGACATTATTTTTGTCATTAAGTAAATATGGAATGCACTTTGCATTTGTGCTGTGAACTACACAGGACTCAACATTTGTACTCAGATGTTCTGTGCCCCAGCGAAGGTTTGGGGGAGATGTGAAGTCCTTGGTATACATATCTCCAGGTAATAAATAGCAATACTTGGATCTGTCTGTAGCTTTTATTTCATGTATTGATAAACTATGTTGTTTTCCCAAAGGACTTGAAATATAGGTAATACAGTGAAGCTATGTTTCAACCTTATTACCATTTGTTTCATCTTTCTCTACAGGGTGGCATGGAGAAGTCATTGTCAAAACCAAGATCTCACCAGTTACATTCAGGGTTGTGGAGTGTAACGCTGGAGTTTTTACTTCAACCCATTTTATCTCTTTTTCATATTCAGGAAGTAATAGTTGAGGGAAAGGTCATACTTTCAAACAAATAATGTTTTTTTTACAGAAGAAGGATCATGTGGTCTTTCTTTTAAGATACTTAATGTTTACTTCATGTATTTATTATTTGATATTAGGCCCACAGTGTATTTCAGTTTAATAGACCTAATGCTGGTGAATATTTGTCTAAAATCTTAATTATCAAATATATATCCAGGGCATTCAGTTCTTAAAGAAACAGCACAGACTTAATCTTGAATCATACAAGTACTCCCCAATATTCAACAAAAATATAGCAAAATAATATCTTTAAGCAAACTGATCTTAGGCAAGATCCCACCTGTGTAGTAGGCACGTAACACCGTCATCTGTTCAGTCATCTCCAAAAACAGTGAAAGATAATCACTCTTTGTTGGGCAATATAAAATGTTAAATGGAGCAGAATGCCAAATGACTAAGAATAAAGAAAGCCTGAATTAAGAATTTTGTTTTCATAAAGTGTGACCTTTGTTTTAAATGTTGTCTTAAAAATGTTGCATTTACACAGCTTTAAAAATAAGCTCAGAATTTATGTCAATCACTTTTAGCCCTTTTAAAGAACTCAATTGTGCATCTTGCTGTCATGAAGGATATAAAGATGGATTAGATGAGCTGTTGTTTTTTCTTAATGTTATAAGCTTAGTTTCATGCATTATCACAAATTCAGAGGCAGAAGAGTTTGTAAGTATTGAAATCATTGCTAGTTAATCACAGGTGTGAAATCATGAATGCTATAAAAAGTACATTTTCAGTAAAAGCTTTGCAATTTATACTTCGTCTTTCTTTGTTAAGTCATTTAGCGTCTCTGAAAAAATACATACATATATATTTGAGAAAAAGATTATCTGACACTTAGTATTTCCTACATCCTTACCTGTACCGAAACAGCTAGATTTTTTTCTGTGTGTATATTCTCTTTAATCATAGAATGCACATTGACATTAAGTAACATTTTTTCCTCAATGGATTTAATCATAAAGAGATAGGGTATATATCATCTTAAAAAGAAAGTTCTTACAAAATCCAAAAATAGCTAAATATTGCTGAAGAAAAATACATAAGCATGCTGACAGATCTCTATTTTTAAATTTTTTTAGCGGTGCTACTAGGTTTGTGGGATCTTAGTGCTCTGACCAGGGATTGAACCTGCATCCTCCACAGTGAAAGCTTGGAGCCCTAACCACTGGACCTCCAGGGAATTTCCCGCACACTAAATTCATAAACACAAATCTCAAATGGGCCCTCTAATCAGCCTGGTCATCTTAGTCACTTCTCTGAAATCCTGTGTTGGTGTCCCAATTCCTCAAAATGACTGTTACTATTTACTTCTTCTCTCATTTCAAAGTCCTGGCGCACACGCCAACCACTGGCCTTCCACACTCTGCCCGTGGTAGACCACCCAGCCTCACATTACACTGACAGAACAGAAGCAACTCATATAAAACCCTCCCCTCTTGGCCACCATAACAGAGCTCATGTCTTTCCGTGGGCTCACCCTCCCTTCCTTCCCCGTTATCACTGGGATGAAGGGCCTTGCTCCTGCCGATGGCAGTGTCTCCACATGCAGTCTTCATCACAGCCCTCTCCCTACTCCAGTTTAGGCTGAGGGTTTCCCGATCCTGAGTTTCTCCCTCTGCTGGATCATCCCCTTTACTGTAAGAACTGCCCTGGTAACCTTTCATCTTGCAAATAGCCCTCCAGGTACAACATCATTTTAGACTCCCTTGTACCGCAACTGAGGCTTCCCTGGTGGCTCAGACGGTAAAGCGCCTGCTGGCAATGCAGGAGACCTGGGTTTGATCCCTGGGTTGGGAAGATCCCCTGGAGAAATGACAACCCACTCCAGTACTCTTGCTTGGGAAATTCTGTGGACTGAGGAGCCTGGTAGGCTACAGTCCACGGAGTCGCAAAGAGTCGGACACGACTGAGCGACTTCACTTCACTTTACCGCAACTATCTTCCTGGTGGCTCAAGAACCCTGAAGCTTCTCCTCAGCAACTGTGGTGGTGGTGGTGGTTTAGTCGCTGAATCGTGTCCGACTCTTGCGGCCCCATGGACTGTAGCCTGCCAGGCTCCTCTATCTATGGGATTCTCCAGGCAAGAATACTGGAGTGGGTTGCCATTTCCTCCTCCAGGGGATCTTCCCAACCCAGGGATCGAACCCAGGTCTCCCACATTGCAGGCAGACGCTTTAACCTCTGCACCACCAGGGAAGCGAGCATTATCTTATAAAGGAGGAAATAAAGGCCTAGCTTGGTTAAATAACTTGCCCAAGGTCACATAGACAGTAAGTGGTAACCATTAACTTGAACCTGGGTCTTCTTGAATTTATTGCCTGAGCTTGTAGCACTTTGAATGGAAACACATGATATGCTTTCTTTGTGATAAATGCTTGTGAAACTGAGGGTATTAATTACATTTTAGAATGACCAACAGCAATATATGAAACTTCTTTTACACATTTAATTATTACCATTGTTAGCACACAAAAATCTCCTACTTCTGTCCTGTGCTACTAAATCTAAAATAAAATTTCTTTTCTCAGTAGTATGACTTTGCTGCAGCAGTGAGAATTCACAAACATTTATTCATCAAGAATTATTAAGGACTTTCAATAATACCTAGGTTTGAGGCATGAGAAATGTGATTATGAAAAATTGCTAATGTTTTCAGAACTTGTAAAATATCAGATAAAGTCTAAGATTTTAGCATTATACAAAGTACTGGTTAATTATTAGTGGTTTGGAAAGACCAATATAAAAGTTTCTGATCTTACTGCACTGAGATTCACAGCGCTGATATTTTCCACATTGACTGTCTGAATGATGGAGAAAACTCAGTCATGTATTCCATTTCCAGCTGGACAGAAAACAAAATGGAATGTCTGGACTACAAACTTTTATTTTTTTCTAAGGCAAATGTATAGGTGATGTTTATTGCCTAATTAGGAGAAAAGTGATAAAAGAGGGCAGGCTTAAGAATTAAGCAGCTAAGCTGTCAGTCCCCACATCAGACAAATGATCCTGTACCGCCTGTCAGTATTGTTAACAGAGACTGTTATTTTATTAATCCTTATGATCCAGGGATTCTTTTTTTCATGTTTCAGGGCACAGCAGCTGAGAGACTGGATTTGTTAAGCTGGGTGGGTTTATCCTTCTTCTATGTGTTCGTTCAATTTTATGTTCATTTACTTATTGTACACATATGGCAATGGAAGCTGCTAAAGCAATCGTTGCTATTCTACAAAACAACAGGCACAGAAGCAGATGTCTTATTTCCGAGATTTCCCCCCCCAGGATTATTATGATTAAAGATCCTTTCCTCCCACCCCCTGGAGAGGACCAGGGGCTGCTTGCCAGAGGTTTTTTAATGACTTGGGAAAAGGCTCAAATATCTCACCCGCCATTATGATAATCCACCCCAGGGGCAAACCACACATGAATATTGCAGATTTATTTTATTTTTGTATCCCTGGAAAGGTATTATTAAGCTCATTAGAATACAAAAAAATATATACAGTCAAATTTCAAAATTACATGGATGAAGGAAATCACCAAAGTGGCATCATACCATGTCTTGCACTTATATTAACTATATTGATTATAGTAACTATATTAATTATATTGTGTTAACAATATATTGAAGAGGCATAATACTGCAACTTATTTCAGATAAAATATTTGTATTGGCCAACCCCAATTTGTACCTTGAATGTGGGCTCTAGGAAAAGATTTAGTTTATGCTTAACAAGAGGTTAGCTTCTGTTTTCAGCCATGTGCTATTTGGGGAATTAAGCATCATGAATAATATAGGAAGTAAGAGGGATAGTCTAAAGATGGGATAGCAAATTTTATTTCGGAAAGAGAATTTAAGGTGTTTTATTTAAAGGAAAATTGCCTTATTATAATGTAATAAGAAAGTTATATTTTCTTTCTTTCCTTTCTTCTTCTTTTTCTTTTTAACCATTTTTATCTTGGAGATTTGATCTCTAAGATGAGATGACTGGAAAAGGCCATCAACCTTTTTGAAAGACTATTTCCCCCCACTCCCTAAAGGCCATTTGTCTCTTGGAGGCTTGGTCTGCATTACTTCCCAAGAGGCAAGCATTTGTCCTTGCACTAAATGCTGACATCTCCTGATAAGAGAGAAGCTGCAAAGGAGAGGAATTGAAGATCAATATGTTTATTTTGCTCTCAAGCACACTGATGTACCTTGGTGTATTGGGGAAGGGAATGGAGCTTGAGAGTGGGCCAATGGGGAGGGGTGAATATTTTGTGATGCGCTCTACCTGTGGGCTTATAAAGTTTACAGCTGCATTAAGAGGAGAAGTATTACCATTAGCATGAACAGTAGAGTGGACTCAATTGAAAAAGCTTCTAGCCACTCACCTAGGGCTATATGCATTATTGCATTTACCCCCGCCCTGCCTTCAAGCTAATTGAAAATGTCAGTCCATTTCATCAAAGTTACACAACTGTCCATCCTTTTCCCTGGTACAGATATTCCAGGAGGAAGAAAATGGAATACACAGAGCAACAGAGCTCACGCAATAGCCCATGTGTCTTAGATTTAATAGCTGATCACTAGCTGGACTGAAGCCAAGAGGCAGTTCACAAATTTGCTGCACATTAGAATCACCTGGGGAACTCTACTTAGCTCTCTGTGCCCAGGCTCCTCCTAGACCTATTAAATCAAAATCTCTGGGGCTGGGACGCAGACACTCGTTTTGTTTTGTTTTGTTTTTAAGCTCTTTAGGTAATTCAAACAAAAGCAGCAAAGTTTGAGAACCAGTCCAATAGGGGGACAAACTTATTTCATGCAGATACAGTGAGAGCAATAAATATGTAAAAAGGACATTAATTCATATATCTATTCTTTATATCTCATTATACTGTTTGAGTTTCAAACATGCTTCCCCCCGCCCCACCCCCCACTGCAAAAAGCTTTGCTGTTTCCATTTGGTTCAAGGCGTGAAAAGAGGGCTCCAGAGTGGTTAAACAGCTGCCTTGTGGCTCCGAAAAGGGGCTTCAGGGAGAAGCCCTGACGCCAGAGGGGCTCCTCAGAGGCCTCTGGGCTTTGGAGGCTCCTGGTAGAGCTTGAGGGTGAGCCTTTGAGAGAGAGACTCACCTAGCCCAGCCTGGGGGGCCGCGAGCCTGAGGAGACAGGCCTTGATATGAGTTTCACCTGCTCCTCCAGGACGGGTCTCCCCAGGAAATCACGGAGGCGCAAGTCTGCTCGCGAGAACCAGGGCAGACAGATCCAGAAGGGCCCAGTTCAGGTTTTTCTCCATGACAGTGGTGGCTTCACAGCGTCCTGGGTTTTACCCTACTCTCTTGAGAAGCTTCTGCATATCCTAGAAGAGGGCGCAGTCGCAACACTGGTTTTGCGTTTTCCGAAGACTCTAGGCGTTCTTGGCTTCTCCTGGGCCAATGGGGGAAAAAACAGTGGACCTAGCTTGTGCAGAGCCGCATTGTTGTGGTTGCAGTGGAAGCGCAGAAAGAGGTAAGTGCCCGCAGATGCGTGATGAACAGGCGGTGAACGGCAGTCTCCACCACGGTGGAATAATTCTGACAAATCAGGGAGCTCCTGGTGGAACAGGAGTAAAGTAAGCTCAAAACTGATGTTGGCTAGTCCCAAAGGCCGAGGAGAGCTGAGTGGTGGATTCCAAAGGTTGCACCTGGAAAAGAGGTTGGAGGGTGGTGGAGGCTAGAGGACGGGGAATACGTGGGTCGGTTCTGTGCAAACTCTGTTGAAGCAAGAGACAGGTCTGCCGGCCTGCTTGAGTGCAGCACTGTCTCAAATAGGCTTTTTCTTTTTTAGGTATATTTTTGTCTGTGCTGGGTCTTGCTTGCTGCACGGTGGCTTTCCCTAGTTGCAGCAAGGGCGGGGGATGGGTGGGGGCAGTAGGCTTCTCTTCATTGTGTTGGGTGGGCTTCTCATTGAGGTGTTGCAGTGGTTTATCTTGTTGTGAAGCACAGGCTCTAGGCCACTCAGGCTTCAGTAGTTGTGGGGTGGGATGCGCACCTCAGTAATTTCAGTAGTTGTAAGTCTCAGGCTTTAAAGCGCTAGCTCAGTAGTTGTGGTGGCCAGGTTGAGTTTCTCTAAGACATGTGGGATTTTCTCAGACCAGACATTGAACCCTTGTACCCTGCATTGGCTGGCAGATTCTTAACTACTCGGGCACCAGGGAAGTCCCTCAAATAGGCTTTGATTTAAATGAACAAGAAACACAACCAAAGACGAAACTTACTCCCTGCCCCCCATAGTTGGCTCTACAAGGAAAGGAATTCGATTACTTAACATTCCAAGTCACTAGAAGAGTGGCTCTCAAAGTATGGTCATCTAGTAACCAAGCAGTAACCTACCAGCCCTTCCTCGAGTGGGTCTCAAAGTATGGTCATCTATTAACCAAGCAGTAATCGACCAGGCCTTCTTCGAGCAGATTCCGTCCCTGGTATCCTCAGCTGTAGCTGCCCTCTAGTATCTCATGCATATTTCCTGAGTTTTCAGATGCTAAAACCCAGCACCAAATGGAAGAAATTAACCACTTGATGATCTGGAGCTTGTAGCCCCCAGGCCTGTGGCTCCTGAGGATTGATAATGTTAACTGCCCTATTACCTCTACATCAGCCAATCAAAATTGGACGTGAGGTTATCACATTCCTGGGGATGCCCCTTGCCTATGACAGGCCTGTAAAAAATGCTTTGCTGAAACCCTTCAGGGAGTTTGGGATTTTGGGAGCATAAACCACCCCTCTCCTTGCTCAGCCCTACTGTAAACCTTTCTCTGCTCCACACTCCAGGGTTTAGGTTTGTTTGGCCTCACTGTGCTTCAGGCACAGGAACTTGACATTCGGTGACAGCCTGAGAGTGTCCCCTGGTATTGTGTTAGATATTCAAGTTTTAAGGCCCTGTCCCAGACTTATGGGCTCAGCAACTCTAGAGGGGCTCAGTGATCTTTGTTATAATAGGTCCTCCAGATGATTTTCATTCACCTGAGAGTTTCAAAATAGCTGCACTGTCAGAGAACCAAAGTGTCCACCACCAGGTGAAGGGCAGTGGTGCCTGGAAAAGAAGGGGTCTAGCTAAGAGAAGTACAGCCGAATTTGCCCTGGTAGGAATGGGAAATATCTTTTCTCCATTGGTTGGCAGAGACTAGTATCTGTTGGCAGTGGTAAGGTTATCAAGAACGCTTTACGTTTCAACGCAGAGTGATGGCTCTTCTGGTTTTCCAGGGACTAGTCCTCTGTGAGCACTTAAAATCTCATTTTGGGAAACTTTTCCCCTTAGCTCTGGGTTTGAAAAACTTAGAGAATGATATGTAATTTGGGTGAACATGATTCAAGTTTTTGGCAAGTCCTAAGTATTAATTAAAGTTCAGTATGGACAACATCTAGCCTTTTTTTACATGTGTGTGTGTGTGTGCGTGTGCGCTTAGTCACTCAGTTATGCCAGATTTTTTGCTACCCTTGGGACTATAGCCTGCCAGGCTCCTCTGTCCATGGGATTTTCCAGGCAAGAATACTGGAGTGGGTTGCCATTTCCTTCAGGGTATCTTCCTGACCCAGGAATCAAACCCTTGTCTCCTGTGACACCTGCATTGCAGGGAGATTCTTTACTTGCTGAGTAGGGAGGTCTTTGGGGGAGGTAAATCTGATTGGGTGAAAGGACTTACTTTTAAAAGATTTTTGTAGAAACATCCCCTTCTGTTTAGTCTGCTGGTTCTGGCTAGATGTTGGTGTCATGAGGAGCTTTAAAATGAGTTTATTGATCTAGGGTGCATCCTGAGTGTGAGGGTTTTTTAAAAGTTTCTCAGATAATCCTAAGGCACAGCCAAATTTAGGTACTATGGCTTAAGCTTTTGAACTGCTACCACTTATTTTAACCTTGTCTTCCTGTGAGAACTGTACTTGAGGTTTGTGGCTTCTCTTCTCTTACTGTCTTATTATGAAAGTTATTTTCTTAAATAAGATTAAATGTAGAGAAAATGCTGCTGGTCCATCTGGTATACTGGATATCCAGAATAGTTAAAGTATGTTCCATTAAAAAAATTTGTATCATTTAAGTAGTGTCACTGGTGTTGTAAAAACTGACACATAGTTTGAATTAGTACAGTCTCTTTTGAAGTTGTCACCTCTGATCTGCTCCCATTGCTAAATATCTGGACACCTCATATTAGGAATTGCTTTTAAATATCTTTAGGGATTAAAACGAAGATTGCTATGTTATTTGTACTGGGACCAAAAAAAAAAAAAAAAACAACTCACAAAGTTCCCTCCTGCACCTTCTACCCCCGTTTCTAACCCTTGGCAGCTTCTAATTTTTCCCTGTCTCCACAGTTTTGTTATTTTAAGAATGATATATGAACACGATCATGAATTAATCTTCAGAGATTGGCTTTTTAAAGTTTTTGACTCAGTATCATTCCCTTGAAGTTTATTTCAATTTTTGGCATATATTACTTATTCCTTTTTGTTGCTAAGTAGTATTCTATCACAATATTTGATCACAACTTGTTTAAACATTTACCCATCGAAAGAAATGTGGTTAGTTGAATATTTATGTTTAAGTTTCTGCAGGAACTTAAGTTTTGCTTTGGGATAAATGCTCAGTGATACAATTACTGGTTTGTAGGGTAAATCTAGTTTTAGGATTAAAAAAATAAAACTGTCAAGCTGTTTCTCAGAGTGGCTAAACCATTTTATATTCCTACCAGCAATGTGATACAATTTTTCCTCATACTCACCAGCACTTGATGTTGTCACTGTATTTTAATTTTAGTTATTCTGTGATATCTTATTATAGTCTTAGTTTGTGTTTTTCTAATGGCTAATGATGTTGAACATCTTTTTGTGTGCTTGTTTGCCATGTGTATATTCTATTCCATGGAAATGTCTTTCCCTGTATTCTGCCTGCATCTGCCTATTTTCTAATTACATTTTTTGAAGTTTAGTTTTGAGAATACTTTGTATATTATAGATACAAGTCATTTTTCTCATATGGGATTTCAAATGTGTTTTCTCAGTGTGTAATTTGAGTTTTCATCCACTTAAAAAGGATATTCTATGAAGCACTCTTAATTCATTTTGATGAGATCCAATTTCTTGTTTTTGCTTTTATTGATCATACTTTTGTTGTCAAGTCTAAGAATTCCTCACCTAGCTCTAGATGCCAAAGATTTTCTATTTTTTTCCCTCTACTTTTTAAGGTTATGATCCACTTTGATTTATTTTTTATATAAGGTGTGGAGGTTTAGATTGAGGTTATTATCATTATTTTTATTTGGAGGGATGTTCAATTGTTTCAGTACCATTTTTAAAGCCGTATTTTCCTCAAATATAAACTGGAGAGAAAAATAATCTAGTTTATGTCATGAAAGTGAACTAGTAAATATGAAAGCAACTAACTCAGAAAGTAAGGTTTCTTCTTTTTCTTTATGATTTATATAATTCTCAGAATTTATTTACTTGAAGAGTTTTTTTTTTTTTTTTTTTTTTAACAGAACTAAGGGATTTTAAGGTTCAGGTACTATGCTGCTGCTGCCAAGTCGCTGCAGTCATGTCCAACTCTTAGCGACCCCCATGGACTGCAGCCTACCAGGCTCCTCGGTCCATGGGATTTTCCAGGCAAGAGTACTGGAATGGGTTGCTATTGCCTTCTCTGCAGGTACTATGAGACTGTCTGAATTATGAGTAGCAATTAGCTAAGCACAGGTGTAAAGCATTTGATTTACTCCCTAGTCATCTTTTTCTCTCATCCTGCTAAATCCACAGCCCTTAGCTAGTTCCAGCCAGTAAAGTCACAGTTTGTTTTACTGTTAAACTAAATTTCAGTTTAAATGTTCTCTCCAATATTATGTGTCTAGAATTGGCTATGTTGGTGGCTCTTAACCCTATTTGCATTTTATTAATATAATCAGCTGGGGAGATTCTATCATGGATATTTGAGGACAGACCTCTTATAAAAGGCCTGACTTATGGTTTTTGGAGCCAAATCATAGTCTACATTGCATCAAATCATTTGCTAGGTCACCTCTAAAAAGGAATTTGTGATGGCTAATGCTCTTCATTTGCCAATGTGCTTGTTTTGCTGCTTTTGGTGGGGGCCGGGGGCGGGGGGTGGGGGGTGGAATAAGGAAAAATTGCCAGCAGTTTGGCTCCCTGAATTCTAACTTGATGCTGTAGAATTAGTGTTGGCTCAGTACACATCTTCAGATATCCATTCTGTCTCCTCCCAGCTGCAGGAACTTATATCCTTGGGCAGCTTTTTACCCACCATGCTCTTTTGGTTCTAACCTTAGCAAATAGGAGTCTCCCCTAAATTATTGTCTTTCCAAATGTTAGGCTTCAAGGCTTTAGCCAAGAATAGACAGAAAAGGAATTTTTAAAATGCAGAATGGGAAAGACTTCTGATGCAATGGATACTTAATAAAGATTTAATTTTGAATCAGTAATTTCTGTCATTGCAAAATAACTCCTTGGTGAAATGCTCATCTTTGGTAATTTTCTTAAGTACAGACATTAACAATCAAAATATGTAGTACTCTTCTTCATTTTCTAACACAAACCTATATCTAGATGAGAGGGGAATTCGTTGCATAACTTGAGTTCTGGTCTTACAACTCCCAAGTCCTGCATTCTTTCAACCATGCCTGCTGATTTTCTGTCTTCTTGAACATGAAGTAATGGCTTTCAGCTTGCATCCCCTTTCTCAGCATATTGCTTGATGACTAAGAGAAAGGGATCTGAAACTTGACTGCTTGGATTCAAACCCTGACTAAAATTTGCTTGTTGAGTACTCAAGTATGTTACCTGTTCGTGCCTCCGTTTTCTCATCTATAAAATAGAGACAATATTGCTTCTCTCAGGGAGTGTCTATGAGGTTAAAAGAGAAAATTTATACAATGCAGGGATTTATCAGTTCTTGTACGTGTGCTGTGAAATGTAGATCTCCTGTGTACAGACACAGTGCTACAGTTATCAATCGCTTACATGATAGAAAGTCTAAACCTAGTAGTGTGTGAAGAGAAATTTTAACATATGCACAGATTCTATGGATCAGCAATTCAAACAGTGCCCAGAGGAGATGGCTTGTCTCTACTCCGTAACTGATGTCTGAAACCTCAGCTCATGAGGATTTGAGTGGCTAGGGCTGGAATCATCTAGATCATCTTAATTTCATGTCTGGCACCTGAGATGGGATGACTTGAAGACTGGGGCTGACAAGGACTGTTGACTGGTGTGCCTGCAGAAGGCTGCCCATGTGGTTTGGACTTCTTCTTTTAAAAAAAAAAAATTTATTTTTACTTTATTTTACTCTACAATACTGTATTGGTTTTGCCATACATTGACATGAATCCACCACGGGTGTACATGCGTTCCCAAACATGAACCCCCCTCCCACGTCCCTCCCCATAACATCTCTCTGGGTCATCACCGTGCACCAGCCCCAAGCATGCTGTATCCTGCGTCGGACATAGACTGGCGATTCGATTCTTACATGATAATATATATGTTACAATGCCATTCTCCCAAATCATCCAACCCTCTCCCTCTCCCTCTGAGTCCAAAAGTCCGTTATACACAGCTGTGGCTTTTTTCCTGTCTTGCATACAGGGTCGTCATTGCCATCTTTCTAAATTCCGTATATATGTGTTAGTATACTGTATTGGTGTTTTTCTTTCTGACTTACTTCACTCTGTATAATCGGCTCCAGTTTCATCCATCTCATCAGAACTGATTCAAATGTATTCTTTTTAATGGCTGAGTAATACTCCATTGTGTATATGTACCACTGCTTTCTTATCCATTCATCTGTTGATGGACATCTAGGTTGTTTCCATGTCCTGGCTATTATAAACAGTGCTGCGATGAACATTGGGGTACATGTGTCTCTTTCAATTCTGGTTTCCTCGGTGTATATGCCCAGCAGTGGGATTGCTGGGTCATAAGGCAGATCTATTTGCAATTTTTTAAGGAATCTCCACACTGTTCTCCAAAGTGGCTGTACTAGTTTGCATTCCCACCAACAGTGTAGGAGGGTTCCCTTTTCTCCACACCCTCTCCAGCATTTATTGCTTGCAGATTTTTGGATCGCAGCCATTCTGACTGGTGTGAAGTGGTACCTCATTGTGGTTTTGATTTGCATTTCTCTGATAATGAGTGATATTGAGCATCTCTTCATGTGTTTGTTAGCCATCCGTATGTCTTCTTTGGAGAAATGTCTATTTAGTTCTTTGGCCCATTTTTTGATTGGGTCGTTTATTTTTCTGGAATTGAGCTTTCATTCTTTTACAAGTGGTTGACCAGTTTTCCCAGCACCACTTGTTGAAGAGATTGTCTTTATTCCATTGTATATTCTTGCCTCCTTTGTCAAAGATAAGGTGTCCATATGTGTGTGGATTTATCTCTGGGCTTTCTGTTTTGTTCCATTGATCTATATTTCTGTCTTTGTGCCAGTACCATACTGTCTTGATGACTGTGGCTTTGTAGTAGAGCCTGAAGTCAGGCAAGTTGATTCCTCCAGTTCCATTCTTCTTTCTCAAGATTGCTTTGGCTATTCGAGGTTTTTTGTATTTCCATACAAATCTTGAAATTATTTATTCTAGTTCTGTGAAAAATATCGCTGGTAGCTTGATAGGGATTGCGTTGAATTTGTAAATTGCTTTGGGTAGTATACTCATTTTCACTATATTGATTCTTCCGATCCATGAACATGGTATATTTCTCCATCTATTAGTGTCCTCTTTGATTTCTTTCATCAGTGTTTTATAGTTTTCTGTCTTTAGTTTCTTTAGGTAGATATATTCCTAAGTATTTTATTCTTTTCGTTGCAATGGTGAATGGAATTGTTTCCTTAATTTCTCTTTCTACTTTCTCATTATTAGTGTATAGGAATGCAAGGGATTTCTGTGTGTTGATTTTATATCCTGCAACTTTACTATATTCATTGATGATCTCTAGTAATTTTCTGGTGGAGTCTTTAGGGTTTTCCATGTAGAGGATCATGTCATCTGCAAACAGTGAAAGTTTTACTTCTTCTTTTCCAATTTGGATTCCTTTTATTTCTTTTTCTGCTCTGATTGCTGTGGCCAAAACTTCCAAAACTATGTTGAATAGTAGCGGTGAAAGTGGGCACCCTTGTCTTGTTCCTGACATTAGGGGAAATGCTTTCAATTTTTCACTATTGAGGATAATGTTTGCTGTGGGTTTGTCATATATAGCTTTTATTATGTTGAGGTATGTTCCTTCTATTCCTGCTTTCTGGAGAGTTTTTTTTATCATAAATGGATTTTGAATTTTGTCAAAGGCCTTCTCTGCATCTATTGAGATAATCATATGGCTTTTATTTTTCAATTTGTTAATGTGGTGAATTACATTGATTGATTTGCGGATATTGAAGGATCCTTGCATCCCTGGGATAAAGCCCACTTGGTCATGGTGTATGATCTTTTTAATGTGTTGTTGGATTCTGATTGCTAGAATTTTGTTGAGGATTTTTGCATCTATGTTCATCAGTGATATTGGCCTGTAGTTTTCTTTTTTTGTAGTATCTTTGTCAGGTTTTGGTATTAGGGTGATGGTGGCCTCATAGAATGAGTTTGGAAGTTTACCTTCCTCTGCAATTTTCTGGAAGAGTTTGAGGAGGATAGGTGTTAGCTCTTCTCTAAATTTTTGGTAGAATTCAGCTGTGAAGCCGTCTGGACCTGGGCTTTTGTTTGCTGGAAGATTTCTGATTACAGTTTCAATTTCTGTGCTTGTGATGGGTCTGTTAAGATTTTCTATTTCTTCCTGGTTCAGTTTTGGAAAGTTGTACTTTTCTAAGAATTTGTCCATTTCTTCCATGCTGTCCATTTTATTGGCATAGAACTGCTGATAGTAGTCTCTTATGATCCTTTGTATTTCTGTGTTGTCTGTTGTGATCTCTCCATTTTCATTTCTAATGTTATTGATTTGATTTTTCTCTCTTTGCTTCTTGATGAGTCTGGCTAATGGTTTGTCAATTTTATTTATCCTGTCAAAGAACCAGCTTTTGGCTTTGTTGATTTTTGCTATGGTCTCTTTTGTTTCTTTTGCATTTATTTCTGCCCTAATTTTAAAGATTTCTTTCCTTCTACTAACTCTGGGGTTCTCCATTTCTTCCTTTTCGAGCTGCTTTAGGTGTAGAGTTAGGTTATTTATTTGACGTTTTTCAGCTTTGGCTGAAGAAGACTATTATTATCTGATCACATGATAAATTTACATATGTATCACTGTTTGAGCTAGCCAACTCATTGGAAAAGACCCTGATGCTGGGAAAGATCTGAGTACAGGAGAAGTAGGAGGCCACAGAGGATGAGACAGTTGAATGGCATTACCAATTCAATGGACATAAGTCTGAGCAAACTCTGGGAGACAGTGAAGAACAGGGAGGCCTGGCATACTATACTGCGGTCCTTCAGGTCCCAAAGAGTCGGACATGATTTAGCGACTGAGCACAGCAACACTGTTTGATGTTGTGGTTGCATATAAAGTTTCTGATAATAATCACTGCAACTGTTTAAGATTTTCTTCTATATGGGGGAAGATAATTTATTATATAAATGTTGTTTAATGGAATTGCAGCCATGAAACATTTAACTGAAGATTATGCAATTGAGCGCTACAACACAGACACATATGAATTATTATCATCAGAACTATGGTTCACTTCTAAGCCAGAAATAGTCCTCATTCTTAAGAATAGATCAAATCCCACACCCACATTATCTCAAATTATATATGGGTATTTCTTGTATTTGTCCAGTTTTGGCATCAGGGTAAACTGAAATAATAGAATGAGTTGAGAAGTATTCTGTCCTCTTCTATTTTTTAAAAATGGCAGTGATCCAAAAGTCTACAAGCAATAAATGCTGGAGAGGGTATGGAGAAAAGGGAACCCTCTTACACTGTTGGTGGGAATAGAAACTAGTACAGTCACTATGGAGAACAGTGTGGAGATTCCTTAAAAAATTGCAAATAGAACTGCCTTATGACCCAGCAATCCCACTGCTGGGCATACACACCGAGGAAACCAGAATTGAAAGAGACACGTGTACGCCAGTGTTCATCACAGCACTGTTTATAATAGCCAGGACATGGAAACAACCTAGATGTCCATCAGCAGATGAATGGATAAGAAAGCAGTGGTACATATACACAATGGAGTATTACTCAGCCATTAAAAAGAATACATTTGAATCAGTTCTAATGAGGTGGATGAAACTGGAGCCGATTATACAGAGTGAAGTAAGCCAGAAAGAAAAACACCAATACAGTGTATTAACACATATATATGGAATTTAGAAAGATGGTAATGATGACCCTGTATGCAAGACAGCAAAAGAGACACAGATGTTTAGAACGGACTTTTAGACTCTGTGGAAGAGGGAGAGGGTGGGATGATATGGGAGAATGGCATTGAAACATGTATACTATCAGGTAAGAAACGAATCGCCAGTCTGTGTTCGATACAGGATACAGGATGCTTGGGGCTGGTGCACGAGGATGATCCAGAGGGATGATATGGGGTGGGAGGTGGGAGGGGGGTTCAGGATTGGGAACTCATGGACTCCCGTGGCTGATTCATGTCAATGTATGGCAAAACCAATACAGTATTGTAAAGTAAAATAAAGTAAAAATAAAAATAAAAATAAAAAAGACTTTGTAAGGAATTGGTCATGTTTTCATTAACTGTTTGATCATAAAATTCTTTGGAATTCAGCCACAAAGCAATCTGTACACTACATTTTTAAAAAATTGTTCATCAACTCACAAATTTGAAAGCGTATCTGAAAAGTTTTTCCATAAAACTCTACCTTCCTGTAGCTTTATCGTGTACTATGGATATTACCTTAGCACTTTATGGAGCAGTGTCACATGCAAAACAAATCCCTTCTTTTTTTTCCTGAATGTAAAGTATTGTTGATTTGTTAATATTGGACTCATGGTGAGCAGCACTGCAAGTCATGCTTGAATGACACACATTTTTTCCTAAAAAGCACATCACAGCCTTCTTGTGCTTGTAGACAGCACTTCACTATACTGAGGCCATTTAAAATAGAGCAAAATCACCAACAGAAAGCACAAAAACATGAAAAACTTGACACTAAATGTGCTTTAGAAAAGAAACTTGTTATATGTGAGAGCTGACAGGACAGGGCAATGTGTTGCCTGATTTGACCTCAGATAGAACATGTGTTGGGTGACTCAGATGATTCATTACTTTATATAAGTTTGTAAATGACTGTGAACTTGCCCTGAGTATCCATTTGGGGGGTTACAAACACATTTTGCAAGTAGTCAAATTTACAGATGCAGAATCCCTGAATAATGAGAAGCAACTGTACGTTAGTATGATCAATAGTGTCCTACGTTTCTCCAAGGCTCTTTTCATTGTTTCTCATTCTTATATTTTTCTGCTCTCAGATTCTATGATCTCTATCAATCTGTCTTCATGTTTACTGGTTTAATCTTCTACCAACTCCCATTTCCTGTTGACCCCTGAAGCAAAATTTTTGTTTGATTATTGGACTTTTTGAACTCCAGAATTTCCTTTTGGTTCAATTTATAATTCCTATTTTTCATTGATCTTTTCTAATAGGTGAGACATCATCATCACATCTTCCTTTAATTCTGTAAGTATGACTTTCTTTAGTTCTTTGAACGTATTTGTAATAGCTACTTTAAAGTTTCTGTCCTCATAGTACAACATTTGGACTCTCTAAAATGCAGTTTCTTCTGCCTGTTCTTTTAAATCCTGAAAATATGCTTTTTTGTTTATTTGCCTTTCTCATAGTTGGTATTTGTTTGGTTCCACACTGGATATTTGATAATATATTGTAGCAGTTCTGATACTAACACCCTATTTCTAGGACTATCATTGTTTACTAGTCTACTTGTTTGTTTGCATTTATTTTCTAGTTAGTTGCTGCTTTGGTTGAGTGAAATTAGTTTTTCCCAAATGTGCAACCCTTAATGTTGTGCTCAGAGAGTGCAGGCTTGAGTATGACTCCTCCTACCCCACGAGGTTAAAATGGTTGTATCTCCGTCCTCTTTGACTATCTCTTTCTGTGAACTCCCTTTTATGCTACTGCTTTAGTTGCAGATGAAATATCATCTGCATTGCTATTGGATGCCACAGTTAGCCTATGCTAATTTCTAGCTGATTGCTCTATTATTTTGATAGCACCCTGGTAAATAAATTACTCTGAAGTCTGATCTGATTCTGCTTGAACAGAAACAATCTGATTCCAGTTTGTCGAAGTTGTCTTTGAGGCCACATGTTAAGGCTTCCTCCACCCCCAGGACTTTCCTGGGCGCTCAGATGGTAAAGCATCTGTCTACAATGCAGGAGACCCGGGTTTGATCCCTGGGTTGGGAAGATCCCCTGGAGAAGGAAATGGCAATCCACTCCAGTACTATTGCCTGGAAAATCCCGTGGACAGAGGAGCCTGGTAAGCTACAGTCCATGGGGTCGCAAAGAGTCGAACATGACTGGGCGACTTCACTTTCGCTTTCACCCCCAGGAGGGTTCTTCTTTGCTGCTTCTTTCCTCAGTTATTTCTACTAACCTTCTAGATGTTCTGCCTTTTCTCTTATTACTGTGACAGAGCTATAAGCCCCCAACTAATTTACTTATCACGAAAATCACCACTGTTGTTTCCCGTGTTCTTAGGCTTGAACTTCTCCACACTCTGTTCCATATAAGATGAGTCCTCTTAGGGAGAAGTATGGAGTGCTTTGTTCTTTTAGCCTTCCTCTTCTTCTTGGGCAGAATGTAATTGCTACTGCTTCAGAGTTTAAGGTGAGGACAGCACCCTATTTCTCTTGCAGAGACACCCATGTTCTACGAGCAGAGTTCTAGGCAAAGATACTCTATGGTCGTCTTGGGTTTCTTCTCCTAACAAGGAACCTTAGCTACACTTGTGAACTAAGACAAGGATGCTAAAGGTCCAGTATTCTCAGCCTGTCATGCCTGATATAGAAGTTTTGTCCTATGACAAGGCCCAGGTAGAGGAAGAGGGCCTCTACCTTCTTCTCTGTCATTTTTGCCTGAAATAGAGCTTTTGCCACATGAAGCTGGGAGAGGAAAAGATGGGAAATAGGTGGTCGGCTCCTCTTGCGTAGATACCGTAACCCTAGGCTTGGACTGTCGTGAAAGACTTACTCCATCTTCTTCACTTCACATGCCTAGAGTAGACCTCCTGTCACTTTACCTGGGAAGGGAAGGGGGCAAGTCATAGTTCAAATGGCACTGACTCTGTTCTTCCAAAAGTTAGTCGATTTTCTTGAATGAGTGTTTCTCCATTTGTTATACGACCTTAGGGTGACTTCCAGAGATATTTAACTTGTTTCCTATTCTTTGATCATTTGTTTTTTATTGGGAAGAGGATCCACAGAGTTCCTCACATCATTATTCTAGAAGTGCTTCTGACTTGACTTTTCTGGGATGTTTCACTGTTTATAACATCTGTATATCTAAATACTTTTCCCATCTCTGATAACTTCTCAAAAAATTGTATTGTGACAGAACATACATCATCCTTTATAATCTATTATGGTCACTTCATGTTGGGAGTTCTAATTGGAAACTGAGACAGGAAAGCCTTTTCTGCTTCCTTATTTCCATCCTTAATTGAGGTTTCAGCCACTATATTGTCAAGGAGTAACTGTGGGCATAGGAAGACAATAGAGAGTTTATTTCTAGTCCTATTTTCCAGTCCTTTCCTAGCTCATTGCTTGAGTATTGGAAATGCTTCTATATGTCTTTTGGCTCTTTGATAGGAAGTCAGCTCTTATGTCATCTGCCTGTATCCTCCACACTATGTTTGTTTTGTTTTAAACAGTCTTTTGGACTCTGTGGGAGAGGGAGAGGGTGGATGATTTGGGAGAATGGCATTGAAACGTGTATAATATCATATATGATATGAATCACCAGTCCAGGTTCGATGCATAATACTGGATGCTTGGGGCTGGTGCACTGGGACAACCCAGAGGGATGGTACGGGGAGGGAGGAGGGAAGGGGGTTCAGGATGGGGAACACATGTACACCTGTGGCGGATTCATGTTGATGTATGGCAAAACCAATACAATATTGTAAAGTAATTAACCTCCAATTAAAATAAACTTATATTAAAAAAAGCTATGTTTAAATCTACAAGCTCTGGATCTTACATTTTAAATCATTTTACAATGCCTTTCTCTTTCAAAAGTCACAACTGTTATAAATCACAAGTGTTTTTACTTTCAATAAATTGTCTTTTCAAGAAGTCTTCAATAACCAAGACAGAGAATGTTGCTGTTTATTCCTGCCTACCCTTAAGGGCAAGGGAAATGGAAAGCTATCACCTCTGTCCAACTGTTAGGAGTAGAGAGAGCAGTGAACACAAGGAAACTTGGACCCAAAATGTCAATGAACATTTCACAATATTATCCTGCTATTGCTTTAGAATTTCTTGGCAAATCACATGGTGTTTTTATTTGGAGGAGGGGGACTGTGGAATGGTAAGTGTGGCTGCTAGTAAAAGCTTGGTTGGTTCCTTTCTTCTGTACAAACCAAATATAATTTAGAAAAGAAAGAAGAATAAAGAAGTGAGTTACTTACTTTCCTATGGTTTCTTTTAAAATTATGATTCCTAAAACCTGTTTTCTCTTAGCTCTTTTCAGAGTTTCCATTCCCGTATGAAGAGTCCAGAGTGCCCTGAATGTCTGTGACATGCCATGTTCATCTTTTTTGCATTTATAGAATGTTGTGGTTTGCCCTATTTACATAGACTTCAGTTGAACATTGTCGTTCTCTGTTTTTTATGTGAATTCTACTTGATTTTTTCAGCCACATTTTTTCAAATATGTCTGAAAGTCAACACCACCGGAGCAACAAGGGCAAATGTTCCCTCTAAAAGAGGCAAAGAATTCGTTATAAGTAATTTTTACTAGGAAACAAATGGGAATATTTTGTAAAAAGTAATAAAATGAGAAAGCTACCAAAATTGTTAATCATTCTTTCCCAAGATCAGAACACCCATCAGGTGAAAAGCCAGGAGAAAATTTTGAGGATCATTAAATCTGGTATGTTAGAATAATATTTTTACTGGCTAGTCTTTCCTGAAATGTCCAACTTTTTTCTTTTAATTTAGTCATCCAGCCCTGTCACTGGTCAGTGAGTCAAGGAATGGATTTAACAATAGATACTGATTGAGAGGTTGCCTTTTCCTGACTTGATTTTCAAAAATCTGGATCCTTAATGAGATAGGAAGGATTTGAAGCATAGACAAATTATTTTAGAGAGTATGATAGTCAGAACAAAACTTTTCTGCTCCCCACCTTAAGAAAAAGGACAGATAGAGAGTAATTCAACAGTGGTGGATCCCATAGAGAGAATCCCTGTACTATCTTCATGGACTGATTCCTGGAGAGGTAGAATGGAGAGGCAGAAAATCCCAACCAGATTTTTGCTCCATGCCCAGGTTGATCCTAAACAGATAGCAAGTTCCAAGTATAAAGAAGCTCTGTTTTTATCTCCGCCTTCTTCCTCTCCTTCAAAATTCCCATAACCTACCATTATGTTGTATGAGTGACAGAATAATCTCCCTATGTCCAAGACTTCAAATCAAGGCAGTGTTGAAAGAAGAGAGCTGTCAGACATGAATGAACCATGTATATGAAATTAAATTATATGACCTTGGTAATCTGTGTGGACTAATGACAGAGACCCAAACAGGACTAGGGATTAGCTGTGTAGACAAAAGATACAAAGGTCCAGATGCCTATAGCTTTTCTTTATTGTCCAATAAGACTGCTAAACTTGAGCTGTCACACTTGTTTTCTATTAGTAGGTAAAAGGTATTTCTTTTCTATCAAGTTTCTCATACAATATTTTCTTACATCTCATTGCCCAAAATAGCTATATAGCCATGTGTGCTTATTTGCTCAGTCGTTTCTGACTCTTTGCAACCCCATGGTCTGTAGCCCAATAGGCTCCTCTGCCCATCGAGTTTTCCAGGTAAGAATGCTGGAGTGGGTGCCATTTCCTATTACAGGGTATCTTGCTGACCCAGGGATCAAACCCAAGTCTCTTTGGTCCTCCATTGGCAGACAGATTCTTTACCACCTGTATAGCCATACCAACTGAAAAATAGGCTAGAAAACACAGTGTTGAGTGGGATAACGATGTGTTTGGTTGATTAAAATTAGGCTTCTTATTAAGGGCTTATATTCAGGAGTGCTCTTCCTGTGGGACTCCAGTACTTTATCCCAGAAACTCTAGTAATCTTCTCGCTAGGCTCTTAACTCCCTCTTCTCAACTCAGAATATCCTGGGCTCCACTCGGGTTCTCCCTGCCTGAAATTACAACTTTGACTTTTTCTCAAGTCAATAAGTTAGATCTATGATGGGTTTCATTTTGTTTGTTTCCCATCATGAAGGATCACTTTTCCTTCATTGCCTGATACCCAGTGTCTTAAAAACCTTTGTTTCTTCTGTGTGTGTTTCAAGTAGGAAGGGTTAACGGGGTCCCTATTATTTTGTAGTGGCTGTGAGTGGAAGCTCCCTACTCTATTCACTTTTCCCTCCTATTTATTATTGTACTCATAGCTCTCATCTGTTTGGTGAGTTCTTTGCAAATTACTTTGGTATTCTTTGTAATTTGCCAAAGTGTAAGTGAAGTTAGCATATGCACTTTACTTCCTGTCAGAGATAAAACTGCTTGTAAGTAGTCCTGTCTCTACTTACTAATTAGGCCTCCCTGCCCATAGAATTTGAGTCTGGGGGGATGGGAATTAGTTCAAGAAGAGAATGTGTTTGGAGTGAAATGGTGTGGACCCAGAAAGCAGTAAGCAACACCCTGAACAGACCTTTGTAGAAATGACTGAAGGCCAGGGTGTATGAAGAACAGATTAAGTTGGAATACTTATTCGATAACACTCCTGTGAACTTTAGCCTGATTCAAATTTGCAATTTGTGTGTGTGTGTGTGTGTGTGTGTGTGTATGTATAATGTTTAGCAGTTAATGTGTCATGATAGGAATGACACTGAATTTCAGGGACTGAGAGATAATTCAGGTCTGGTTTTAGAAAATGACTTCATTTTCTAGCATAAAATGTTTCAGGGTAGGTAATCTCCCATCTCTAAACTTCAGTTTCCTTTTCTTGCATATGGTAGGGAAGGGAATATACTACTTGATCTTTTTTGTTGTTGTCCAGTCACTTGCATTGTGTCCGAATCTTTGTGACCCCATGGACTACAGCATGCCAGGCTTCCCTGTCCTTCCCTATCTCCCGGAGTTTGCTCAAACTTACATCCATCCTGTTACTTGATCTTTACGTACTAAATTTCTATGTTTTATGACAGGTTTCTGTTTTAAGTGGACTAAATTACACTTTCTATATACCTCACAGAGCCTCTTTATACCTGAGCTTTCTTTCCCCTGTCCAAACTTTTGCAATTCCTGGTAACCTCCAGGGTTTGTGGAGGATTCAAAGAGCTACATTAAGAATTTGGTTTGTTGCTCTTTCTTCCCTCCTGCAACTCAAATTTTTTGCTCACACACATACACAGTGTCACAAATAGAATTGTTGTCTACAACTGGAAATGCAGAAGACCTTGGGATAGAAATTGAGTTGAATATAGTGATTGGGTATTTTCTGTTGACAGATTTGTCTTGATAATTTGAGGAGCTGAGATGTGCTTGAGTTCTCAGTCTTAGGGTTCACAACAGTTTTATAGATTGGAATTCTACTACGACTGTATTATTTCCAATGCATTTCACAGGAGCGAAATATCTTCATACCACTAAACAGCATCTACTTGCAAGTGAAGAGGGAACAAAAGCTCATAAAACTGCAATAAAATATTTATTTGTCTTCAGCAATAGGATTAATTTTATCACTGTAGATTTATGACCCTAGAAATTTGTTGGTGGATATTTAATATATCAAAATAGCAGAACAAGGAGCTTGTATTAAGAAATGTGTTGTGAAACTTGTGATTTACCAGAGAAAACAGATTTTTTTCCATAGGACTTAATAAAACAGCAACAAAATTGAATTAGCTTGGCATAAAGTTTAATTGCCTGACAAAAGATTTGAGACTGCTGTTGCATTACTGTTTATTAGATATAACATCTCTTGGACTTGTGGATCCTACCCCCCACCCACACCCCCAGACTGACTGGGAAAGCTAATGATGGCAGTAGGATTGTAGTGTTAGTGTCCAGGAATCTTCCTTTTGATTTCCTCTTCCTAACACGAAGGAGGAAGGGTTCACTGCAATGACCTTTCCCAAAGGAAAAACAGGACTGTATAGCTTGTTGCCTCCCTCAATGCAATTCCTCTGTTGAAAGCCTCTCTCTTCAAAAATTCCGTAGCTCTTCAGTGCTACAGTACCTTGTGAGAGTGCGCCTTAGTGACATTCAGCTTATGCATTTGGGTTTTTGTTTTTGTTTTTGATAGAAATAGCCTGATAGTGGAAAGTCATGAAAGAATATAGTAAATCTACAACCTTCCAGTTTTCTCTAGTTTGAGTTGTGGCGGTAAGTAAGAATTACTATCTTTCTGCTCATATTTTGTCTGACTCTTTGCAACCCCATGGACTGTCCATGGAATTCTCCAGGCTAGAATACTGGAGTGGGTAGCCTTTCCCTTCTCCAGGGGATCTTCCCAATCCAGAGATCAAACCCAGGTCTCCTGCATTGCAGGAGGATTCTGTACCAGCTGAGCCATAAGGGAAGCACATATATATGTTTCTTATCTTTTGAGCTCCTATAAGAATTAGGTACACACTTAGGAAAAAAGCACAGTCTCTCGAGATTGTAATGTGGGAGCTAGACATCTTCATGTTCAGAAAGGTTAGAGGTATATGGTCTGACAGAGGCAGAACAACTTCGGTCCCCATAATTCAGCTACAACAGAATCTGAGAACAGAGCTACTAAATTGATGATACGGCCGTAGAGTTTACAACCAGAGACTGTCTCAGTTCTTATCCATAAAACTTGTAACAGCTAACCTTCTTGAGGACTGCTTTGTGAATTTTCAATCAGAAGGACAGTCCCCAAAGAGTGGCTGAGTCTGGATCATTGTTATGGAAAGTAATTGAGTAAGTGAAAATATGTATCATGAGAAGAAGCCTGGAGCTTCCTTTGAGTTTTATTCGAATGAGGGGAAAAAAAGGATTTTTTGTTTGTTTGTTTATCCTAGTGTCTCCTGGGGTCTTGACAATTTGTGTTTTTCAAGTATGTCATCAAAAAAAGCATTCACTTTCTGTCCCAGATCTGATTAACTCTCTCAGCCATTGGCATGCTCTTGATAGTAGAAGCATATGTACATTTGATGGAGTCTACAGGAGTCCAGAACGTTGAAGCTTTTGGGCTTAGTAATACCCAGTGCTTTTAGGCCACCCTCAGCCCTGTTACTGATTATCTACCCAGAGAAGATGCTAAAAATAACACAAAATAAATATTTGACTCGAAAATTAGCCATTTAGACTAAAAATTCCATTCAGACATTAAAAAATTAGGTCCCTAAAACCTGTGTGCTTTTATGGCATAAAAGAGATTATCAATTAACTTCAAAGTAACATGGTTATATGAATGCTAGTGTCTGTCTCTCAGGTCCTGATTAGAGTATCCAAATACATTTAATAATAGGGAAAAACTCACATGCCTGCTTCTTACTAACAGAAAAGATTATATGACTACACCATAGAAAAGAAGAAAAAGTATATACTGTTGCAAAAAAAGTATTCACAGAAGTTGAAAGCAAAGAATGAACAAAGAGATACAAACTCATTTAAATAAAGGAGTCATAATATTAATGCCAAACAGGTAGAAATAAATGCCCAACATATTAAATGAACCAATACTACTGCATTATTGATGAAGGACACAGCCTTCCAAGAAACTATAAATACCAATATTCCTTGCATTAAAATAACCAACATAAAAATACATAAAATAATCAAAATATACAATCTGTGTAAATCTAAAAGATGTTGAAAGAACTTCCCTGGTGGCTCAGATGGTAAAGAATCTATCTGCAGAAGACCCAGTTTCAATCTGTGGGTCACGAAGATCCCATGGAGAAGGGAATGGCTACCAATACCAGTATTCTTACCTGGAGAATCCCATGGACAGGGAAGCCCAGTGGCCTATAGTCCATGGGGTTGTAAAGAGTCAGATACTATTGAGTGACTAAGGACACATACACACACATACAAGAAAAGTGAAAAGAACACAGTCCTAATCAGTTCAGTTCAGTCGCCCAGTCTTGTTCGACTCTTTGAGACCCCATGAATCGCAGCATGCCAGGTCTCCCTGTCCATCACCAGCTCCCGGAGTTCGCTCAGACTCACATCCATCGAGTCAGTGATGCCACCAGCCATCTCATCCTCTGTTGTCCCCTTCTCCTCTTGCCCTCAATCCCTCCCAGCATCAGAGTCTTTTCCAATGAGTCAACTCTTCGCATGAGGTGGTCAAAGTACTGGAGTTTCAGCTTTAGGATCGTTCCTTCCAAAGAAATGCCAGGGCTGATCTCCTTCAGAATGGACTGGTTGGATCTCCTTGCAGTCCAAGGGACTCTCAAGAGTCTTCTCCAAGACCACAGTTCAAAAGCATCAATTCTTTGGCGCTCAGCCTTCTTCACAGTCCAACTCTCACATCCATACATGACCACTGGAGAAACCATAGCCTTGACTAAACGGATCTTAGTGGGCAAAGTAATGTCTCTCCTTTTCAATATGCTATCTAGGTTGGCCATAACGTTTCTTTCAAGGAGCAAGCTTCTTTTAATTTCATGGCTGCAGTCACCATCTGCAGTGATTTTGGAGCCCCCCCAAAATAAAGTCTGACACTGTTTCCACTGTTTCCCCATCGATTTCCCATGAAGTGTTGGGACCAGATGCCACGATCTTCGTTTTCTGAATGTTTAGCTTTAAGCCAACTTTTTCACTCTCCACTTTCACTTTCATCAAGAGGCTTTTTAGCTCCTCTTCACTTTCTGCCATAAGAGTGGTGTCATCTGCATATCTGAGGTTATTGATATTTCTCCCGGCAATCTTGATTCCAGCCTGTGCTTCTTTCAGCCCAGCGTTTCTCATGATGTACTCTGCATAGAAGTTAAATAAGCAGGGTGATAATATACAGCCTTGACATACTCCTTTCCCAATTTGGAACCAGTCTGTTGTTCCATGTCCAGTTCTAACTGTTGCTTCCTGACCTGCATACAGATTTCTCAAGAGGCAGGTCAGGTGGTCTGATATTCCCATCTCTCAGAATTTTCCACAGTGTATTGTGATCCACACAGTCAAAGGCTTTAGCATAGTCAATAAAGCAGAAATAGATGTTTTTCTGGAACTCTCTTGCTTTTTCCATGATCCAGTGGATGTTGGCAATTTGATCTCTGGTTCCTCTGCCTCTTGTAAAACCAGCTTGGACATCTGGAAGTTCACGGTTGACATATTACTGAAGCCTGGCTTGGAGAATTTTGAGCATTACTTTACTAGCATGTGTGATGAGTGCAATTGTGCGATAGTTTGAGCATTCTTTGGCATTGCCTTTCTTTGGGATTGGAATGAAAACTGACTTTTTCCCATCCTGTGGCTACTGCTGAGTTTTCCAAATTTGCTGGCATATTGAGTACAGCACTTCCACAGCATCATCTTTCAGGATTTGAAACAGCTCAACTGGAATTCCATGACCTCCACTAGCTTTGTTTGTAGTGATGCTTTCTAAGGCCCGCCTGACTTCATATTCCAGGATGTCTGGCTCTAGGTGAGTGATCACACCAGTGTGATTATCTTAGTCGTGAAGATCTTTTTTGTATAGTTCTTCTGTGTATTCTTGCCACCTCTTCTTAATATCTCCTGCTTCTGTTAGGTCCATACCATTTCTGTCCTTTATCGAGCCCATCTTTGCATGAAATGTTCCCTTGGTATCTCTAATTTTCTTGAAAAATCTCTAGTCTTTCCCATTCTGTTGTTTGCCTCTATTTCTTTGCATTGATCGCTGAAGAAGGCTTTCTTATCTCTTCTTGCTATTCTTTGGGACTCTGCATTCAGATGCTTATATCTTTCCTTTCGTCCTTTGCTTTTCGCTTCTCTTCTTTTCACAGATATTTCTAAGGCCTCCTCAGACAGCCATTTTGCTTTTTTGCATTTCTTTTCCGTGGGGATGGTCTTGATCCCTGTCTCCTGTACAGTGTCCTGAACTTCAGTCTATAGTTCATCAGGCACTCTATCTATCAGATCTAGTCCCTTAAATCTATTTCTCATTTCCACTGTATAATCATAAGGGATTTGATTTAGGTCATACCTGAATGGTCTAATGATTTTCCCCACTTTCTTCAATTTAAGTCTGAATTTGGCAATAAGGAGTTCATGATCTGAGCCACAGTCAGCTCCTGGTCTTGTTTTTGTTGACTGTATAGAGCTTCTCCATCTTTGGCTGCAAAGAATATAATCAATCTGATTTCGGTGTTGACCATCTGGTGATGTCCATGTGTATGTAGAGTCTTCTCTTGTGTTGTTGGAAGCAGGTGTTTGCTATGACCAGTGCATTTTCTTGGCAAAACTCTATTAGTCTAATAGATGAGTATTTTTACAGGCTTGGGGATATCAGTAATCTACAAATAAACTAGGAAGTAAGCCAATACCCTTCAGAGTAGGATTCTTTCACTCATCTCTTATAAAACACTAGAAAAATTTGGTTGCATTTTGAGCCATAATGGAAGTATCAATATATTGCAAAATGCAGCCATTTAAGAGAAAATATTGTCTGACCATAATACAAGAGGGAAATAAACAAAATGAATAATACTCAGTAACTTGACCGTCTCCCAAGTTTCGCAGGACTGTGTTACGACTCTTTCTGTAGAAGTTTTTTGTTTGTCTGTTTGTTTTTGTTTTTAGAGAATTTGTTAATCTAAAGACATTCTATGGCCATCACAGTGACATCACTTAGAACTTTTCTCTTGTGGTTAATAATCTATGTACTGTAATTCTTTCCAGATAGCTCTAGTTCTGGTAACACAAGACAATGGGTTAAAATCTGAGCCTTTCACCCTTGCATTGAATACAGTGTGCCGTTGTCAGTACTAAAATGCCACTTAATTTTATTCCTTTATTTATTCTTATACATATCCCTATTTTCAAAGCCCTTTTCACTTTTTAACAGGTAAAAATTAAACTGATAATCTTCCTAACTGATTCTTAGACCAAAAGGGAATCTGAATGTAAGTTATATAATACATAAAAAAGTCAGTGGTAAGAATATTACATATCAACATTTATGAGAGATTTTCATGTGCTCAGAAGGAAATAAATGTCTCTATATGCTTCAAATACTAAAGAATAAAAAAGGAATTTTTAAAAATTTAAAAATTCATTGATTTAAAAAAAGAATATCTAAAATAAAGCACAGGTTGGCAAACTCTAGTCCATAGGTCACTTTTAGCCCACCACCTGTTTTGGTGAATAACATTTTATTGAAACATAGCTATGCTCTTTGACTTTTAAATTTTCAATGGCTGCTCTTGTGCTACAAGGGTAGTGTTGAGTCATTGTGACAGGGACTATTAGGCCTCAAAGTCATAGAGCCCTTTACTGTAACCTTAATCTAGGGCATATAAAGAAAAGGATTATGAAAAATAAAATTATAAACTGGTGATTTGAAAATTAATCTGAGATATGTCTATTGTTTTAGCATGTTGTAACATGCATAGAAAACCATGTAATGTTATCCTATTTTGTTAGCATCATCTCATACTAAAACACTGGATGAAAAGCATAATGAAAAAAAATACAGATGCGTTTCTCATATGCAAGTGAAGTATTGGAAGTAAATATTATTAAATCTAATTCAGCAGTATGTTTAACTATTAATTACCTGCAACCAAGTGAAAATTTATGGCAGGGTGTATAAATTATTTACTATAAGTAAATATGCTAATATGCCTAATCACATCACATAGCCCAAAGCAGAGAAATCATACATTAATCTTAATAGATACAGAAAAACAGTTGGTCTCTTTTTATGATAGAAAAATATTAATCTAGAAATGTAAAATATATTCTCAGTGTGCCACAAACAGAATACATACTCTGATGTTTCTCACAGTTAAACGTCAGAGATAGTCTTTTAAAGTCATAAATGGTATAAGAATATCTTCTATTTTCATGAATATTTAAGGAAAAAAAATGAAAGTTCCAACTAGTGCATAAGACGTTAAAGATTTGAAAAGAGGAAAACATTAAATTATTATTTTCCGATTATATTATTATATTTCCTGAAAACAAAGTCTGGAAATTAATAGATCTGATAGTTGACCTCATTTAAGCTTCTTCAGTTGGCAAAGGGATTCCAGTGAGTTTGACATATAACATTTATTTGTTATGTCTTTGCATTTTCCTTCCTCATTTTTTCTTTGTATTTCATACCTTGACAGTCACAGGAAACTCTAAATCAGTTATTTCATGGAACATCTGTTAATTTGGGGTGTTCCTGTTAGTTTCAAGTTAATGCATCATTGGCTGAAGTATTTCAGAAATAGTGTTGTGTTCTCATTATATGCCCATTCTATCAGATGCACATGTTTTTCCTTTGTTCTATTACTGGTAGTGTTTACCTTCAATACGTTGACTAAAATGCTACTGACCATTCTAAACTTACTATTTTTCCATTTTTGTAATAGGTATTATATCAGGAGGTAATTTGCAACTATAAGAGTATCCTAGTCCACATTATTTTATTCATCTGTTTATTTATATGGGCATGTATTCATGACTTTCTATTTTATTCAATGGTTATAATTTGTTTCTATATATATTTAATTGCTCAAATTGTCCAGGGTGGCCAAATACTGAAAATTATCATATGGCCAGGATCTGCACTGAATATATAAAGACATTTCCTATTCAACAATATCAAAATACACTGTTTCCTAGCTAAGTTTATATGTACAGCAATGTTAGATGTAACCACAAAAAACGAAAGCAATCTCAGGGTACGACATTAGAGGAACTAACAGAGATTTATACATCATTAAATATAGTGGGCTGTTGGATAGCCCTAAAATCATTAATGTTATTATGTTATTCAGGTGCTATTCATTACATCAGAAAATGCTCTTTGCAATATTAATGGAAGCAAGGTAACTAGGTACCAAATTGTATATATTATAATCTCAAACACATTAACAAATAAAAGGAGCAGAAATTATATTAAAATATGTATAGTAGATCTTTTCAGTGATGGAGTTATGAGTGACTATTATTTTTTAAGATTTACAGATTTGCCACTGGGCATACTATGTTTTTATAATCGAACGGGAAAAAAAAGCAAAACAATAAAAAGCACTGGATCAGCTTCCCACAAATATTGATTCAGTTATTGGGCTAAGGGAAGTTTTACTACCTGGGACACTTTCATTTTCCCACTGTGCATCACTCCACAGGAGAAAAAAACATGCCAGTCTTTTTGTTTATGGACACTGGGCAGGATAATGCACCATTAAATCTAAGTTGGGATAATGATCATTATCTGCTAGGAGACCTGGAGAGGGTGGGTGTCCAGTAACTCTGTCTATATTCTACCATGGAAGCATTAAAAGAAATCTGCCCTCATATCCTTAGTGGGAAACATGGCCCTGAAAAAGGGTTAAACAGAAAGAAAAAAGGGTTAAACAGAAGTACACAACATAAACCACAAAAAATATAAGACCTATATGTTAAGTTCATTACTCTAAAAAAGATAAAATGTAGGATGTTCCTCTCATGTGTACTATCATATTTATGAGGTCATTAATGTTTGCCAAAAACAGTACATGCAAAACTGTCTTATTCTTTCTTCTCTGGCATTATCATAATATGATCCTATATGGAGCTTTTGGTAAAAATTGGTATAGTCATTCATTATGCATTTATCTTATTTTAATCCTCTTTGGACTTGATCAGGATGACAATCCTTAGTGCTTGAAAAGTCACCATGAAAAGTATGAAAGCTCAAGATATATCTGTTTATTCACAAGTAAATAAATCATTCTTTTTAATCCTTTAATCTACTCTAGAAATTGAATAATCGAGCTAGAACAGGGATTGTTTCATCTGATTCAAAACATTTGGAGGTCAGAGTCTCAGATTTTTCACATGTTTATTTGCTCTAATTTGCATAATTAGTTAAAATGAACGAATTTGAAAACAAGTAACCAGAGGGTGCTGGATTAGCAGGAGTCTTAAAAGCTTTGCAGCTTCTTCGTATAATTATTGAGGAGGCATGTTTAATTAATATAAGACCCATTAGTAACAATTAAATATAGCCAAGGTCAAGAAATGAACCCTTTTACCATTTACAGTTGGCATTTAAATTTTATAGTACTCTCAGCCCAGCAGAAATGTTCATTAATTTCAATGTAATATTCTGTGATACTGTTGGAACATCAAAAATCTCTCTTTTTCATGTCACTATAATACAGTAATTTACGGGTAAGAAATCATTTTAGTTTCTAGAGATATCTATAGAAGAATCTCATAAATGTGAAAGTTCAGTACTCAAAGGAATGAAGATGCGCATACAATTTCAAGTGACTGTGCTTTGCGAACTGGACTCTTTCCGAGCTGAGTGAAAAATAGAATGAAGAGACTTAAATAGTTACTCCGTTTCCTAATCCCACATCTTGTATCTCAATTGAAAGGGGTTAAGAGCCCATTAAATTCTCTTCTTGGTCCATAAGCTTCTTTTCAGTACCTTTCCCAGGTTGCAAAGAAAATTTCCTGAAGGTTAGCCATTAAAGATTACTATACTCCTGAAAATCCTTGACTTATGTCTTGAAACATGGGGTCATTTTAATTATCTATGGATGAAAGACTGGTTTGACTTCAACTCACTTTAGGTGTCTCTTATGATGTATAACATCTTAAGGTTCTGAAAAACTATCTCCCTCATTACAATCTAAGAAATATCATATTTACTCAGCTTTTTGTTTTTATTTCTGCTTTATGTAATTCATTACTACTATTTCATCAACTCTGATTTCTGTGAATGAGGGAAAAAAATCTACAAAAAAAAAAAAAAAAAGAAACAGAGAGTATGGAGTTATCTTTTTAGTTTCCATAATGAAGCTACCTTCTCTTTTGTTAAAGCTGTAAAAATTACCATCAATGAATATTATAAGAACCAGAGGATAAAGGAGGTGGGATATGAAAGATACTGACTGTTTATGTGAATGAAAATTTTCATGAATAATACCTGTTCTATGTTCTCAAATTAAAAAAAAATTACAGTATTAATTTTAAATTATTTTTATTGGAGTACAACTGCTTTACAATATTCTGTTATTTCTGTACAGCAAAAGTGAATCAGCCGTAGGTATACGTGGGAAAGATTGGGGGCAGAAGGGGACGACAGAGGATAAGATGGTTGGATAGCATCACTGACTCAGTGGGCATGGGTTTGGGTAGACTCCGGGAGTTGGTGATGGACAGGGAGGCCTGGCGTGCTGCGGTTCATGGAGTCACAAAGAGTCGGACACGACTGAGTGACTGAATTAAACTGAACTGATACATGTATCTCCTCTCTCTTGACCTTCCCTGCCAACCACCCGTCACTCTCAACATTTTTCAAAAGATAGTTTTCAGATAGAAGAGAGATGTAGCTCTAATAGTTATACTTTTCTATGAATTATATGTGTAATATATTTAATATATATGAAATATATGTTTATTACAGAGTTGTCCTATATTAGTTGTGATGAATACTTGGTCTTTTGAAGTTCAAGATAAATCAAGCAAGATGAATTGGGTAGGAACATTTGGACAGAGTAAGGTTTTTTCACATCTGAAGCTGAAATCTTTCACCTGGATGAATTTGCCAAAGCCCAGAGGATTTCCCACAGTTCTAAGGTTTGGAAACATGAAATTTTTAGAATTCTAAATACAATTTCTTTTCCCACAGGAGGACTCACATTAAACCAGCAAACACAAATAGTGTGTAATAACAGAATGGCAAGTTGTGAATGTAATGATTAGCAAAAAAAAAAAAAAAAGAAGAAATCACAGTACTCTCTATCTCTTTGAAGTGTACTCTGACTTGAGTTTGAGCGATCTGGATGTCAAAAGCAACTGGGATTCATGAACTTTTCTGTGTATATTTTACACCTCAGTGAAATTTACAAAAACAAAGTGAAATCTCTGAAACCCAGGGTCTAAGACTTTCCAGAGTAAACAGTAAGGACAGTTCTCCTGGAAGTTTGGGTGGTGGTTTCTAAGGGCAAAGGGTAATAGCCACTGCAGTTGTCAGTTATGATTTGAAACTTTAATTTCTGAATCACAGATGCATGTGTTTCAGAGGAACCTTGGAAATTTGGATGGATGGTTGCCCTAAGAAGACCTTTAGTTTCTGAGTAGTGAGGATGACTCTTTAATGATTGATGGTTTTTCTGTCAGTTGTCTGAGATAACTTTTCTTACTTAATTTGGCAAAACATTTGCTGGTCTTTCCTCTAAACCAGAGGTCAAGATGTAACTCCTACAAAACTTTCCAATTGTTTCCATTTATTCCAAAACTCCTTGACCCTATCAACCTCTCTTACAGGGAACATTTCAAAATAATTGTAATTTAAATTTGGAGTTACAACTCTCTGAAAATGTGACTCATGTATTTTATTGGTGGACCTTCAGCTCTCAGAAACTCTGAAGTATTGAACAAGTGGACGCATTGTGTTTATGGGTAATTAGAGCTACTCTCTCATTTATCACTGGTAGCTCAGATGGTAAAGCGTTTGGGTGATCTTGAGCTAATTGTGAAACGTCTCTAAGCTTTAGCTTCCTTGTCAATAAAGTTAGCTCCAACATATGTAATATTTTGTACATAATAGTATACAATGTATAGGTGAGGTGTGTTGTGTGTGCAGTGACTATGATAAGCATTGAGTACTATAAACGACTTTATCTCCATCCTTTGCGGTTAGTCGCTCAGTCATGTCTCACTCTTTGTGACCCTATGGACTGTAACCCACCAGGCCTCTCTATCCATGGGGATTCTCCAGGCAAGAATACTGGAGTGGGTTATACCATGCTCTCCTCCAGGAGGTCTTCCCAACCCAGGTATTGGACCCAGGTCTCCTGCATTGCAGGTGGATTCTTTACCCTTGAGCTAATAGGGAAGCCCCTCCATCCTTTATTGTTTAGGAAATACATTCTTACAAGTGTATCAACAATTGAATAGACACCTCTATGAGATCGTGAGGTCTCAGATAACAAAGGATCTGTTCTCAGCTGGTCAAATCTTGGTGGTGTTGGGGAAGACTTGAGAGTCCCTTGGCTGCAAGGAGATCCAACCAGTCAATCCTAAAGGAATAGGATATTTATTTCTGAATATTCATTGGAAGGACTGATGCTGAAGCTGAAACTCCAAAACTTTGGCCACCTGATGCGAAGAACTGACTCACTGGAAAAGACCCTGATGCTGGGAAAGATTGAAGGCTGGAGAACAAGAGGACGACAGAGGATGAGATGGTTGGATGGCATCACCAGCTCGAAGGACATGAGTCTGAGCAAGCTCTGGGAGTTGGGATGGACAGGGAAGCCTGGCGTGCTGCAGTCTATGGGGTCACAAAGAGTCTGACATGACTGAGTGACTGAACTGAACCATAATTTTGCTTGGGGATAAGAGGAAGGAGATTCAGAATGAAGCAGGGATAAGTGCCAAGAAACTTTGTCCCTCAGAACCTTTCCACATTTGAGTTTGCCATGTGTAAGAGAGAATATGGATTAGGAGTCCTGCACTTCTGATTTAACTTCTTCCCAGCTAGCATGAATCAGAAGCCCAAATTTCAGTGTATCTCTCTGCTTTCCTTTATTTTTATTTTCCTTCTCTTTCTTCTTGCTTTTTAATGAATTATCAACCTCTTTTTTTGTTTGCTTTTATTTTTTCCTTTTGTTGTTCTTATTGTCTAGTCGCTCAGTTTGTGTCTGACTCTTTGTGACCCCATGAGCTGCAGCATGCCAGGCTTCTCTGACCTTCACTGTCTCCTGGAGTTTGCTTAAAGTCATGTCCATTGAGTTGATGATGCCATCCAACCATCTCATCCTCTGTCACTCCCTTCTCCTCCTACCCTCAATTGTTTCCAGCATCAGGGTCTTTTCTAATAAGTTGCTTCTTTGCATCAGGTGGCCACAGTATTGTAGCTAGGCATCAGTCCTTCCAATGAATAATCAGGACTGATTTTTTTTTGGATTGATTGGTTTGATCTCCTTGCTGTCCAAAGGACTATCAAGAGTCTTCTCCAGCACCACAATTCAGAAGAATCAATTTTTCAGTGCTTAGCTTTCTTTATGTTCCAACTCTCACATCCATACATGACTACTGAGAAAACTATAGCTTTGACTAGATGGACCTACATTTTCAGGAGCTTTTCACAGTCTTCCATCTGTCTTTCCCTCTATTTCTCTTCAATCCACTTCATTTAACTAACCTCACCCAGCCTTTCCCTCAGGTCCCCCAACATGTGGTACTCATATGTTCAGCCAGGTTTTTTCCCTATTCCATAAGCCCTCTGTGCTCACTCCTCATGTTGCATATTGTCCCTTTCTTGAAGGCTCTTTGCTGTCCTTCTTCTATAATGATTCAAAACTCAATTGTACCTCATCTAAGAGGCCCTCACAGAAAAGGGCAGTGCTTTTTGAAACCCTTCTTTAAATGAAATCCCATAGCAAGTCTAATTTGTCCTCCCTGACCTGGGAATTAATTATCCACTGACCCCATCATGTAGGGTATGTTGTTTTTCTTATGTGTTATTCTTCTTGACATAAAAAAGATTTTAATGATTTGAACTAGGAGCTATGGCATTTTCTTTTTCATTTTCGTACAAGGCTCTGTGATATGAAGTTAACATCCTTTCTCTCCACTTCCCATTCACCCTCAGCACTTGTTAAACATAAAGGATACGTGGAACTTGCTGGTTTACAGGTTTTTTGTAGTCCTTGGTTCTGGTCCTTGGGTCTAAGCTGCAGTAGTATAATGCTAATTTGATTGATTTTTTATTGTCACATGATTCAGGAATTAACTAAATCATTACAAATTTAGAAACATATAAGATATTATAAGAGAGCCAATGGATAGCACAACCTTAGGCCCAGGGGAGAGTGCTGTGCAAGTCATAGGTTGGTGGGGTTCGTATTTAATGATTTAGCCTTCTAATATTCCTTTGTAATTAAGAGATATGCAAATATATAGTTAATATTTAACAGTATTGGTTAAAAGAAGAGAAAAGAGAGAAAGGGAGGGAAGAGAGAGATCTTGAAGACTCTTCGAAATTCATGAACAAATATGATTGGATGGGCAAAGAAAAAAACCAAAGGCTGACCTCCTACAAATAAGCTCAGGAAAGAGAGAAGGGCTCCTCTGATATGCAAGTAGAAAGATTAGACCTCCCTTAGGAAATCTGAATAGTCTGAGCAATGTTGGCAGAAGCCACACTAAAGAGCTTGCACAGTTCTGCAAATGTCTCACCCAAAGAAATCTGGCATGGTGTTCATCATCTAGCTAATCCTAACATGCAGACATTTCTGAGAGTGAAATCAGATCTTTCTTTGCCAGAGTGTGTTCCTTATTTGGGCAACTGGGTCAAATCAAGAAAGGCCAATATAGGCTGCCAGAGTAGACAAGGAGAGGAGAAATAAAAGAACAAGACATATAATTCATCAGTGATTTCCTCCCAACATTCTTAGCCTCCACCTTGCCTCCATCTTACTGGTAATACAGGAACAAGGTCAAGGATCCGGTAAAAGGTATCTATAGAAAGGGAGTAAATATAGAAAATAGAGTAACTTAAAACATAAAATTTTCTTTCTAGGGATAATTGTGATGATAGTTCAGTAATAAAATAAGATCAGATGAAGTCTGAAGAAATGTTAGAAAACCTGGATAAAGTGGAAAAACATCTGTTTGAAGGCATCAGAATGTTAGAGACACAAAGACGTGTGGGCCAAGTTCTAGAGAGAAGGGAAACAGAGACAGGATTGACATTTGGCCCAGCTTTTCTCCTTGGGACATTTGCTGATTCAAATCTTACAGCCTAGGGGCTGAGAAGCCAAGGAGTTCAAAAGACTACAAGCAGAGAAGCCAAGTGGCAAAAGCTCAAGCAAAAAGCAACAACTTTTTGACAAGCTAAGTCTCAACAGGGCTGATGGAACCATTGCATATAAAGCCTGAGCAGTACAAGTACTTGGGAATGTTCACATGGTAATTTCAAAGGGCAGCACCCATGGAGGAAGGACAAGCCAGAAACAGACCAGCATTCACAAAGACTGAGAACCCCTTTGAATGAGCTCAAACTGAGAATGGACTCAGGTTACCAGTCCCCATCGTAACTGTCTGCTATGAGCAAAAAGAGATCTTTTCAAAAGAAAGATAACGACCTCCAGAGTAGAGGTATCTTTACAGTTTCCTAAAGTGAAAGTGAAGTTGCTCAGTTGTGTCCGACTCTTAGCGACCCCATGGATTGCAGCCTGCCAGGCTCCTCTGTCCATGGGAGTTTCCAGGCAAGAGTACTGGAGTGGGTTGCCATTAAAATCAGCCCAGTTTCAATATAAAACCTAATTTGACATACCAGGAAAAAGACTAAATGGTCAAGAGCCCCAAAAGGAAAAGACAATATAAGTCAGCACAGCAGGACAAGATATTGGAGTTTTCAGTCATTAGTTAAAACAACTCTGATTTAACAAAGAAAATACACACATGGCAAATAAGTTTATGAAAAGGTGCTACATGTTATATAACGTTAGGGAATTTTAAACTAAAATGATGAGCTACCAATACATACCTATTCAAATGGCTGAAATCCAAAACAATTGAAATACCAAAGCTGGTGAGGATATAGAACAATAGGAATTCTCATTTGTTGCTAGTGAGATTTGACAGCTTCTTATAAAAGTAAACATACTTTTATCATACAGTAATCTTGTCATCATGCTCCTTGGTATCTGCCCATAGCAACTGAAAAGTTATATCTATATTAAAAACCTGAATGTGGGTGTTTATAACAGTTTCTTTCTTAATTGCCAAAACTTGGAATCCACCAAGATGTTTTCCAATAGATGAACCAGTTGGCTTCTCTGCTTATAGTCTTTTGAACTCCTCGGCTACATACAAAGGAGTAGCATTCAGCAATAAGGAAAGTCTATGAACCCATGAACAGACATGGAAGCATCTTAAATGCATATAGCTAAGTGAAAAAGAGCCAGTCTGCAAAGGCTATGTACATACTGCATGATTCCAACAGTATGAAATTTAGAAAAAGGCAAAACTGTGGCCACAATGAAAAGATCTGTGGTCACTAGAAGTTGTGAGAGGGAGAAAAGGATAGGTGAACCATGGAAATTTAAAGGCAGTGAAACTTCCATGTGTGGTTCTGTGATGATGGATACACTATTGTCAAAAATCACATAATGTACCAAACAAAGAGTGAAGTCCAAAGTAAACCATGGGCTTTAGTTAGTAACAATGTGTCAATGTTAGTTTGGTAACTATATCAAATATGTTATACTACCATAAGATGTTAATAATAAGGGAAAGTGGGTAAAGAGGGCAGGAGGTATGAGAACTCTCTATGTGTTGTTCAGTCGCTAAGTCATGTCCAATTCTTTGCGACCCCATGGCCTTCTGCTTGAATTTATGTCTAGTGAGTCAGTGATGCTGTCCAACCATGTCATCCTCTGCCACCCCCTTCTTTTGCCTTCACTCTTTCCCAGCATCAGGGTCTTTTCCCATGAGTTGGCTCTTCACATCAGGTGGGCACATGTTGGAGCTTCAGCTTCAGCAACAGTCCTTCCAATGAATATTCAGGTTGATTTACTTTAAAATCGACTGGTTTGATCTCATTGCTGTCCAAGGGACTCTCAAGAGCCTTCTCTAGTAGCACAATCAAAACACATCAATTCTTTGGTGCTCAGCCTTCTTTATGGGCCAATTCTCACATCCATACATGACTACTGGAACTCTATACTTTCTGCTTCATTGTAATATAAATTAGAAATTGCTCAAAAATAATCTATTAATTTAAAAACAAATCTAGACCTGTATACAAAACTTGCAGATGAATCCAGCCACAGCAGCATTATTTAAGTAATCCCAAAGTGGAAATAACCCAAATGTCCACTAACTGATGAATGAATAAATAAGTTACAATAATAACCATACCATGAAATGTGGTTCAGCCATATAGAGAAATCATGTACTGATACATGATTTCTTGAATGGACCTACAACATAGATGAACCTTCAAACCATGCTAAGTAATTGTATAATTCAATTTGCATGAAATGTCCAGAATAGGCAAATCTATAGCAGCAGCAGCAGCAGCAGCAGCATAAAGACAAAGTATATTAGTGGCTGCCTAGGGTTTGGAAAAATGGGGAGTAAGTGACTTATAATAGATTCTTTTTCTTTTTTGGAGAGAGGTGGACAAAAAATTTAAAATTGTGGTGGTAAATGCACAGCACATCAAATTGTACATTTGAAATTATATGGAAAGTGAATTATATCTCAATTAAAGTATTATTTAAAATTATGATTAGTTATTAAAAATAAATGGCAACATACACAATTTAAGCAAACATGGTGAAATGCAATCAAAAGAAAGTCTAGAATTTAAAAAGCAGTAGCTGAAATTAAGCACTCAGAAGAATGGTTTGACGGTGTCATAGTCAAACAAAATAAAGGATTACTAATGTCAATTAAAAAATAACTAGACTAAAATTTGGAGGGAAAATGATGGAAAACAGAGAATCTATCCCAAAACCCTGGGGGCAGGAAAGACCATGGCATGAAAGTAAAAATGCCACCAGGCTCTCTTGGCACAAAGAGGGAGCAGGCTGGCCTGCCTTCAGGTCATTGCTCTGCTGGGAGAGGGGCCTTTTACCCACCATGCAAAATGTTAGAGACCCTGCCCTCCAAGATGCCTTAAATAGCAGAAGCCAGGGCTACCACCCCAGCTCTCAGGGTAAGAGACAGCCTGGTTGTATCTGTCTCTTTCTCTCTCTCTCTCTCTTTTTTTTTTTTTTTTCATAATGGCAGAAATATGACCTAAGGGTCCTATCCTGTCCTATATATTTGAGGTGTTTCACTAGTAGTTGAGGCTGATTGGACAGGTTTGAGTCAAATTTACTTTGTTCCATTGTTAATTGAGAAACTATTTCAATAAAATTTTCTTAAAAAAAAAAGGAAAAATGAGTACAAAAGACATATGGAGTACATATATAAACTACTGTGTCTAGCCAGGCCCAGGTCACACAACCTAGAGAGAAGACGCAATCTACCTGAATCACTAGGACTTCTCTGAAGGAAAAAAATGAGATTCTGATGCCAGAAGTGGAAGGAATGATTTAAAAAAAAAAAAAAGGTAAAATATAATCTAGATACATCAGTAGATACGTATTTCCCTGTGGTTTGAATCTGGTACAGGCAGTAAGAAAGGATGCAGCTCATAGTAGGGGCTGCTAGATTCTGCTGAGGAAAATGTGCTGTGGCAGTAGAGATTTTTAAGTTACATTTTAGAGTCCATATGTAAGTGACATCATGCATTATTTGTCTTTGTGTTATTTCGCTTGGCATAGTGTCTTCCAACTTTATCCATGTTGTCTTAAACAGTTGGATTTTCTTCTTTTTTAAGATTGAGTAATGTTCCATTTTATATATGCATCATATTTTCTTTATTCATTAGTGTACTGATGGACACCTAGGCTGTTTCCATATCTTGACTCTTGTGAATAATGCTGCAATGAATATGGGAGTGTAGACATCTCTTCAAATAATGATGGTGTTTCCTTTGGAAGTGGTAGTGAGGAAGAGCTTATGACAAATCGACCATGTGTTAAAGATGTTGGAGGAAAGGTCATTTCAAGGTCATACATAGTTTAAAATCATGACATTCCAGTGAGCCTGTGTGCATGAAGACTTGCTTTTTTTTTTCTGAATTTGAATACACTGCAAAGAAGTGTTGCAAAATGTTTGATCAATATCAGATAAATAAATAAAAAGGATGGAAATACTTTGTCTTTTACTATGAAACTGGAGGAAAGGCAGGCCTTATAAGCAGCATGGGGATGAGGCCCACTAGAATTTTCTCTGATTATGGGGCTAATTTAGGAGAAGAAGGAGCAAGGCCAAGGAACAATTCTGAAAGCAAAATAAGGCTGCTGAGTCTGCACCCAGTGTATGAGATTAAGTTTTAATGGCGTGTCATGAAGTGGCCATGACACAGCTGGCAGAGCTGGTTGAGTTGCTGAAAATGGCTCTTGAAGCTACAGGAGTTGGACAGTAGACACAGAAAAAGAATAAGGTGAATCCAAAAGAGTGGAAGGACAAAATTAATAAAGAGCAAAGACAAAATAGAGAAGAAAACTGGTAAACTTGACAATACTGAAAGCGTGTTCTTTAGAAAGACTAGTAAAACAAGCAATATTTTGTAAATGCGATAGGGATGGGACTAGCTGTACAGCAGTATTTTTTTAATTACAAAAGAATACTATGCTAACTTTATACCAATACACTTGAAAAGCTAGACAAACTAGATGATAATGAATAAGTTATAGGCATCCAATATTGACTCATATTTTGAGTAGAAAATATAAGTAGCTTTATGAGGTTAAAAAATATAATCAACGATGTACACTTAAGAAAGATATCAGTTGTTTTCCACTTTATTAAACAAAGCTAAGAGTCTCAAGACAAAAATCAGATTTATAAATTTACCCTAAAATTAACCAGAAGCACATTTCTTTTACGATATCAGGTCGTAATGAATATTAGCAGATAGATTCCACCACCACATTTTTTTAAAAAGTTATAATGATCAAGAGGCATTTATCACCGTAAAGCAGATCTTTTTTAAGGGAAGATAAAGTTGGAATGAGGAGAGAAATGTGCATATCCAATATCAAAGCACACTTCAAAGTTTCAGTGGTTTAAAAAAAATCTACTAAACTATAATAGTACATCAATATATTGTTAAACTTGTATAGGAACCCATGTATATATAAGAAATACAGTACAAGGTAAATAAAGTACAGACTGTCCTTATTGTAGAACTACAAAAATGGTCATACAAATTACACTGTGCAAAGTTGATCTTAATGACCAATGCGGAAAATATTATTGTTCCTTGATCTTAAAATCTTGCTGAGAAAACACTAGAAACTTGTTGGTTGTAGATATATATATAGACTTTAAAAGAGTGACTTTACTGTACACATGAAACTACCACAATGTTGTTAATCAATTGTACTCCAATATAAAATAACAAGTTAAAAAATGTTTTTAATCCTAAATGTAGAGCTTGATTTATATAATTGTTTTAGATGACAATTGCAAGTCATTATATAAAAATGCTAACATATTTAGATATTACAATGTTTATTTTACTTAAAGATACATTCTTTTAAGCTTTCAAAATATAGTAAACCTTATTCTTAGTTAAGAGACTGCAACCTAAAACATTAGAAATACTGAGAATTAGCATGTTTTATTCTATTGTCAAAAAAACTTACACGACTTCTAGTTTTGAGCCCAACATGAAAGGAGCTTGGAAGTTGCCACTCTGTACTAACAAGTAAATATCTGAACAAACTGAAAAATCAACAATTCTTAGATACATTAGAGAAGTAAGGTCACAGGAAAAATCACCATGCCCAAAACTGGAGAGGCAGACACAGAATATAATAGCTTACTGGAAGAGAAATGCAAGAGCAGAAATCACTGTGGAAACCAATACTGAGGTAGGAAAAACTGAACTGTATTTGATGTATTTGCCAAAGGCTCAGTGTGCAAATGTCTATATGATAAAAATTCCAGGGAGGCCTCTATTCTTTGGTGAATTTTGTCTCTTGAGCTCTGCCAGGCGTCACTACTGGGTGAAGAAGGTCAGAGTAAATTCCTCTTCTGGCTGAGGAGGGAAACAGAAACAATTTTGAAATACACCAGAAAATTCTACTATTCATAATAAGGCCTGCCCTCAGTCAATTCAGTTCACTCACTCAGTCGTGTCCGACTCTTTGTGACCCCATGGACTGTAGCATGCCAGGCCTCCCTGTCCATCACCAACTCCTGGAGTTTACTCAAACTCATGTCCATTGAGTCACTGAAGCTCTCCAACCATCTCATCCTCTGCTGTCCCCTTCTCCTCCCACCTTCAATCATTCCCAGCATCAGGATCTTTTCCAATGAGTCAGTTCTTCCTATCAGATGGCCAAAGTAGTACAGTTTCAGCTTCAGCGTCAGTCCTTCCAGTGAATATTCAGGACTAATTTTCTTTAGAATGGACTGGTTGGATCTCCCTGCAGTTCAAGCGACCCTCAAGAATCTTCTCCAACGCCACAGTTTAAAAGCATCAATTCTTCAGTGCTCAGCTTTCTTTATAATCCAACTCTCACATCCATACGTGACTACTGGAATAACCATAGCTTGGACGAGATGAACCTTTGTTGGCAAAGTAGTGTCTCTGCTTTTTAATAAGCTGCCTAGGTTGGTCATAACTTTTATTCCAAGGAATAAGCGTCTTTTAATTTCATGGCTGCAGTCACCATCTGCAGTGATTTTGGAGCCCCCCAAAATAAAGTCTGTCACTGTTTCCACTGTTTCCCCATCTATTTGCCATGATCTTAGATTTATGAATGTTGAACTTTAAGCCAACTCTTTCACGCTGCTCTTTCACTTTCATCAAGAGACTCTTTAGTTCTTCTTCACTTTCTGGCATACGGGTGCTATCATCTGCATATCTGAGGTTATTGGTATTTCTTCCAGCAATCTTGATTCCAGCTTGTGATGCATCCAGTCCAGTGTTTCTCATGTTGTACTCTGCATATAAGTTAAATTAACAGGGTGACAATATACAGCCTTGACGTACTCCTTTCCCAATTTGGAACCAGTCTGTTGTTCCATGTCCAGTTCTAACTGTTGCTTCTTGACCTGCATACAGATGTCACAGGAAGCAGGTCAGAAGTTCTGGTATTCCCATCTCTTGAGGAATTTTCCAGTTTGTTGTGATCTACAAAGTCAAAGGCTTTGGCATAGTCAACAAAACAGAAATAGACATTTTTCTGGAACTCTCTTGCTTTTTTGATGATCCAAAGGATATTGGCAATTTGATCTCTGGTTCCTCTGCCTTTTCCATATCCAGCTTGAACCTCTGGAAGTTCACAGTTCATGTACTGTTGAAGCCTGGCTTGAAGAATTTTGAATATTACTTGGCTGGCATGTGAGATGAGTGCAATTGTGCTTTAGTTTGAGCATTCTTTGGCAATGCCTTTCTTAGGGACTGGAATGAAAACTGACCTTTTCCTGTCCTGTGGCTACTGCTGAGTATTCCAGATTTGCTGGCATATTGAATGCAGCACTTTCACAACATCATCTCTTAGGATTCAAAATAGCTCAACTGGAATTCCATCACTTCCACCAACTTTGTTGGGGTGATGCTTCTTAAGGCCCACTTGACTTCACATTCAAGATGTCTGGCTCTAGGTGAATGACCACATCATCTTGATTATCTGGGTCATGAAGATCTTTTTTGTATAGTTCTGTGTATTCTTGCCACCTCTTAATATCTTCTGCTTCTGTTAATATCTTCTATTTCTGTCATTTATTGTGCCCATCTTGGCATGAAATGTGTTCCCTTGTCATCTCTAATTTTCTTGAAGAGATCTCTAGTCTTTCCCATTCTGTTGTTTTCCTCTATTTCTTTGCACTGATTGCTGAGGAAGGCTTTCTTATCTCTCCTTGCTATTCTTTGGAAGCCTGCATTCAGATGGGTGTATCTTTCCTTGTCTCCTTTTCCTTTTACTTCTTTTCATAGCTGTCTGTGAGGCCTTCATAGACAACCATTTTGCCTTTTGCATTTCTTTTCGTGTTGATGGTCTTGATCACTGCCTTTTGTACAATGTCACAGACCTCCATCCATAGTTCTTCAGGGACTGTCTATCAGGTCTAATCCCTTGAATCTGTCTGTCACTTCTACTGTATAATTGTAAGGAATTTTATTCAGGTCACATCTGAATGGTCTAGCGGTTTTTCCATTCAGTTCAGTTCAGTCACCCAGTCGTGTCCGACTCTTTGCGACCCCGTGAATCACAGCACGCCAGGCCTCCCTGTCCATCACCAACTCCCAGAGTTCACTCAGACTCACGTCCATCGAGTCCGTGATGCCATCCAGCCATCTCATCCTCGGTTGTCCCCTTCTCCTCCTGCCCCCAATCCCTCCCAGCATCAGAGTCTTTTCCGGTGAGTCAACTCTTAGCATGAGGTAGCCAAAGTACTGGAGTTTCAGCTTTAGCATCATTCTTTCTAAGGAAATCCCAAGGTTGATCTCCTTTAGAATGGACTGGTTGGATCTCCTTGCAGTCCAAGGGACTCTCAAGAGTCTTCTCCAACACCCCAGTTCAAAAGCATCAATTCTTCGGCACTCAGCCTTCTTCACAGTTCAATTCTTACATCCATACATGACCACAGGAAAAACCGTAGCCTTGACTAGACGGGCCTTAGTCGGCAAAGTAATGTCTCTGCTTTTGAATATACTATCTAGGTTGGTCATAGCTTTTCTTCCAAGAAGTCAGCATCTTTTAATTTCATGGCTGCAGTCACCATCTGCAGTGATTTTGGATCCCCAAAAAATAAAGTCTGACACTTTCCACTGTTTCCCCATCTATTTCCCATGAAGTAATGGGACCAGATGCCATGATCTCCGTACTTTATCAATTTCAGTCTGTATTTGGCAATAAGGAGTTCATGATCTGTGCCAGAGTCAGCTCCTGGTCTTGTTTATGCTGGCTATATAGAGTTTCTCCATCTTTGACTGCAAAGAATATAATCAGTCTGATTTCAGTATCAACCATCTGGTGAAGTCCATGGGTAGAGTCTTCTCTTGTGTTGTTGGAAGACGGTGTTTGCTCTGACCAGTGCATTCTCTTGGCAAAACTCTGTAGCCTTTGGCCTGCTTCATTCTGTACTCCAAGGCCAAATTAGCCTGTTACTCCAGGTATTTCTTGACTTCCTACTTTTGCATCCCAGTCCCCGATAATGAAGAGGACATCTCTTTTGGTTGTTCTAGAAGGTCTTGTAGGTCTTCATAGAACCATTCAACCTCAGCTTCTTCAGCATTATTGGTCAGGGCATAGACTTGGATTACTTTTATATTGAATAGTTTGCCTTGGAAACAACAGAGATCACTCTTTCATTTTTGAGATTGCATCTAAATACTGCATTTCAGACTTTTTTGATGACTATGATGACTCCTCCATTTCTTCTAAGGGATTTTTAACCACAGCAGTAGATATAATGGTCATCTGAGTTAAATTCACCCATTCCAGTCCATTTTAGTTTGCTGATTCCTAGAATGTCGATGTTCCCTCTTGCCATCACCTGTTTGATCACTTCCAGTTTGCCTTGATTTGTGGACCTAACATTCCAGGTTCCTATGCAGTACTGCTCTTCACAGCATCAGACTTTACTTCCATCACTTAGTAAGTCCTGCCCTCAGGAGGGACTGTTTTACCAGAGGTCCAATCTATTGGGTTTTGTTGGGTTTTGAGACTGACTGACCTGAAGGAAGGGAAGTACCCTACCCTACCCACTTAAAGTGAGAGAAAATGTTGAGTGGCACTTCCCAAATTCAGTGCTGAGGAACACATGCTCATTATAAGACTGAGACCTAATCATAAGACTATAGATGCTTCTGCAGCCCCACATCACTGAAGATCTGTTTGCTGCAGTTAATTCCACCAGTATACTGTGTCTGGCGTTTCAAGGAGAAAACTGAATCATATGAAATGCTTGGTTAAAACCACAAGTGGCAGAAAAAGAGTGGAATATAAAAATGGGAACAAAGAACAATGGCAATAAATGTGAAACAGGATCAGATATGATAGATATTAATCTAATGATATCAATAATCATTTTAAATACCAATGATTATACCAATTAAAAGATTGTCACAGAGCATCTAAAAACAAGATCCATTTATAAGAAATCTACTTTAAATCTTCATATAAAGACACACATAACTTAGAAGCAAAGGGTTGTGGAAAGGGATATCATACTAATTCACAGACGTTTGAGAAGCCGTATGAGTTTCAGTCAAAGCAGATTTGAGGGCACGGAAAATTACCAGGCACGAAGAAGGCTTTCCATAATGATAAAGGGGTCAGTTCTCCAAGAAGCCATAACAATTCTTGATGTGTATGTGCCTGACAAGAAAGCATCAAATTAGTGAGACAAAAACAGAACTGCAAGGAGAAAGAAAGATGCCCAGCATCATAGTTGGATATTTATACACCCCTCTATCCTAAATGGAGAGATCCAGCAGGCAGAAAATCAGCACAGACATAACTGAACTCAACAACACCATTGACAAAATGGATGTAATAAACGTCTACAGACTGCTTCATCCAACAACAGCAGAATGCACATTGTCTCAAGCTCACATGGCATATACACCAAGAGGGACCACATTCTGGGACATAAAGCATGCTCTAACAAATTAAAATAGCAGAAATCATATGAAGTCTATTCTATTCTCAGACCATGATAGAAGTAACTTGAAATCAATAGTAAAAAGAGAGGTGGAAAATTCCCAAATACCTAGAAATGAAGCTGTTCAGGTATCAACATTCCATGGGTCTTGCCCTCTGTATGTGAACATGCACAATGACCCAGCACCCAGAGACTTTGAAAGATGGGGCCTGATTGTTCTCTAATTGTGATATACATCTATCATTACTGTGGTGGTTTGTGAACTTGATAACAGCTGTGAAGTTTGGCACTTCCTCACTGTTAATACATGCTGGTATCTGAAATTTGTTCTGTTGGGGGGACAGGCATTATTTAATTAAATAATGGTAACTGAAATTCATGCACGAGCAAACTGTTCAGAGTGAGGACTGCCTGTATAGCATACATTGAGTAATGTTCCATGGTAAGAAATAAATACCTAGAGGCCTATAGGATGAGAATTCATATCTTGTTATGTGGAAGTCTTTCTCTAAGCGGAATGTGAAACTGAGATATAAAGAAAAAGAGAGTTGCTTTGACTTCATAAAAATGAAAGAATTCTGCATAGCAAAAGGCAACCCAAATAGAGTTGAAGATAACTGGCCAACTTGGACACATAAACATGTGACAATGTCTTTGGCCAACAATTCCTTTTCTTCACAATAGAATGAGGGAGGAAATCTCAGTGAGCCAAACCTCATGAATCGATAGATGAGAGGTTAGACTAAATTTCTCATATGGTGTGGATTTAATTTTATGGAATGCAAAGTATCTTCCAGTAGGAAATATGGAGTATTACCAGTTCAGTTCAGTCGCTCAGTTGTGTCCCCTCTTTGTGACCCCATGAATCGCAGCACGCCAGGAGTATTACCAGTCTTATCCAAATCCTTAGCAATGGACACAGGTAAACCTTGAATAACTGTGATGGCTGAGTTTCTTTTCTGTTCTACAAGAGAGAGAGAACAATTAGCAGAATGTGTGTTTCTCCAGGGCAGAATTCTAGTATTGTCTCTGGACCACTGAGCTTTGCAAAAAATCGAAACACACAGTCTCTGGCAAATCACTCTTAAACAATCCAAAGGGAGAGAAACGGAAAGGCTGATGAACTTGCTAGTCACCGTTGTGGTCCTGAGTCCTGAAAACAGTGATGATGGGGAGTATGTGATGTCACCCGTGTGAAACTTACAGGGCATGGAGATTGAGATGTACAGGGTGTAGATTCCAGTGGAGTTGAGTAGGGAAGAATGCCTCTCAGAACCCACCTCAGCTGAATTACTTATGGTCTCAACTGGGAAATGTTGATTAAGAAATGAGAGGATACAGGCAGGAGCAACTCCTGAAATAGTGCCTAAATAACTCAAATATTCCTAAGGAATCCTGCGGACAACTGTGTCAGAGAGGAGCTGACAAATGGAATATAATAAGCACAGAGATCATGCCCTTGTCAGCTAGCACACGGAGAGCATTACTGATCCTCAGCAAATCCTTACTGATCCGCAGAAAAATGTACTGTGACTGGGTCTAAAACCTGACTGGAATTTTCCATAGATGTGTGATATTGGAGATGCGTTTGCAGCTGCACTTGCCAAATCACCTTTTCAAAGCACAGTAGGTCATGGCCAAAGGAGCAAGGGCTGCTCTGCGTGCTCTCAGGCAGAAAAGGATTTTAGAAATGCCAAGTTCTCTTCCACAAAGGAAGGGGTTAGCAGATTATGAATTAGTGATTAGTACAAGTGTCTGTGATCCCTCAACTAATTTCCATCTTGAAGCTGGGATATAAAGACCCAGGTGCTGGGTGGTGAGCCACAATCTCTCGGAATAGGTGCTTAATCAAGACTAGATGGGCTGAATTTGGGTCTCGGCATCTGGTACCAGCTCTTTTTCCAGCAGGATGCCTTTAGACATGTCCCTGACACCTTTGCATCTATAGCTTTTTGTTGTTGTTTGGTTGTTTAAATATATAAACTGGTGATAACACTACTTGGTGGCATATTCTATTTTTTTAAAAAAAAGCAACCTTTCATTACTCAATGCAAATCAAACAGTAAATGCATTCTCTTAGTAAACCTGCTTAACAATTTTCTGGACTCTTCTGCTCTGGGCCAGATTCAGAAATACACAAGTGAAAGAGGAGACAGTACATCATGTTTTATTCAATTGGGTCTTGATACCTATGTGTGACTCTTAACCAAGGAGTATGCAGTAGTTAAGGACACAGATTGAAATTGTTTAGAGTGTGTCCTAAACTCTGACTGCCAGGATTTAAATCTTAACTCTGGAAATTGTAAAACCTGGGAAAAATTGCTTCCCTAAACTTCATTTCCTGCATCTGAGAAAAATCACAGTATCTACCTTGCTGTAGACTGAATAATACCCTTGTCCCTGAATGTCCACATTCTAATGCCCAGAACCTGTGAATGTCACATTAAATGACAGAAGGGATTTTGCTAATGGAATTAAATGAAGGTTATTGACGGGAAGATTATCCTGGGCTACCTGGATGGGCCCGAAGTCATCACTGGTGTTCTCATGAGAGAGAGGCAGAGGGAGATTTGACTCCAAAGAGAAAGTGATGATGAAGCTGGGTTTGGATTGATGCAGCCCGAAACCAAGGAATGCTGACAAGGAAACAGATTCTATCTTAGAGCCTCTGGAGGGGACATGAATGATCCTACCAACTCCTGATTTCAGTTCAGTGAAACTGGTTTTGGACTGCTGTCTTCCAGAACCATGAGAAAATGTGTTTTGTTTTAAGCCACCAAGTTTGTAGTAATATTACGGCAGCCATAGCAAACAAATGTGTACCTCTTAAGAACTATTACCCGAGTTAAAATGTGTGACTGGAGGCACACTTAGTGGCATATGTGCGTGCAGCAGGTATGCCATCATAAGCCATTCTTAACAACCTGAATCCTTGGATTTGCAGGATCATCAAATCCAGTAGTGTGGTTGCCATTTATCTCCTTGTTCATCCTGGTAACATGTCTAGACAGCTAGTAGAGAGAGCTGGGTCCTTCTCCACAGGTCCTCTCACCTCTATTAATTAGAAAGAAAGTCAGAGTTGCTCGGCCATGTCCAACTCTTTGTGATCCCATGGACTGTACCCCCCGAGGCACCTCTGTCCGTGGGGATCCTCCAGGCAAGAATACTGAAGTGGGTTGCCATGCCTTGCTCCAGGGGCATCTTCCCAACCAAGGGATCGAACCCAGGTATCCTACATTGCAGATGGATTATTTACCAACTAAGCCACCAGGGAAGCCCATGAGTACTGGGGTGGGTAGTCTGGCTCCTTTCTTCAGGGGATCTTTCTAACCCAGGAATCGAACTGGGGTCTCCTGCATTGCAGTCAGTTTGTTTACCAACTGAGCTACCCAGGAAGCCCTAATTAGAGGGAAGAGGTCACTTAAGATGTTACTTAAGTCACCTTATTCTTTTCCTTTCCTTCATGACTCTTCATCCAACTGGTCTTTATAAATTTTAAAGAAAACAAAGTCATTTCTCAATGGATTCAGATACTACCCCAAATTAATATTCCCAGTAAGTTCTTGTTTTTAGTTCCAGAACCTCATCACCAGAAATTCCTGAGCCTAAATCCCCCCTAGCTTCTGGGATCACTCATTTTTCTCATTTCTACCTTTTCCTTTTAGTTGAGCCTTGTCATTTTAGTCCCTTCTTTAAACACAACTCATAATCAGGTGACATGGCCAAGTGATGAATGTATAGATGGTTTGGTTTTAATCCTGGGTTTTTTGCCATCTACTTACTATATGACATTGGACAGGCTCTTTAACCTCTCTGAGCCTCAGTTTCAAAACAATAAATAATATTATAATAATACTAAAGATAGTAAAATAATAAAATAGTATAATAGTACTAAAATACAAAAAAAAAAGTATTATAAATAATACGTACCCAAGATTGCAATTGTGAGGATTAAATTAGTTTAATATTTGCTAAGCACTTAAAATAGTACTTGTTACAGTGTAAGCACTGTAATTGTGCTTGGTAATAATAATAAATGCAATTCCAAGCACATAACTTACTCAACTTTCTGTCATAACTTTGAGGTATGTATTTGATGAAATCAATAAAATCATTCTGTTTCAAGGGGAACAGAAAAATATTTTTGAACAATTGTCCATGTGGCTATTTCACCACGTTTAGTGTTTCCAAATTTCTGTACAACAGCCTGGGCTAGTCCAGTAGCAAATTAGAAACAGAGCTTATGTTCTGCGCCTTTTACCTCACTGTCCCCCACCGCCCCCCCCCACGCAAATCCGCATCTCTTTGGACATAAACTTCCATTTGTCCTCCATCTTCTGTACACCTACTTCTAAGAAAGTGTCTGGGTCCATCCATGTCATTACAAAGCAGCACTGACACATACACACTATCATGTGTAAAATAGCAAGCTAGTGGGAAGCTGCTGTATAACACGGAGAGCCCAACCTGGTGCTGTCCGATGACCTAGAGGGGTGTGACGGGAGGGCCGAGGTAGGCTCAATTTTATATATATATATATATATATAATTATGACTGATTTGCTTTGTTGTATGGCATAAACCAACACAACATTGTAAAACAATTATCTGCCAATTTGAAAAACAAAGGTGTATGATCTCCAGCTTAGTGTGAATTTAAGACAAAGGTACCATTTACATCAGAGAGACAGCTTTTCAAGACTGGCTTTGTTTTTCAAGTTTGTTTTGTTTTCCTGTCTCTCCCAGCCTTCCAACCATGGACAAATACAGGAGATCTATATTATGGCTCAACACTTAGCACCTGTGCCATTCTCTGAGCCTGAAACGGGCATCTGGGCAACACTCCTGTCCTGGGACTGCTGAGAGGACCACGCCTAGCTCTGTCTCAGGCAAAGGATGAACTGCTGCTCAGGCAGCCCATTGCATCCCATCACCCTGGGTACACGGCAGTGACTGGTTCAGGGAGGGCCTGGGTGGGCTCCTCACAGTCAAGGGCTGTTTCTGGATCTCTAAGAAGAAAATATTTAGCGCAAGGAAGACATGCATCCTTGAGTCTGAAATTCTCAAATCTTCCACAAGCCACCTTCTAATTCTTAAGAGATATATGCAGGGAAAATGCCCTGCTTAGTAATAACTAGAGTTTCAGTCTGAAGTCCCACACAAAATGTCTAATCTTAAGAAACAGAAGAGGCCCTAGGTGAGATCTCACTTGTGGCCTAGACCAGTATTGGGCACGATATAGAATAAGGACTACCTGGCTCATAATTACCTGAAGTACTGTTGAAATCCAGACTGTTAACTCTTCCACAAAGCAAGGAAATTAAGAGTGGTGGGGCCAGAATTATGCAGTTTTCATGATTAGTAACTAGTCATTATTTCCAGTCTAACCTGAAAGCAATTTGGTCTCTTTTCTTTCAGGATCTTATTCTTACTTTGGTCTTACAGCTTCCAAACTGAGGAGGAGGAGGGACAAGTGTTCTGAAAAAGGAGGGGATCCAGGCAAGGAAACAGTGTTCAGTTTGAACATTTAAAAAATAGTTTATTCTGGGAAAATGGTGCAAGGAGAACAAAAGAAGGTGGGTCAAATTTTAGGAAAAGTAATGAAATTTAGTGAGCAAATAGCAGTTGAAGGGAAAAGCAAACTGAAATACAGCATCAGTTTAAACAGTTGATGTTAGAGACAGAAGTAGGAGCATCATGCCTACGGAGAGGAAAATACAGTTCTCCCATACTGTTGTCCCCAGGACTGAGCAGAACTTGGTTCATTTAACTTACTGGTTTTCAACCCATAGCATCCACCTGTAAATAAAACACAGGACACTGTGTTGTGATTGCATAACAAATTGTAAATATTAATCATCACAGGTCCAAAAAGCAAACATGCTATTGACAAAAGGTGAGTTGTACAAGGGGAAAGACAGAACTGGGGGCACAAGCAGTCACAGGCATAAAGAAAAGGACGGGATTAGAGTGAAAGGGAATCCTGTAGCTATGTACTATAGCTAATATTTCCTGAGAGCTTCCGTGTGTTGGACATTGAAGGCTGCAAATGTGTTATTATTTGCATCCTCACGGGCAACTCCATGCAGTGGTGGTGATCATCCATTTCCTCATTGTACAGGTGAGGAAACAGAGGCCCAGGAAGGTTGAGTAAATTGCTCAGGATTGCAGAGCTAACAACCTGAAGAACAAAGCTTCCAAGCCAAGTGGTCCATCTCCAGAACCAAGGCTTTTAGCCACTGTGCTACCACTTCTCCCTTCGGTAAAAGCCAGCAAAAATGGCATGGCATTACGGAAGAGAAGCGGCGTAAATAATGAAATGAATACGATGTATTGAAAGGAAGAGGGATGAGAAGTAGTGAGGGTAGGGGTTTATCTTCCTGCCTCATGTTAGGGTGCTAAAATCGATCTACAATGGATACAGCAGATGAACACAACGTTTAGAATTATGGGGGTAACATTCATGTGGCCAAAAACTGTCTCTGGAGAGGGGAACTGGGGTTAGAAAAGTTGAATTTCTGTATTTGAAATGCTATCATGTCCACATATTATTTTCATAAAAATATTTCTATTTATTTAGAAATAGCTTCAACGGTGTAAATGCATTAAAATGTAAAATTCAAAGTCATCTTTACATCTCATAAATTTGTTAAGTGCTTAGCTTATTAGAATTGTTCTTTTCAGCTTTGAAGGTTTTTTTTTTTTTTTTTTTTAATGAAAAGCAGTATAAATTTTAAAATTTAAAAATTGTTCCTGGTAATATTGCCAGCAAGGCCGAGAGAAGGTGTGGAACTATTACAAGCAAACTGGATTTCAGCCCTGCTTCTGGGAGGCCGTCCTGACAACAAAGGGAAGGAGAGTCTCTAAAGTCAGGGAGCAGAAGCTTTGATCCTCTGGAGTTGTCACAAACAACTTAGAGTAAATGAACCAGGCGGCAGGGTGCCGGGAGGAGGCTGTCGGGCTCTCTGTGATGGTGTTCTTTGTTTTTGTGGGACTAATCTCAGAAATATTGCATTAGGCTCAGTGCTGTGCATTTTTAGGCTGGAGTTACCATATTTTTCCATCTGTATACTTCATGAACGCAAGCACTTTTTTGCTTCCTTTAAAATGGGAATCTCCTATTTGAATTGCCTGGTGAAGACCTTTGAAGTGATTCATTAAGTATACATATGCGTGCTCTATCTCCATCTATGTATCTGTCAATCATCCTTTCCCTACTCACCTACCTGTATTAGTCTGCTCAGGCTGCTATAACAATATAGCATAGACTAGGGGGCTTAAACAACAGACGTTTCACACTCCTGGGAAGTCTAAGATCAAGGCAGATCTGCTTCCAGGTGAGTCCTTCATTTTTGGCTTGTAGATGGCCATCTTCTGCTGTGTCCTCCTCACATGGTGGAGAGAGAAAGCTCTAGTGTTTTTTTCTGTTTCTTATAAGAGCTAATCCCAGCTCTACCTTCATGGCCTCTGCTAAACCTAGTTACCTCCGAAAAACTCCGTTTCCTAATTGCATCACACATAAGGGGATAGAGCTTCAGTATATGAATCTGTGGAGGGGGACAAAAGAATTCAGTCTTAACTCTCTATATCTGTTTCTATCTGTCTTTCTGTGTAGAATAATAATAGTGGCTTATAATTCATTTCCCTGTGTTATTGTATCCTTCTCAAACTCGTGTGAGGTAAATTGGCCATAGGAAAATCACTGATTTCACTGAAACACTTGAAGGTTGAATTAACTTTGGGATCACACAATCAGTAAATGATGATGCCACAGTTCAGTCCACTTCTTCTCCATCCTCCTTTCCTTCTCCCTTCACTTTCTGACTCTATTCCAGCCACATTATTTACTAGCTTTTCCCTGAGGACACTGGTATCCTTCTGGGCCTTGGAGAGGTTATTCCCATTATCTGGAAGTCTTCTTCCTCGTATATCTGATTCAGTTGCCTCCCTCTACACTGTTCACATTGAGCCTTCCCAGTAAGACTTCTCCTGTCTACTGTTTAACTTGAAAACCTTGTTTCTCTGCCCACAAGGTCAATTTCCCATATACTGCTTAATCTCTATTGCGTTTGTTACTAGGCTTCCCTGGTGAGTCAGTCAGTAAAGAATCCACCTGTAATGCAGGAGACCTAGTCCGATATCTGGGTCAGGAAGAGCCCCTGGAGAAGGAAATGGCAACCCATTCCAGTATTCTTGCCTGGGAAATCCTGTGGACAGAGGAGCCTACAGGTGGGCTACAGTCCCTGGGGTTGCAAAGAATCTGACAAAACTTAGTGCCTAAACCACAACAACAACTTGTCAGATAATTTACATTGATTTCTGTTCTCCCCTCTGACTAAAAGATAGGCTACACAGAGTCAGGAATTTTGCTTTCATTGAACCTAATAGAGGCCCAGCAGAACTCTAGGGTCTGCAAGAACTGGACACAGTTGTAACTCTTCTGTTTGGTATTTTAGCAGCCTATCTCAGAGCCAAGCCAGTTATTGAAGAGAATCTTTTCTGATACTTTAAGCAGTATGATAAACTTGAAATAAACTTAAACTTTCCACAATTACAGAGCAGGCATGGATTCTTCCTTTGTTTCGCCAGACACATGAACCTGGATCCAAAATCCATCCTCTCCGGGTGAAGTGGGAATGCACAAAGATGACTGGCCTAAGTCTCAGCTGGATAAAAAAGATGCACAAAAGAGACATTTAAACATTTTCAAAAACTCAAACCATAAAGTGTGTTTCCTCTTCACACATCAGGGATTATCTAGCCTTTAGTGTGGTTAGAGTAGTGTGGGGTGGTAGGGGTTGGGGAGAGAGAGATGTAGAGAGAAGTAAGGATGAGTTGCCCTGTCTCTGCCTCCTCTGGACCTTAGTTCTTCCTGGACTGTCACTCCTTACACTCAAAGCAGATTTCAGGAGTCAGCACACATGGTCATGATGTGTGCCTCACTCCACAACCCAGTCACTGGGACCCAGAAAATTTTGCAACCTCAAGTCTCCCTCAACACATCATGACTCATATATATCAATGAGTAAAGACACATAAACTGTAGTAGATTAATAAGAATAAGTTTATATATATATATATATATATATAAATTACATATATACATATTTGTACATGAATCTGGGAAAGATGAGAGCCCATTGAGGCAAATGGCTAGGGGGAGAGGAAGCAGCTAAAGATAGCAGTGGGCACTCTGCCAGTTCCAAGTGTAGGGAAAATAGCCAGAAGTTTGGGTTGGCCAAGTTTACAGTCAAACCAGGGATGTCACAGTGGATGATACATGCAGGTTATTTTCCATCCTCCAAATGCAACTTCTCAAGTCTGGTATGTACTTTTGCACTGGGCTCATGTGTTTCTCACCTTGCAGCACACTTACACCGACATTCCTCACCCATGCACATACACCACACACGTACTCCTGCACACCGCTGAGAGTGTGGTCCTTTGGCTCGTGGTAGGAAGGAAACAGGTTAACAGTTTCACTTAAGTGGGTAGAGTCGTTTTCCAGCAAAGCCCGTTCATCGTTGCACAGGATCTGCAGAGCAAGATATGCTCTTTATTTGTTGAGTTACTTCAGAGAAGAAAGAAGTTCGCTAATGCTCCAGTGAAATCCCAGGCAGGTGATGAAAGTACCAGACCCAGAGCACAGACGCAGCTTCCCTGACCAGGAGCCACTAAACACAACACTGTGCTCCTCCAAAGTCAGAGGGGTGCCCTGAGTTGGGGTCCCAGGTGTTCTGAGCATAGAAGTTCCTCTCTAAATATATATGGTGCTATCCCCCGTCGTGCTGTGTGGGTTTGGGCTGGGGAGGCCTGGGTGCTTCGTGTGAGTGGAACACCAGAAGTGTACCCAGTCATAGCAGGTGTGGTGCTGTCCCCCAACACCCCCTCTGTGCTTTGCATATATGAGTTCCAAGTCCAATGGCAGGTGTTGACACTGGGGCCTCCCATCCTAGATGAAATGTTGCGCCTCCCATGTATTCCACCCATGGTGTATTGGCCAGGTGGGCCCCAGTTGTACTGATGGGAAGTGTGGATACCAGGTCCTCCAGTCCTGGGAATGATGTTGTTCCCTCCTATACCACCACCACTTGCATCTTGGACAGGTGGGTTCCAAGCCAGGGGTGGGTCTCACACTTGCAAATCCAATGGATGCATTGTTGCTCTGGTGGAAAGTGGAAATTGACTTGTCCCTTAACACAAATTTCTTCTCCATGGTGATGGGATTTGTAACTGTAGATTTTCTACACTCGTGTGGGTCCTGGGTGCAGCGATGGGAAGTGGTCACACCCCGACCTCTAACCCTAAGGATGGTGGTGTCCCCTGCCATCACTCTACCACCTGGATTCAGCTCAGGTAGAACCCAGGCATTTGGCTTCAAGTTGAAAGCAGATATGTGCCCGGATGCTGGGATGGTGGCCTGCCCTTCCTACTGCAGCAGCCGTGCTGCAGTGAGATGACTCCCAGGTGGCCTGGCCCACAGTAGGAACACACGTGGTGCTGGGTGCCCCACACAGTTCTGTCCAAAAGTTAGGTGGGCCAGATGCTTCTGAATAATTGAGGCCTAGGGCATTCACACCAGCCTCAAAACTCCCACAAGCCTCCCATAGAGGCTGCAGGTCCCATCAACAGTGGGCCTGATACGGTACTACCAGACAGCAAGCTACTGTCTCCAGTACTGGGCACCAGGACCAGGCACTGTGGTATCCGCTCCAAAACCAGCAGTAGCAGATACATCCCTGGGGAGATACCTGAGTTGTAGACAAAGGCCGGCTGCATGTTGATGGTGCTGGTGGCAGACAGGGGATCTGGCAAGCCTGAATCCATTATGCTTCCTCTGGGTGTCTGGACTGCTGAAGAAGTTAGCTTTCTATCTTGTTCTAGGGCTAATGGGTTTCCCAGTGGAATAGACTTGGTAGGCTTCTTCCTACTGTTGGCCCCAGTTGTGGGCTGAATGGTGAGTTCTGGGTCCAAGCTTCTGGGTTTCAGGCTTCACTTGAAACATGGGTGCCTCTGTTGACCAAATCCACAGGTAAATAAGTTGAGGCTTGGGTCCAGGCATTGCCACCACTGGGTGCTGTGTTCTCAGAACCAAGAACAGCCATGTGATATGGGTAATGGTTCTTCTTGGAGTCAGAGGTAGACTGAACAATAACAGTCTGAGGAGGAGGTGTTATGTGCATAGCATCAGTGTCAAAGACTGGTTTGACATCTGTAGAGATGCTATCTGCTGGAGCATAGATAACTGCTGAAGCCATAGGTGGGGGGCTGGGAAAACCAGGAACTGAAGTCATAGGTGGGGGGCTGGGGGAAACAGGAGCTGAAGCCATAGATGAGAGGTTGGGGGAAACAGGAGCTGAAGCCATAGTTGGGGGGCTGGTTGAGGCAGGATTTGGGGATTGAGGGAAACAGCCAAAGCCCTGGGCGGGGGGGTGGGGGGTGGGAAGACAGGGCCCAAAGCCGTAGATGGGGGCCTAGGGGAGAAGCAGCCAGAACCCTAGATGGAGGGATGGGGAAGACACCGGCAGGAGTCCTTGATAGTGGGGCTGGGGAAGGGGGAGTAGTGTCTGTGTCAGTGATGCCCGAATCTGAAGGAGGGCACACTTGCAGATGGCATGACTGGGGTGGCAAGAGAGGCTGCAGCAGAAGTGAGGGGCTGCTCAGTTAGAATGGGGAGTGGTGGGAGGGGGAGAATCTACACACATGGGTGTTGGGGATCAATTTTGGTTGGTGGGTGGCTGGGAGGAGAGGGTTAGGGTGCTCAGAGTTATGGAGAGGTCAGAAATAGAAGGTGGTGTTGCTCCGAGTGAACACTGAGTGCCTTTATCCTCCTTACGGGTAATTCCCACAGTGAGATTGGAAACTGGAGGAAGAACAGAACCTGCAGCAACAGAATGAGAGAACACGGGGGCTGTGTTTCTTGCCGCCTGACCCATATAAGGTGTCGGGCAAGGTGGAAGGCCAGCCGGATTGGGGAATCTGGAGGACAGGTCGGCCAAGTGGGTGGTGGTAGGAGGGACCTGCAAAATGTGACTGACCGGGGAGCCTGTGGTCCCTGGGGCAGGCGGAGGGGCACTGCGGCGTCGCATGGCCTTCCTTGCGTCCTTCAGGATTTTGTTCCGCTGACGCTGCATGTTTTGTTTCAGGGTGCCCGAGGCTTTGGCGAGAGTCATGCCTGGAAGCTTCCGAGGCGGAGGAAGGTCACTGCGACCCCACGGCAGAGGCAGCGGTGGTGGCAGTGGCGGCAGCAGTGGCGGCAGGGGCAGAAACTGCGGCATGGGTGTCTTCCGCTTGAGGGGGTGCCTACTGCGGGCAGATCCCAGGGGAGAAGAGCTGCTCCGTGGGGTGTCTGAAGGTTGTTCACGCCGCAGCGCCTTCCCAGACATCAGCGACTCTGGGGAGCTGGGGGTGAGGTCTTCACCCCGCACTTCTATTGGCCTGTCGGGCAGCAGGTTGCAGCATGGACTTGGGGCAGAGAGCACCGTGGCCAGGGGGCCAGGCTGCGAGGGAGGCTGGCGGTCTCCAGCAGTGCCGTCTAAGCAGATGGCGGGGCTTTCGGAGGAAGAGTTCATCCGAGGCACCTGGGCTTCCTCATTGAAGTTGCTTTCTGGGTGCACCGGAAGGCAGTTTGCAGGCTCAGGACTGCACTGGAGGGACGTGAGGACCCCGCTGGTCTCCTGGGGCCTGGGCGTCATTGTCATATCCCTGTTGCAGTATGGACTTATCTTCCCATTGTCCTCTCCTTCAGCCTCTGTGTGACCTTCCTCCTCTGTCATGCCTTCCCTGGGCTCTTCTTGGACCATCGCCTCACTCTCCTTTGTGCAAGGAAGCGGGAGGTGACTGGTTGGTACCGGCTTCCCAACCTCAACTACCTGGGCAGGTAGCTCAGGTAGTGAACGCAGGAGAGTAATTTTGCGCCCAGGTGGAGGAATTCTGATGGTTCTCGAAGGTCCGAACATCACGGAATTACGAGTGGACAAGATGGGCTTCTTCTTCCGTGAGTTCCTCAAGTTCACCAGGGGTACGATGCCCACAGAGGAGTACCCAGCCTGCTGGATGGGGTACCGCCTTCTTGGTGCGATGTAAAAGCTGGATGATAAAGGCAGTTGATGCTGGTGCAGCCTGTGAACAGGGTGGAAAGCAGAAGCTGGAGCAGCGGGGTGGCCCCGGCCGGATGTGATGGCATCCCGTGAGGGCAAAACCAGCGAGCGACGGCCCGGCGGGTGCCGGCGGCAGAGCCTGGAAACAAATTTACACAGGAAATTGCCCATATAGGACAGATTGTGCGCCAAACGCCCTGAGAATAGAGTGTGAAACTGGGAGAGCGTCTCCCTAGCTTCTGACTCCTCTCGTGGTCAAACACGCACTGGAGGGAGGACTCCTCAGCCGGGCGCTTGTGACGCGTCCATGGTATAGGCATCACAGAGAAACTGTGCTGTGCGCCTGCAGGTGGCAAAGGGCGGGGCACAGGGCGGGGCACAGGGCGGGGCACAGGGCGGGGCCCCAGCTCATGACCTCTCCTGAGCTCTCTAGCAGCCTAGACTTCCCACTGGGGGTGGCAGGTGTTTGGCACCAGATGGGCCACCATTCAGAGACTGCTCAGGACTGTGGCGGCCTTCTCCTCCAGAGGTCATCCTGTCTAGCACCTCATCGTGCAGCCACCTTGGTGCCTGCATTTGTGTCGGCCAGCCCTTCCCTGCCTGGGTCTCAGAGGCCTGTGCAAAGCTGAGTGCAGGAGCCGCCAACGCCGTCGGAGGGCGTTCTGGCACCTATGGGGACCTTCCCAGCTTCACTGTGAAGCCTGGATCCAGGAGCACCTTCTCCACTGCTGCTGCTCTGCCACCATCTCCAGCCGGCAGGGAACCCTTCCTGGCAGGTAAGGCTCTTTTCACTTCTTTTAGAAATTTGGTACAGCAGTTAAACTTTCGACTGTTCTTCAGGGTGTGCAGATGGTAATGGCTTAGCCAGGATTTGAACCAAGCCTGCTCTGGGCTGTGGTGCCTCCTTGTCATACATGCTTCATGTGTTGTTGTTCTTTTTTTGTACTCCTTGTGGCACTTAGCCCTAAGTGTCATACCTATAATGAGCCTATATCCTACCCTGTAGAAGGTTTTCTTTTGCTCAGTTCGTGAACTGATTGCCTACTGCACTGGGTTCTGATCTCAGAAGATGCAGGTTAGGGACCACCAGTTGTCAGCATAGCACCAGCGGAAGTTTTCCCTTTAGTCTAGTTTGAAGGATCCAGATATGTAAAGATCGTAGTCTAGATAAATCGTGGGCTTTCCTGAAAGAAATTTACCAGTGAATTATTCTGTATGGATTAGGAGCCAGTTTCTATGGATGGCCTTCCTGGAGTATGTTCAGTAAGGCAACTCATTCATGTCTAGAAAGCAAATACATCATTTATTGCAGCTTCATAGTGGAGCCCTGTGTCAGTTTAAAATAGTCAGCACAATTTGGTCACTGTGAGCATGTCAGCTTGGGCCAATCTTTACTACTGTGTATAATTCTAGAGATTCTTATGCCCAGGAGAGAAGACACACTCTTGGGTGTCTAGGACAGGGAAAGATGTTATTATTCACAAGGTAGAAGCTTCAAAATAATAGGAAAGAACTTCAAAACCCTAGTCTAACATGGCTTGATTGAGTTTGAATCTTGTTTCTTTGGCTTACTTCATTGGAGTGTTTTCTTTCTCCTTGGCTGACATTGTGTGTTACACATCAGGCATGTGACATGTAGAGGTTTCAGAACCCAGAATTGTATTGATCAGTGAAACTTTATTTATATATTTTAGTTTAAAATCTATTTAAAATAACACTGGACACAATTCATATATTATACATTAGTTTTGCCCTCTGCTCTTCAGATTCTTTTTATAGTATGTCAGAGCAAATTTGGACTTCCATCCCCAATAAGATTTGAGATTGGAGGACACAAAAGCTTTTTCTCAGACCTAAATTATGTCTGAAAAAAGCGAGAAATATCATAAGCTCTACCTGACCTCTCTAGGAGCAGAAATGATTTACAGCCGTGGCATTTAACCATAATTCCTTGATCTCGTTTGAGAAGTTCAGTAAGGAACAATCTCTTGATTTTTGTTTCTTCCTTGCTTTCTTGTCTTGCTTACCAACAATCCATTGTAATCCATGAATTAATGTGGCATCAGGCTGAATGTTCTCTGGAGCTCATTCAAGTAACTTTTTTCCCTAAAATAACTCTAATTTCCTTGTTTTTCAGCTCCTCGTCTTTCCTTGCCCTTTACTAAAACCAGAACTCACCAAAAGCTGACTGGCTTTGTGCAGACCCTTCTTAGGACACTCTTTCCTTAATTATTTTATTCATCACTCTGTTTCATTTTTTGCCTTCTAGAAATATGTTGAAATCTTTCTGTAGTTGATGACTTCCACAACATCTTGGCTTTTATTGGCTTATTAACTTGGATATTTCTACACTTTTATTTAAAAATGGTTTGAGAAGGAATAGAAAGTAAATATGTTTCCTAGTCTGCCATCGTGAGCTGAAAATCCTGGTCAGTTTTAGCATCCGACCTTCCCATAGGAAAAAAAAAAAAAAAAAGCCCTTGGCATTAATAGGTGTAACAACTCAAGATTTCAGCTTTTCTGGGGTAATCACTAAGGACTTAGTATGTGGTAATTTCTAATGCTGCTGCTGCTGCTAAGTTGCGTCAGTTGTGTACCAACTGTGTGCAACCCCATAGCCGGCAGCCCACCAGGTTCCTCCGTCCCTGGGATTCTCCAGGCAAGAATACTGGAGTGGGTTGCCATTTCCTTCTTCAGTGCACGAAAGTGAAAAGTGAAAGTGAAGTCGCTCAGTCGTGTCTGACTCCTTGCGACCCCATGGACTGTAGCCCACCAAACTTCTCTGTCCATGGGATTTCCCAGACAAGAGTACGGGAGCAGGTTGCCATTGCCTTCTTCTAATTTCTAATGGGAAAATAATAACTATTTCATGGAATTTATTTGAGGATTACATTAGATAATGAACACACAAATGCTCTCTAAGGTTTAAAAGTCCATAAAAATGATTTTGCAATTGATTTGTTGCTACTTCAGTTTTCCTTGGCAGTGATTTATGACCTTGCTTGTGTGAGACGATGCTTTCTGATTTGTTGTTTTGAAAGTTAGATTATATTTTTCAACAGCTCAATGAAAATAACATCATTTCTGAAGGTTAAGGGTGAAGCTGTAAAGGTTTCTTGATACCTGTCACTTTACGATATTTTCAGCAGCTCATTCACTCATGTACTTCTCCTCCCTATTTTGTTGTGGACCTACTACCAGCTAGATACCTTACATCAGGTGTTGGAAAACATTTTCCGGATTTTTAAATATATATCTTAGACTTGTTGGGCCGTATACCGTTTCTGTAGCTTCTTCTCCTCTTTCTTCAGCAGGCTTTCAAAATGTAAGGCTCAGTATTAGCTCACCCATCATCAAAAGACGGGCTGAGCTCACAATGATTTGTGAGCAATTACCTGCCAGTCCCTGCTCTCCATTGTCACTGAGTAAGAGGTGCATTTTTTTAGTAAATCATGTCTTTGAGTCAACTCTTAGTCTTCCAGAGCTTGTCCTTACTCTCTTGCTGCTTCTAATCAACAGGGCATTCAGAGAGATCCTGTTAAAACATAAATCAGATTGTATTGCTCAGATCTCTTCAGTGGCTTACTGCAAGCAGAAAGCAAAGTCCTCAGAGTGCCTCCATAGGTAGGCCTAGAAATCTGGGCCTCTGTTTCTTCCCTGACTTGTTCCTTCTCCTCTCTACTTTGCTTACTCTATTTCCCACAAACGGACATCCTTTCTGTTCCTTGAATACTCTAGGCACATTCTTGCCTCCTTCTCTTTCCATCTGACTGTTCTCTCTGCTGGTAATATTCATTCCCCAGATATGCACCTTGCTCCCTTCCACAACCACCTTAAATTCCTTGATAAATTTTATCTCCCCCATAAAGCCTTCATTTATTACTTAATTTCAAGTGGCAGGTACCTTCTATCAGCCATCTCCATCTCCCTACCATGCTTTCCATTTTTTCTCTAGCACTTACCTGATATACTAGTTATTCTATGCATCTATTTAATTTTTATTTACATATTGATATATTTTTATATTTGCTTGTATATTTTTGTCTGCCTCCTCAATTGAAGAGAGGGTATATTCATCTGTGTTGATTACTGCTGTGTCATCAACCTATAAAACATTCTGAAGAATGGTGCCTGAAATTTGATAAGGGATTAAGAAATTGGCCACATAACTAAATATGTACATAAATTAATGAACAAATCTCCAGGGCTTCTGGATGAGGTCTAATGAAAAGAGGAAGACGAATGATTGGGACAGGGTACTACAAGAAGTAGAATTTGGAATACTCTGATAGCTATCCTAATAGAGAAGGTCTTGTTAATTTAGATAGTTTTAATGAGAGAGCCGGGAACTAGGGACACACAGCATCAAGATTTTTAGAATATATTGTGTAGAGTTCTTTTTAAGTGTGCACAGATATCACTGAAAATCCATGCATGTGTGCATGACTCTATTACTTTATTTAGTGTTTTACAAGAGCCTCTCAAGGACAGGGTTATAGTAAGTATCAGTATCTTTCCTTTATAATGAGCTTAATTTGTTCAAAATTATATCATAATTTTTTTGCAACTGTGAAACCAAACTAGCTTTTGAGTAGACACTCCCTAGAAACCTGTGCGGAGAAGGCAATGGCACCCCACTCCAGTTCTCTTGCCTGGAAAATCCCATGGACGGAGGAGCCTGGTAGGCTGCAGTCCATGGGGTTACCAAGAGTCGGACACGACTGAGCGACTTCACTTTCACTCTTCACTTTCATGTATTGGAGAAGGAAATGGAAACCCACTCCAGTGTTCTTGCCTGGAGAATCCCAGGGACGGGGGAGCCTGGTGGGCTGCCGTCTATGGGGTCGCACAGAGTCGGACACGACTGAAGCAACTTGGCAGCAGTAGCAGCAGCAGAAACCTGTGACGTTAATAAAACCAACAAACATGTGTTCAGCTTCCAATGATAGACATACTACAGACTCAATTATGGGCCGTCCATTTTAATGAGGGCAAGAAGTGATTTAACAAATACAGAGCAAAGAGGATGTTAAGTTTTGTCCTCTGTTAATATTAGCAATGGATAAAGTGGGCTCCAACATCTTCAAGATAGCTTGAGACCATCATCTCTGTGTCATGGCAGAGGGATGTTCAGCCAGGATATTGTTCTCTGTCACTCAGAAAAATACCCATAATGTATAATGATACTTACTGAGTCAGATATGAGACTTTTGGGTGGTTAGAAGTCCTTTAGCATGATTCTTTCAGATGCCTTAGCGACAAGATGAAGCTAGCCGCTTTGGACACTTTCAGCAATGAAGAGTTTGTTTGGATGTTAATTTTCATGCTGAATGAAATTCAGCTGAATGAATTTCGTGCTGAATTCACCCTACCTACTTGAAACTGCAGCACAGCACACACACTTCAGTTACCAGTTCAGTTCATTCCACAGAATTTTCATAAAACATAGTGTTCTATATACCTGGGATGTATCTCACTTCGTTTTAAGAATTTCCAGATAATTCTTCATACATAGTGTTACAATTCCAATCTTGCCAAGTCCTGCACCAGTTACATAGAACACAGCACATTTATTTCTCTGGTTGTTCAGATCCCAGTGAAAGAAGAATGGAATGGAATCAAAGAGATGAGATCAGAATTCTTGTCCCAGATTTACCATAAAATAATTGTGTTCTCAGGAAAATTATAGCTATTCTAGACCCCTTTCCTTTTTTTTATTTCAACAGAGTTGCATTCAGTTCAGTTCAGTTCAGTTGCTCCGTCGTGTCCGACTCTTTGCGACCCCATGAATCGCAGCACGCCAGGGCTCCCTGTCCATCACCGTCCCTGGAGTTCACTCAGACTCACGTCCATCGAGTCAGTGATGCCATCCAGCCATCTCATCCTCTGTCGTCCCCTTCTCCTCCTACCCCCAATCCCTCCCAGCATCAGAGTCTTGTCCAATGAGTCAACTCTTCGCATGAGGTGGCCAAAGTACTGGAGTCTCAACTTTAGCATCATTCCTTCCAAAGAAATGCCAGGGCTGATCTTCTTCAGAATGGACTGGTTGGATCTCCTTGCAGTTCAAGGGACTCTCAAGAGTCTCCTCCAGCACCACAGTTCAAAAGCATCAATTCTTTGGTGCTCAGCGTTCTTCACAGTCCAACTCTCACATCCATACACGACCACAGGAAAAACCGTAGCCTTGACTAGACGGACCTTAGTCGGCAAAGTAATGTCTCTGCTTTTGAATATACTATCTAGGTTGGACATAATTTTTCTTCCAAGGAGTAAGCGTCTTTTAATTTCATGGCTGCAGTCACTATCTGCAGTGATTTTGGATCCCAAGAAAATAAAGTCTGACACTGTTTCCACTGTTTCCCCATCTATTTCCCATGAAGTGATGGGACTGGATGCCATGATCTTCGTTTTCTGAATGTTGATGTAGATGACACCAAATAACATCCCCCTCTTTGCTGTCGTAGCTTCGATGTTATTGGTATTCTGAAACACATGAATACAATGACACATGAAGCTGTGCACCATCTCTGTAACTATGTTTTTAGAGTTGCCTCTATTTTGAAAATGAGAGCATGGCTGAGCACAGAAGTAGACGTTTTGACCAGAGGCTCCAAAGTAAATGCAACTAAACCACAAGTTTCCTTCTTTCCTGAAGCTCACTTAACTGAAACATAGGCTGCTGGATATTAAGCGGTAAAGCATATTATCAGTGTATTTTAAAAGCAGCTATTCTTCTAGGATTTCTAATTAGTAGCAGGAAGTTTTGAAATTCTTAAAGGATCATCTGCTCTTGTGAGATTTACAGCTCTGGTTTCCAGTCAACCAAGTTGAATTAGGGCATCTGAACTTTTGGATGCATCTCAGAACTAGAATTCTGAACCTCTTGAGTTTTTCTTCATGCTGTCAGAAATTCATGCCAGATAATCCTTTTAATAGAGAGTATGTACACACTTGTATATTTTCATATAAGAAACCAATGTGGTGAGGGAGGATGGAAGTGAAGCCCTCAGTCTCAGAGGGGTGTTGAGCTCCTGGTGAAATACAGTCATTATTTCTTCAAAATAGAAAAGCAGTTATTTGAAGTTATTAACACCAAATAGCTATTGATACACTTATCTGTGATACATGTATTTACTGTACCAACTAGGTGTGTTCTCTTTGGGAAGTACACAGCTGTTTGAGACACAGATTGTTTATTTTTGTTTGTTTTCCCACAAAGACTGTGACCTTCTGATCAGGAACGTCTGTATTTTACTAACATCTGGAACCACCAGCTAACACGGTGTCTAAAATGTAGCCAATGAATATGAAATCAAGGAACACATTTTTTAAGTACAGACCAGGGCATGGGCAAATATAAATTTTTTGTTTTCAATCATAACGTGATTGAAACCTGTAAATGATACAGACAACAAGCGCTACAGTAATTCAAAGAAGGCATAGAACAGACAACCTGTAAGGATCTATTGTATAGCACAGGGAGCTATACTCAATATTTTGTAATAACTTATTAATGGAAAAGAACCTGATAAAGCACGTATATATAAATTAATCACTGAACTGTACACCTAAAACTAACATGGCATTATAAATCAACTATACTTCAATTTAAAAAACTGACAACAAAAGACACCTAGAAGTCATAGACATGATATTTCCATAGAGAAGCCAGATGAAGAAGAGAGAGAGAGCTTTTGAATTCACCAGAGCAGTCACAGAGAACCTAGGCTTCGACCTGAACTTGAATTTACATTAAGATTGTGTTGCAGGTACAGATGTAGGTAATCACATACACTCACTATACTGAGACTAGCTGAAGTTATGAGTGTCGTCCAAGATCCCAAAGCAAGTACAGTGTGCAGTCAAAATTTTAAGTGACACCTAATACACTAAAAAAAAAAAAAAAAAAAGCCCCTTCTGTGATACCGTGTTGTCATTGAAATAATGTTGTTTCTTTCTGGTAGATTATAGTAGAAATTGGTTCTAGTGTCTCCTGTAATTACTAATTCTGTTTATCCCATCTATAGTTGATCTTCAAAATTTCCATTAGAATGGCTTTGCCAAAATGAAACATACAAGTATTCGTGATGCCTGTATCCAAGCATTTCTTCTGTTGTTCCCTGCTTAGGATTATATGAACAATTCACTATCTTTTCCCTCCTCTAAGAATTCCCTCTGCCCTATTGGGCACCTGGAAAACCCACTTCATTTGTCAAAACTCAGTTTGCATATTATCTCTGTTATGCTGTCTTCTGTTTAGTGTTGTGGTCACACTTTCCTTTTTGCTCCCATTACACTTTTGCATACCTGACTGTTGCACTTGCTACACTGTATTGTAGTTGGATGTTTTACGTAACTCGGGCTTCTTCTGGGCAACATTCCTTGGGGCCAGTGACTACCTTTTCTTCACCCATTGATGCAGCCTTAGCATGTTACTTGGTATGCAGTAGTTAACATAAAAATGAGATCTGAATAAATTTTAAAAGGTAGGTACATATGACTTATCATCACTTTCCAGGTATAACAGGAAAAATCATTACTGTTGGTGCTGAATGTTCACTTCTATTGTAATGAATGGTGGTGGTACTTGACTCCACTTACATTGTTTTACCTACCATTTTATGTATTTCTACCTGATATCTCCTCTTTATTTCCATTTAGATATTTATTGGTAATCCAAGTAAAGCAGGAATGAGGGTAGGGCTAGGCTATACTTGCCTGGAATAGTAAAGACATTGTGTGACTTTTTGGTGAGAAAATCCTGAGGTATGGGAGGTTTACATCTTCCCTTTGAGGCATATGGAGGGCTCCGCCTCTAAAGAGTTTTATTAGCAACTAATCAAGATGTTTTTGCACAAGGCTCCTGATGAGCTATTAGTAATACTAAGAGTGAATCAGAACTAAAGTAGTTTCTGATTTGTTTTACATTGTAAATGTAGGCTATTATTTTTTAATGCTGGGAGTGGTGGTGGTGGAGAGTGACGGAATGGTCTTTTCCCATCTTGATGTTTCAATCCTGTCAAGAGAGATCTTAAATAATTTCAGCCCTGCTGCTTTACTTACTCCACCCAAGGGTGATCAAGTGACTTATATAGGAAGCTTGAAAAGAATTAAGTGGGCATGTTTGTCTTAACTAATTCTGTTTTCTCCCTTGAGAGTGAGAGTTGGTGTCTTCTGTTTCTGTCATCCTGTGTATTACTAGTTCAGTTATGGACTAGTAATTTCTGGGGTTCAGTTATGGGATCATTTCATTCAATTAAGCCAGGGTTAGGTCAGTACCAGGAATATTTTGACCTCCATCTTCGCTCTTTTATCTTGTTTCTTAATTAACTCTATACCTAGGTGTAATTAAGTGTTGTATCTGTTATACTTGCACAAATGCATCATTTGGTGTGTTACCTGGAAACACTGAATAGAAAGAAAGGAGCAGACGTTTTGGAGAGGAAAATGTCCACATGGAAATGTTTCGGAGCTTCCATGTAAGGTAGTCTTGTGCCTTGGTCTTTAACGTGTGGTGGGATGTTGGGACCTTTGACTATTTGAAAATACTTCGGCTTATGCAGTTAAAAGCAGTTAACTGCTGAAGTCTAGAAAAGGTTTAATGTATGCTGTATTAGTTTCCAGTACCTGCTGTAACAAATCAGCATAAACTTGGCTTAACATAATAAAAATGTACTGTCTCACAGTTCTAGAGGTCAAAAGTCTGATATCAAGGTGTCATAGGGTTACACTCCCTAAAGGTGGTCTAGGGGAGAGTCCACTCCTTGTCTCTCTGAGCTTCCGGTGGTTAGTAGCTTCCTTGGCTTGAGGCCACATCGCTTAGTCTCTGTTTTCACTCCCTTTGTGTTTCTGTATCTTCTCTTCATCTGGTCCAAATTGCCCTCTGCCCTTCTTGTTTCATAAGGGCAATTGTCATCATATTAAGAACCCATCTGATTAATACAGGATGGGAATCCCATCTGGAGATCCTTAATGAAACTTGCAAAGACCTTTTTTCCAAGTGAGGTAACAGTTAAGAATTAGAACATGAATGTATCCTTTTGGGGGTCATCCTTCAACCCACTACACCAACAATAAGACTCTGCAGTTGGCTGCAGTTTATTGCATGGGAGAGTGGCTGTTTCTGTCAAGCCACTTAAGTAAAGGTCTGGCATAAAGAAAAGGGGCCCTAGGGAATTGCAGGTGGCTGAGCGAATACCTAGAGCAGAATGAATAGGGACCTGGAAGGTCTTCAGTATAAAGAGAACTTTACCTGGCTCTCAACTTTGGGGTGGGCAGGAGTTTTCAGGGCAGGAAGTACTCAGGCAGCTGCTCACTTTGGCTTACTCTTCAGGTAGTTTTTTTTTCCCAAGCAGGCTTGACTGAGACAAAGACTTAGTTGTAAGGAAAGTATGTTTTATAGAACTTGTCAGCATTGACATATATGGTTACCATAGGCTCAAGTTAATCCCCTTACATGTGGACCCAAGCTGACATGGAATTTGTCAGTTACGTTGGAGAAAGAACTGTTCTCTGAAAGGCAGGCTTCTTTGGTCTATGCAGTAACATAGCCAGAGGCTGTGAAAATGACTATGGCACCATAGGACCATGGAATCTACACATTATAACTGGAGGTATAATGTTACTGGATAGAACCCACAATCAGGTCAGGACTGCAGTGTGAACAGATCATCAAAGAGGAAGGATAACTCCAGAGTCCATGTGTGATAGGTGCTCAGGGCTGTGCATTGCACATGGCAAGTTCATAGTGACCAGTCAACCTTAGGCCAGGAAAGTCCTCCTGGTTCTAAGTTTGCAGGTCAGGACTTTCAGATAAATGGCACAGACCAATGGACATCCTAGTGAGGCTAAAATCAGAGAGACTTTATCTTTCTTTCAAATGCCACTGAGTTTCTGCTATGTTCTTTGATAATTTCTGTACTGGATTCTGAGAATGAAAATGTGCCTAGTTTTATTATTCTAGGAGTGGGGACTGGCTTGGTTTTGAGAGTTTTTAAATTGTGGGCATAATGCTGTAATCTCAGATTGAAACTTAGTAACTCTTTAAAATCGTTAAAAGCATGGTTCATGAAAGACCTGATAAACTGCTAGAACAGCCAAGATCCCGGGAGACCACGGCAATGTCAGTGACAGAAGTCTAAGCTGTAGATATGGAAGGATCCCTCAGTCCACTGAGACACTGAAAGCCCTGCCACTGAGAATGAATTAAAACATGCATTTGGGAGGATTCTTTCTGGACATTTAAGGACTTCAGATTTTTAACCCAGCATAACAAGGAAACTTGATTAAAAAAAAAAAAAAGTGAGGTCTTCAACTTTGTTTTTCTTTCTCAAGATTGCTTTGGTTATTGAGGGTTCTTTTTGGTTACATATACATTTTAGACTAATTTCTTCTATTTCTGAAAAAACAGGGGATTTTGATAGGTATTGCAATAAACTCTTGATAGCTTTGTGTAATATGGACATTTTAACATATTAAGTCTTCCAGTTCATAAACATGGGATATCGTTCCATTTATGTCTTCATTAATTTCTTTCAATAACATTTTTTAGTTTTCAGTGTGCAAGTCTTTCATGTCTTTAGTTAAGTTTATTCATATTTTATTTTTTGTTACTATTATAAATGAAATTGTTCTCCTGATTTCTTCTTTAGATTGTTAACTGTTAGTGAACAGAAGTGCAAGTAATGTGTGTATGCTGATTTTGTATTCTGCCAACACACTGCCAAGTTTATTAGTTCTAATAGATTTTGTTGTGAAATCTTTACCATTTTCTGCATCTGTTTTCAGAATGTTCACTTTCTGCCTAAGTGTATCCTTAATTCTAGGTGACATTTTCACTTCCATCTTAGGTTTTCACCTTTTTATAAAATTGTGTTACCATTAATTTTTAAATTTTCATAATTGCATTTACATTTTGGCTGTACTGGATCTTCATTGCTGGGCAAGCGTTCCTTTAGTTGTGGCAAGCAGAGCTTCCTCTCTGTGTGCAGTGCGTGGGCTTCTCGCTGCAGTGGTTTTTCTCCTTGTGGAGCATGAGCTTGAGGGTGTGTGGGCTGCAGTCATTGTGGTGTGTGGGCTCAGTAGTTGTGGTTCCCAGTCTCTAGAGCACAGGCTCAGGAGTTGTGGCGCAGGGGCTTAGTTGCTTCATGGCATGTGGGATCTTCCCAGACAGGAATCTAACCCAGGTCCCCTGCACTGGCAGGCAGATTCTTTACCACTGAACCACCAGAGAAGCCCCTTAGTCTTTCATCTTAATTCTCAGTATATTCAGGCTTCGTTGGGTATATCTCTTGCTCCTCTTCCCTGTACCCGACCATGCCTAGAATAGGAGGTGCCTCTACGAACCTGTGTTGACTTATTTTAAATGACATAAGTGCGTGAATATGTTCATTTCCCTCTGGAAAAGGGGGTTACATTCCATAAGATTCGAACATCAAGTCTTTAAACTTCACTGAACCCATAGATTCATAAATAGTTGCCTAATTATCCTCCCCTATACCACTCTAAAATAATCATATCAAAGTATGGTTATTAATTGTCTTAATTGCAAAGAAATAATAGCAAACAGAAAGAAATTGCTTCTCAAAAGAAATTCTTCCACCAAAGTAAAAACTAAAGGTCAAAAAGTCAAATGAATATGGGATTTGTGACTATTCGAAGTGATAAAGAACTCTGACAAGAAATACTGCAGTGCTGATTGCTATTGTCATCTTTTCACTTTCCATTACAATTGTTTATGTTATTCTCATGAGGTTTTCCTTAAGTTATCAAGATTTTTACAAGAGTCAAATTAAAAAAAAAAACAAAAATCAAAATATCTTGAAATGCCAATACAAAGAAAATGAGTCAGACCATGAAAAATGTTTTAGACAAGTTGACAACGTATATTCTTTGCTCATTTCTTTTTGAGACAAGGTCCATCTTATTCACACGCACATGTACAATACACTGAATAAAATACAACCAATCACCCTATGGTGATGAAAAACAAAAGACACGATGGTTCTAGAAATTTCTTCTCTTTATTCCTAGTATCTTGTTGTATCTGGCAAAATAAGCAGGTTGAAATGTTCTCTAAATTTTTTGTGTTTCATTTAATAATAATTTGCTTATTTATCTTAATGTAAATATTAAAAAATATTTACACTATTCAATGTTCAAGGACAGGAGGAGTGGCGGTGAGGAGATACCTGTCGTCCAAGGTAAGGAACAGCAGCTGCGCTTTGCTGGAGCAGCTGTGAAGAGATACCACACACCCAAGGTAAGAGAAACCCAAGTAAGATGGTAGGTGTTGCAAGAGGGCATCAGAGGGCAGACACACTGAGACCATACTCACAGAAAACTAGTCAATCTAATCACACTAGGACCACGGCCTTGATTAACTCAATGAAAATAAGCCATGCCCGTGGGGCCACCCAAGACGGGCAGGTCATGGTGGAGAGGTCTGACAGAATGTGGTCCACTGGAGAAGGAACTTCAGTATTCTTGCCTTGAAAAACGCCATGAACAGTGTGAAAAGGCAAAATGATAGGATACTGAAAGAGGAACTCCCCAGGTCATTAGGTGCCCAAGATGCTACTGTAGATCAGTAGAGAAATAACTCCAGAAAGAATGAAGGAATGGAGCCAAAGCAAAGACAATACCCAGTTGTGGATGTGACTGGTGATAGAAGCAAGGTCCGATGCTGTAAAGAGCAATATTGCATAGGAACCTGGAATGTCAGGTCCATGAATCAAGGCAAATTGGAAGTGGTCAAACAAGAGATGGCAAGAGTGAACGTCGACATTCTAGGAGTCAGCGAACTAAAATGAACTGGAATGGGTGAATTTAACTCAGATGACCATTATATCTACTACTGCGGGCAGGAATCCCTCAGAAGAAATGGAGTAGCCATCATGGTCAACAAAAGAGTCCGAAATGTAGTACTTGGATGCAATCTCAACAATGGCAGAATGATCTCTGTTCATTTCCAAGGCAAATCATTCAATATGACAGTAATCCAAGTCTATGCCCCCACCAGGAATGCTGAAGAAACTGAAGTTGAATGGTTTTATGAAGACCTACAAGACCTTTTAGAACTAACACCCAAAAAAGATATCCTTTTCATTATAGGGGACTGGAATACAAAAGTAGGAAGCCAAGAAACACCTGGAGTAACAGGCAAATTTGGCCTTGAAATACGGAATGAAGCAGGGCAAAGGCTAACAGAGTTTTGCCAAGAAAATGCACTGGTCATAGCAAACAGCCTCTTCCAACAACACAAGAAAAGACTCTACACATGGACATCACCAGATGGTCAACACCGAAATCAGATTGATTATATTCTTTGCAGCCAAAGATGGAGAAGCTCTATACAGTCAACAAAAACAAGACCAGGAGCTGACTGTGGCTCAGATCATGAACTCCTTATTGCCAAATTCAGACTTAAATTGAAGAAAGTGGGGAAAATCATTAGACCATTCAGGTATGACCTAAATCAAATCCCTTATGATTATACAGTGGAAGTGAGAAATAGATGTAAGGGCCTAGATCTGATAGATGAGTGCCTCAGGAACTATGGACTGAGGTTCATGACATTGTACAGGAGACAGGGGTCAAGACCATCCCCATGGAAAAGAAATGCAAAAAAGCAACATGGCTGTCTGGGGAGGCCTTACAAATAGCTATGAAAAGAAGAGAAGCAAAAAGCAAAGGAGAAAAGGAAAGATAAAAGCATCTGAATGCAGAGTTCCAAAGAATAGCAAGAAGAGATAAGAAAGCCTTCTTCAGCAATCAATGCAAAGAAATAGAGGAAGACCACAGAATGGGAAAGACTAGAGATCTCTTCAAGAAAATTAGAGATAGCAAGGGAACATTTCATGCAAAGATGGGCTCGATAAAGGACAGAAATGGTCTGGACCTAATAGAAGCAGAAGATATTAAGAAGAGATGGCAAGAATACACATAAGAACTGTACAAGAAAGATCTTCACGACCCAGATAATCATGATGATGTGATCACTCATCTAGAGCCAGACATCTTGGAATGTGAAGTCAAGTGGGCCTTAGGAAGCATCACACGAACAAAGCTAGTGGAGGTGATGGAATTCCAGTTGAGCTATTTCAAATCCTGAAAGATGATGCTGTGAAAGTGCTGCACTCAATATGCCAGCAAATTTGGAAAACTTTTCCACAGGACTGGAAAAGGTCAGTTTTCATTCCAATCCCAAAGAAAGGCAATGCCAAAGAATGGTCAAAATACTGCACAATTGCACTCATCTCACATGCTAGTAAAGTAATGCTCAAAATTCTCCAAGCCAGGCTTCAGCAATATGTGAACCATGAACTTCCAGACGTTAAAGCTGGTTTTAGAAGAGGCAAAGGAACCAGAGATCAAATTGCCAACATCTGCTGGATCATGGAAAAAGCAAGAGAGTTCCAGAAAAACGTCTATTTCTGCTTTATTGACTATGCCAAAGCCTTTGACTGTGTGGATCACAAGAAACTGTGGAAAATTCTGAAAGAGATGGGAATACCAGACCACCTGACCTGCCTCTTGAGAAACTTATATGCAGGTCAGAAAGCAACAGTTAGAACTGGACATGGAACAACAGACTGGTTCCAAATAGGAAAAGGAGTACGTCAAGGCTGTATATTGTTACCCTGCTTATTTAACTTCTATGCAGAGTACATCATGAGAAACGCTGGACTGGAAGAAGCACAAGCTGGAATCAAGATTACCGGGAGAAATATCAATAACCTCAGATATGCAGATGATACAACCCTTATGGAAGAAAATGAAGAGGAACTAAAAAGCCTCTTAATGAAAGTGAAAGTGGAGAGTGAAAAAGCTAAAAGCTCAACATTCAGAAAACGAAGATCATGGCATCTGGTCCCACCAGTTCATGGGAAATAGATGGGGAAACAGTTTCAGACTTTATATTTTTGGGCTCCAAAATCACTGCAGATGGTGACTGCAGCCATGAAATTAAAAGATGCTTACTCCTTGGAAGAAAAGTTATGACCAACCTAGATAGCATACTGAAAAGCAGAGACATTACTTTGCCAACAAAGGTCCGTCTAGTCAAGGCTATGGTTTTTCCAGTAGTCGTGTATTGATGTGAGAATTGGAAGGTGAAGAAAGCTGAGCACCAAAGAATTGATGCTTTTGAACTGTGATGCTTTCTTCTCTGAAGAGAAGACTCTTGAGAGTCCCTTGGACTGCAGGGAGATCCAACCAATCCATCCTAGAGGAAATCAGTCCTAAATATCCATTGGAAGGACTGATGCTGAAGCTGAAACTCCAATACTTTGGCCACCTGATGAGAAAAACTGACTCATCTGAAAAGACCCTGATGCTGGAGAAGACTGAAGGCAGCAGGAGAAGGGGATGACTAAGGATGAGATAGTTGAATGGCATAACCGATTCGACGGACATGAATTTGAGTAGGCTCTGGGAGTTGGTGATGGACAGGGAAGCCGGTGTGATGCAGTCTGTGGAATCGCTAAGAGTTGGACATGACTGAGTGACTGAAGTGAACTGATACCAGATGGAAATGATACCTTTTCGCTCTTTTCAAGGTATTATGAAGCTCAGTAGAGATAAGGAATGTAAAAGTACCTAGGAAATTATGAAATTCGTTGCAAATGTGTATTGTTCATGAAATTATACTCCAGATTGCAAGCTTTTTAAGAACAAAGACTATTTCTCTGTCCATTCCAAGAATATCCTTACATTGCAACTGTTTAAAAATATTTTCTTTATTTGAAAACCAACCCAAGATCACTCTTACATAAGTTGGAAAAAAGTACAACACATTTTCCTCACACCTCAAATATCACAGATGGAAAACTGTCATTTTGCCTCCCTATTTTCTATGCTAAAATGATTTTTTAAAGGTAGCAAATGACTAATATATGCCTAAGGAAAATTTAAGATTTTAACTATTTCTGTTTGTAAGTGACTATTTGTCAATGAATTAATAACTATTTCTTAATGAATTGAATGTGCCAGTGTCAATAGAGAAGCCATTTTTTTTTCTTTCAGTTTTATTGAGATACAGTTGACATACAGTACTATATAACCTTAAGTGGTAAACATAGTGATTTGACATACATGATTCATGAAATGATTACCATAATAATTTTTCTGACTGTCCATCATCTCAAATGAACAGAAAAAATACAGAAAGAAAAATTTGTTTCCTTGTGATGAGAACTCTTGGGATTTACTCTCTTAATAACTCTAATGTATAACATAGTTAGTTCAGTCACCCAGTTGTGTCTGAATCTGTGACCCTATGGACTGCAGCACCCAGGCTTCCCTGTCCTTCATCAACTCCTGGAGCTTGCTCAAACTCAGGTCCATTGAGTTGGTCATGCCATCCAACCATTTCATCCTCTGTCATCCCCTTCTCCTCCTGGCTCCAATCTTTCCCAGCATCAGGGTCTTTTCCAATGAGTTAGTTCTTCGCATTAGGTGGCCAAACACAGAGAAGTATTAATTATATTTATCATGTATAGTACATACCTAGTACTTATTTATCTTTATAATTGGAGGCTTGTACTTTTTGACTCAGTTCAGTTCAGTTCAGTTTGGTCGCTCAGTCGTGTCCAACTCTTTGCGACCCCATGAATCGCAGCATGCCAGGCCTCCCTGTCCATCACCATTTCCCGGAGTTCACTCAGACTCACGTCTGTCGAGTCCGTGATGCCATCCAGCCATCTCATCCTCTGTTGTCCCCTTTCCCTCCTGCCCCCAATCCCTCCCAGCATCAGAGTCTTTTCCAATAAGTCAACTGTTTGCTTGAGGTGGCCAAAGTACTGCAGTTTCAGCTTTAGCATCATTCCTTCCAAAGAAATCCCAGGGTTGATCTCCTTCAGAACGGACTGGTTGGATCTCCTTGCAGTCCAAGGGACTCTCAAGACTCTTCTCCAACACCACAACCTCCATCTAATTCCATCTCCTCCTACCAACTGCTTTTGGTAATCACAAATCTGATTTCTTTTTCTATGAGTTTGCTTGCTTGCTTGCTTGCTTGTTTGTATTTGAAGCATGATAGACCTACAACACTATCTTAGTTTTGTTACACAGCATGATGATTCGATATCTCTATACTTTTCAAAATATCTCTATACTTTTCACCACGGTAAGTCTAGATACCATCTGTAACCATACGAAGATATTACATAGTTATTTCATACCCCTGAATAACTTTTTTTTTTGTAACTGGAAGCTTTTAATTTCCTTCAGCTGTTTGTTTCCTCCCCATACTTCACTTCCCTCTGACAAATACCTGTGTATTTTTTATATCTGTATGTTTTATCTGTTCATTGGTTTTGTTTTATTTTTAATTCCACATATACGTGATTATACAGATTTGTGTTCCTCTGCCAAACTTATTTCACCTGGGTTAGGGTTAGGGTAAGAGCATAATGTACTCTAGGTCTGTCCATTGTTGTCACAAATGGCAAGATTGTATTCCTTTTTTATCAGTGAGTAATATTTCACTCTGTATTTAGGCATGAATGTGTGAGTATATATATATATATATGTAAAATAACTTCTTTATTTGTGTATACCATGTTGGCTATTGTAAATGATACTGCAATGAATATAGCAATCTATGTATCTTTTATAATCAGTGTTTTCTTTTTCTTTGGATAAATACCCAGGAGTGGAATTGCTGGATGGCATCATAATTCTATTTTCAACTATTTACGGAGTCTATACGCTGTTTCCTACAATGGTTGTACCAAGTTACATTCCCATTAAAAGCACATGGGGTTTCCTTTTCCCTTTGCTCCATATCCTCGCCAACACTGGTTATTTGTTGCTTTTGGGGTGATTACCATTGTGACAGATATAAGGTGATATCTCATGGTGGTTTTAATTTGCATTTTTCTGATGGTTAGAGTAGACATCCTTGTTTTGTTCCTCATCTTAGTGGCAATACTTTCAGCTTTTCATCATTAAGTATAATGTGAACTGTGGCCTGGTTATATACGCCTTTTATGATGTTGAAGTATGTCCCCTGTATCCATTTTTTTGGAGAGCTTTCATCATAAATAGATGTTAAATTTTGTGAAAGCCTTTTTTTTCTGTGTCCATTGATATGATCATTTGATTTTTATTCTTTGTTTATGTTGTATATCACATTGATAGATGTGTATAACGAACCATCCTTGCATCCTAAGATAAATCTTACTTGTTCAAGGTGTATGATCATTTTTAAGTATTGTTGAATTTGATTTGCTAATATTTTATTGAGAATTTTTATATGCATATTAAAAGTGATTGGCCTGTAATTAGTGTGTGAGTATGTGTGTGTGTGTTTGAGAGAGAGAGAGAGAGAGAGAGAGAGAGAGAGAGAGAGAGAGAAAGAGATCTTTGTCTGGTTTTGGTATCAGAGTGATGCTGGCCTCACTTAATGAGTTCAGAAGTATTCCTTCTTTCCTCTGTTTGTGTTTGAAATAATTTGAGGGGTCTAGGTGCAATATTAACTCACCTTTAAATGTTTTCTAGAATTCACCTGTGAAGTCTTCTGTTTCTGGACTTTAGTTTGTTGATAGTTTTCTGTATATTACTGATGAAGTTTCATTACTGGTAATGGACTTTCATATTTTCTTTCTTCCTGCTTCAATCTTGGAGCTTGCACATTTCTAGGAATTTCTGCATTTCACCTAGATGTCCATTTCTAACCTATAATCATGTGTCACCCCATTTGCCTCCTGCCCTCAATCTTCTCCAGTATCAGGGCTTTTCCAGTGAGTCAGCTCTTTGTATCAGGTGGCCAAATTATTGGAGCTTCAATCAGTCCTTCCAATGAATATTCAAGGTTGATTTCTCCCATGGGTTCAGTTCAGTTCAGTTCAGTTCAGTTTGGTCGCTCAGTCATGTCCAACTCTTTGCGACCCCATGAATCACAGCACGCCAGGCCTCCCTGTCCATCACCATCTCCTGGAGTTCACTCAGACTCACGTCCATCGAGTCCGTGATGCCATCCAGCCATCTCGTCCTCTGTCGTCCCCTTCTCCTCCTGCCCCCAATCCCTCCCAGCATCACTCTTTTCCAATGTGTCAACTCTTCACATGAGGTGGCCAAGGTACTGGAGTTTCAGCTTTAGCATCATTCCCTCCAAAGAAATCCCAGGATTGATCTCCTTCAGAATGGACTGGTTGGATCTCCTCGCAGACCAAGGGACTCTCAAGAGTCTTCTCCAACACCACAGTTCAAAAGCATCAATTCTTCAGTGCTCAGCCTTCTTCACAGTCCATCTCTCACATCCATACATGACCACAGGAAAAACCATACCTTGACTAGACGGACCTTAGCTGGCAAAGTAATGTCTCTGCTTTTGAATATACTATCTAGGTTGGTCATAACTTTTCTTCTAAGAAGCAAGCATCTTTTAATTTCAGGGCTGCAGTCACCATCTGCAGTGATTTTGCAGCCCAGAAAAATAAAGTCTGCCACTGATTCCACTGTTTCCACTGTTTCCCCATCTATTTCCCATGAAGTGATGGGATCAGATGCCATGATCTTTGTTTTCTGAATGTTGAGCTTTAAGCCAACTTTTTCACTCTCCACTTTCAGTTTCATCAAGAGGCTTTTTAGTTCCTCTTCACTTTCTGCCATAAGGGTGGTGTCATCTGCATATCTGAGCTTATTGGTATTTCTCCCGGCAATCTTGATCCCAGCTTGTGTTTCTTCCAGGCCAGCATTTCTCATGATGCACTCTGCATAGAAGTTAAATAAGCAGGGTGACAATAGACAGCCTTGACGTACTCCTTTTCCTATTTGGAACCAGTCTGTTGTTCCATGTCCAGTTCTAACTGTTGCTTCCTGACCTGCATACAGATTTCTCAAGAGGCAGGTTAGGTGCTCTGGTATTCCCATCTCTTTCAGAATTTTCCACAGTTTATTGTGATCCACACAGTCAAAGGCTTTAGCATAGTCAATAAAGCAGAAATAGATCTTTTTCTGGAGCTCTCTTGCTTTTTCCATGATCCAGCAGATGTTGGCAATTTGATCTCTGGTTCCTCTGCCTTTTCTAAAACCAGCTTGAACATCAGGGAGTTCGCGGTTCACATATTGCTGAAGCCTAACTTGGAGAATTTGGAGCATTACTTTACTAGCATGTGAGATGAGTGCAATTGTGCGGTTGTTTGAGCATTCTTTGGCATTGCCTTTCTTTGGAATTGGAATGAAACTGACCTTTTCCAGTCCTGTGGCCACTGCTGAGTTTTCCAAATTTGCTGGCATATTGAGTGCAGCACTTTCACAGCATCATCTGTCAGGATTTGAAACAGCTCAACTGGAATTCCATCACCTCCACTAGCTTTGTTCGTAGTGATGCTTTCTAAGGCCCACTTGACTTCACATTCCAAGATGTCTGGCTCTAGATGAGTGATCACATCATCATGATTATCTGGGTCGTGAAGATCTTTTCTGTACAGTTCTTCCGTGTATTCTTGCCACCTCTTCTTAATATCTTCTGCTTCTGTTAGGTCCAGACCATTTCTATCCTTTACTGAGCCCATCTTTGCATGAAATATTCCCTTGGTATATCTAATTTTCTTGAAGAGATCTCTAGTCTTTCCCATTCTGTTGTTTTCTTCTATTTCTTTGCATTGATTGCTGAAGAAGGCTTTCTTATCTCTTCTTGCTCTTCTTTGGAACTCTGCATTCAGATGCTTATATCTTTCCTTTTCTCCTTTGCTTTTTGCCTCTCTTCTCTTCACAGCTATTTGTAAGGCCTCCCCAAACAGCCATTTTGCTTTTTTGCATTTCTTTTCCAGGGGGATGATCTTGATCCCTGTCTCCTGTACAGTGTCACGAACCTCATTCCAGAGTTCATCAGGCACTCATCTATCAGATCTAGGCCCTTACATCTATTTCTCACTTCCACTGTATAATCATAAGGGATTTGATTTAGGTCATACCTGAATGGCTAATGATTTTCCCCACTTTCTTCAATTTAAGTCTGAATTTGGTAATAAGGAGTTCACGATCTGAGCCACAGTCAGCTCCTGGTCTTGATTTTGTTGACTGTATAGAGCTTCTCCATCTTTGGCTGCAAAGAATATAATCAATCTGATTTCAGTGTTGACCATCTGTTGATGTCCATGTGTAGAGTCTTCCCTTGTGTTGTTGGAAGAGGCTGTTTGCTATGACCAGTGCATTTTCTTGGCAAACCTCTATTAGCCTTTGCCCTGCTTCATTCCCCATTCCAAGGGCAAATTTGGCTGTTACTCCAGGTGTTTCCTGACTTCCTACTTTTGCATTCCAATGCCCTATAATGAAATGGACATCTTTTTTGGGTGTTAGTTCTCAAAGGTCTTGTAGGTCTTCATAAAACCATTCAACTTCAGTTTCTTCAGCGTTACTGGTTGGGGCATAGACTTGGGCAACTGTGATATTGAATGGTTTGTCTTGGAGACAACAGAGATCATTCTGTCATTTTTGAGATTGCATCCAAGTACTGCATTTCAGACTCTTGTTGACCATGATGGCTACTCCATTTTTTCTGAGGGATTCCTTTCAGCAGTAGTAGATATAATGGTCATCTGAGTTAAACTCACCCATTCCAGTTCATTTTAGTTCGCTGATTCCTAGAATGTCAACGTTCACCCTTGACATCTCTTGTTTGACCACTTCCAATTTGCCTTGATTCATGGACCTAACATTCCAGGTTCCTATGCAATATTGTTCTTTACAGCATCGGATCTTGCTTCTATCACCAGTCACATCCACAGGTGGGTATTGTTTTTGCTTTAGCTCCATCCCATCATTCTTTCTGGAGTTATTTCTCCACTGATCTCCAGTAGCATATTGGGCACCTAATGACCTGGGGAGTTCCTTTTTCAGTGTCTTATCATTTTGCCTTTTCATACTGTTCATGGGGTTCTCGAGGCAAGAATACTGAAGTGGCTTGCTATTCCCTTCTCCAGTGGACCACATTCTGTCAGACCTCTCCACCATGACCCACCCGTCTTGGTGTGCCCCGCAGGCATGGCTTGGTTTCATTGAGTTAGACAAGGCGGTGGTCCTAGTGTGATTAGATTGACTTGTTTTCTGTGAGTATGGTTTCAGTGTGTCTGCCCTCTGATGCCCTCTTTCAACACCAGAGTGCCAAGCTGTGATGGCGCAGGAATGGCCAGGAGGAGCCACCCCGCATCTGAGGTCAGGGTGGTGGCCAGGAGGAGCTACCCAGTGTCCGAGGCCAGTGGCAGCTGGGAGGAGACACCCCACATGCGAGGTCAGGGGCGGCCAGGAGAAGCCACCTCGCATCCGAGGCCTGGGGCGGTGACTCTGAGAAGCCAGCCCAAGGCCAGGGGCGGCATCTGGGAGGAGGCACCAACGCCCGAGGCCAGGGCCGGTGGCCGGGAGGAGCAACCTGAGGAGCCTTAGCTGAGCAGGCACAGGAGGGCCTAGAGGAGCTATCCCACGTTGAAGGTCAGGAACGGCAGTGGTAAGGAGATAGCCCTCGTCCAAGGTAAGGAGCAGCCGTGAAGAGATACCCCACGCCCAAGGTAAGAGAAACTCCCATGGGTCCACGTTATTAAGTATTTGTGTGTTTTTCTCCTGTGAACCTGTCCCATGTCAAGTTAATTCTTAGACCAACCAGAAGAACCTAGAAGGGTAGTAAAAATTTCTGCCTCAACAGTAGCCAGTGATGATGTTCTGAGCTGGTCCTCATATTGGTGTTCTAGAAATGTTTCCAAAAGGCTTGCTATAATAATTACCTGGATGAGGCACAAGGATCTGAAATATTTAACAATAAACTCACCTCTAAAGCCTCTGCCTTTTCCATTCTAAGTCAAGTTTTAGTGTCATGCTAAAATGCTGTAATATTTCAAACTTTAATATCTACATCTGTAAAATGGTGAAAATAATTTCCTACTTATAGAGGGTTATGAGGCTTATGATAATGGATATAAAAAGTTTAGCCCAGGGCCTGATACAGTGTTCATTCTTATTGCATAATAACTGTAGAAATAGTAGTAGTGGACGATTGCCATCTTCTTTACTTTTTTCCAAACAATTTTGCTTATTTGTTTCTCAAGCAAGAATGCAAGGCCACATTTATAAAAACTCTATCCTAATTATGTTTTATTTTTTTCTGGCATAGTAATTATCTGCTGTTTTTTAAATGTTTAGCTTCATAAATGCTGCATTACTCTACTTTACATGTTATAACCGTTTACATTTGATGTAAAGCTTCTTTCGTGCTCTTCATTTTGAGCTTCATAACTATCTTATGAGTCATGTAAGACAGATGCAAAATATTCATAATGCAAGGAAAGAGGATGAGAAGTTAAGTAAGTTGTCTTAGCTCACATAAGCAAGTAAATGACAGATTTTAGAAATGATTTTCTGATTATGTTGTGCTTTCCTTGGTGTATTAAGAACACATCATCTTTCTTCCATTTACACCTTTATTTAATTTCAATTTGATCTGTGAATACAGGCATTGGAAAAGCTGGAACAAAAGTAGCCAGTGTGGTTTCAGAAAGATGCACTTAATGATTTCCTCAATAATGATTTTGTCCTAGGCCCAAATGGGCTGTGATCATCCATAAAATAATTGGCTTACTGTGAAAGCCAAGCTCAATACCAAATGGAAAGTCTTGTCAATGCCTTCTAGACTGATGACTGATCTCCCTCAATAGCAGCATAAATATTTTTAAACTGCATGAGCATAACTATGTGTGTTCACATTTGTCTAGGCTATGTATACATATCTCATGAAGGAATTTAAAACCAGAGTTAGGGTTTGATTTTTCAATGTGTATGGACTCACTGTTAGATAAGACTGGCCTGGTTTTGTGTGTTGGGAAATTATGTGGCCTGAAAGAATATAAGCTGAAAAGAGCTGGTGCCTCACAAAGGACACCGGGTACAGAGAAGCAAGGATCATTTGCCAATAGGGTATTTTCTAGGTACCCCTTTGGTCTGGTATTATGTTCCTGTTTCATTCCAAGTATAAAGTAAAGAGCAGAATCTGTCACTCCAAAATCTGCCTCTTTGGCCTAAAGATTATTTTAGGCTACCTATTTTTTTTAATTTTTTTAATTTAAATTTAATTTTTTAGAAACCACAGATATAGAAGAAGCTCTGAAAGCAAGTAAAAGTTACACTTGTGTAAGAGACATTTACATTTATAAGAGGATCTCCATTTATAAGGGTGTTTTCCTCCCTAGTCATCTAGAGGTGATGCTGGATGAAATCTCTAGATCTCTAGAATTTCTAGGTTCTCTAGAAACTCTTATCATTGGAAAAGTCTTGGACTTAAAGGAAAGGCAATGCCAAAGAATGCTCAAACTACTGTACGATTGTGCTCATTTCACGTGTGAGCAAGATAATGCTCACAATCCTTCAAGCTAGACTTCAACAATATGTGAACTGAGAACTTCCAGATGTACAGACTGGATTTAGAAAAGGCAGAGGAACCGGAGATCAAATTGCCAACATCCGTTGAATCATAGAAAAAAAAAGAGGGAGGGGGGAATTCCAAAAAAGCATCTGCTTCATAGACTACAATGGAAACTTTGACTGTGTGGATCACAACAAACTCGGAAATTCATAAAGAGATGTGAATGCCAGACCACCTGACCTGCTTCCTGATAAACCTGTGTGCAGGTCAAGAAACAGCAGTTAGAACTGGACATGCAACAACAGACTGGTTCAAAACTGGGAAAGGAGTGCATCAAGATGTATTTTGTCACCCTGCTTATTTAACTTATATGCAGAGTACATCATGCGAAATGCTGGCCTGGATGAATCACGAACTGGAATCAAGATTGCCAGGAGAAATATCAATATCAGATATGCATATGATATCACTCTAATGGCAGAAAGTGAAGAGGAACTAAAGAACCTCTTAATGAGGGTGAAAGAGGAGAGTGAAAAAGCTGACTTAAAACTCCTCATTCAAAAAACTAAGACCATGGCGTCTAGTCTGATCACTTCATGGAAACAGTGGCAGATTTTATCTTCTTGAGCTCCAGAATCACTGAGGATGGTGAATGCAGCCATGAAATTAAAACATGCCTGCTCCTTGGAAGAAAAGGTATGACAAACATAGGCACTGTATTAAAAAGCAGAGATTTCATTTTGCTGAGGAAGCTCTGTCTAGTCAAAGCTATGGTTTTTCCAGTAGTCATGTATGAATGTGAGAGTTGGACATAAAGAAGGCTGAGCACTGAAGAACTGATGCTTTCAAATTGTGATGCTAAAGAAGACTCTTGAGAGTTCCTTGGATAGCAAGGAGATCAAACCAGTCAACCCTAAAGGAAATCAACCCTGAATATTCATTGGAAGGACTGATGCTGAAGATGAAGCTTCAATACTTTGGTGACCTGATATGAAGAGCTGACTCACTGGAAAAGACCCTAATGCTGGGAAAGATTGAGAACAGGAGGTGAAGGAGGCAACAGAAGATTGGGATGGTTGGATGGCATCACTGACTCAGTGGACATGAGTTTGAGCAAATTCCAGGAGATAGTGAAGGACAGAGAAGCCTGATATGCTGCAGTCCATGGGGCTGCAAAGAGTCAGACACAAGTGAGCAACTCAGCAACAACAATCATATCCTTGTTCACTGTGTTTGCCAGATAATTTTCCATAAATGTCTTGTACTTCCCCAACATTGTTCTTTTGTCTTTAACAGGAGATGGTATTTACAGCGATGTTTTGGACCATTTTGGAGAGTTACTCAATTTTCCTGGGTGTTTCCCTTGTATACAGGAGGAATACATGTTTTTTACTTATGTTTTTTTTTTTTCTCCTGTTAAACCTGCCTTTTTATTACAGGAGCAAAAACAAGACTGTGAGTTGACTGTGACTCAGATCACGAACTCCTTATTGCCAAATTCAGACTGAAATTGAAGTAAGTAGGGAAAACCAGTTATCCATTCAGGTGTGATCTAAATCAAACCTCTTACGTTTATACAGCGGAAGTCACAAATAGATTCAAGTGATTAGATTTGATAGAGTGCATGAAGAACTATGAAAGGAGGTTCATACCATTGTACAAGAGACGGTGATCAAGAGCATCCCCAAGAAAAAGAAATGCAAAAAGGCAAAATGGTTGTCTGAGGAGGCCTTACAAACAGCTATGGAAAGAGGAGAAGTGAAAGGCAAAGAAGAAAAGGAAAGATATACCCATTTGAATGCAGAGTACCAAAGTGTAGTGAAGAGAGATGAGAAAGCCTTCCTCAGTGATCAGTGCAAAGAAATAGAGGAAAACAGTAGAATGGGAAAGACTAGAGATCTCTTCAAGAAAATTAGAGATACCAAACGAAATTTTCATGCAAAGATGAGTACAATGAAGGACAGAAATTATATGGACTTAAGAGAAACAGAAAATATTAAGAAGAGGTGGCAAGAATACATAGAAGAACTGTACAAAAAAGATCCTCATGACCTAGATAATCATGATAGTGTGATCACTCACCTAGAGCCAGACTTATTAGAATGTGAAGTCAAGTGAGTCTTGGGAAGCATCACTCCAAACAAAGCTAGGAGAGGTAATGGATTTCCAGTTGAGCTATTTTAACTCCTAAAAGATGATGCTGTGAGAGTGCTGCACTCAATATGCCAGCAAATCTGGAAAACTCAGCAATGGACACAGGACTAGAAAAGGTCATTTTCATTCCAATCCCAAAGAAAGGCAATACCAAAGAATGTTCAAACTACCACACAATATCACTCATCTCACATCCTGGCAAAGTAATGCTAGGCTTCAACAGTACATGAACAAAGAACTTCCAGATGTTCAAGCTGGATTTAGAAAAGGCAGAAGAACCAGAGATCAGTTTTCCAACATCTACTGAACCATCAGAAAAGCAAGAGAGCTCCAGAAAAAACATCTACTTTTGCCTTATTGCCTATGCCAAAGCCTTTGACTGTGTAGATCACAACAGACTGTGGAAAAATCTTCAAGACATGGGAATACCAGACCACTGGACCTGTGTCCTGAGAAATCTGGTCAAGCACCAACAGTTAGAACTGGACATGGAACAACAGACTGGTTCCAAATTGATAAAGGAGTACAACACTGCTGTATATTGTCACCCTGCTTATTTAACTTATACACAGAGTGTATCATGCAAAATGCCAGGCTGGATAAAGCACAAGCTGGAATCAAGATTGCCAGGAGAAATATCAATAACCTCATATATGCAGATGATACCACACTTATCGCAGAAAGCAAAGAAGAACTAAAGCGCCTCTTGATGAAAGAGGAGAGTGAAAAAGTTGGCTTACAACTCAACGTTTGGAAAACTAAGATCATGGCATCTGGTCCCATCACTTCATGGCAAACAGATGGGGAAACAATGGAAACAGTGAGAGACTGTATTTTGGGGGGGCTCCAAAATCACTGTATATGGTGACTGTAGCCGTGAAATTAAAAGATGCTTGCTTCTTGGAAGAAAAGCTATAAGCATCCTAGATAGCATGTGAAAAAGCAGAGACATTATTTTACCAACAAAGTTTCATCTAGACAAAGCTATAATTTTTCCAATAGTCATGCACAGATGTGAGAGCTGGGCTATAAAGAAAGCTGAGTACCAAAGAATTGATACTTTTGAACTGTGGTATTGGAGAAAACTCTTGAGAGTCCCCTGGACTCCAAGGAGATCCAACCAGTCTATCCTAAAGGAAATCAGTCCTGAATATTCATTGGAAGGACTGATGCTGAAGCTGAAACTCTAATACTTTGGCCACCCAGTACGAAGAAATGACTCATTGGAAAAGACCCTGATGCTGGGAAAGATTGAATGCTGGAAGAGAAGGGGATGATAGAGGATAAGATGGTTGGATGGCATCACTGATGCTACGGACATGAGTTTGAGTAAGCTCCAGGAGTTGGTGATGGACAGGGAAGCCGGGCATGCTGCAGTCCTTGGGGTCACAAAGAGTCAGACATGATTGAGCATCTGAACTAGCTATTTTATATATTATAGTTATTAAAAGAGTAAATTAAGAGAGTAAACTCTCTGAATGCAGAGTTCCAAAGAATAGCAAGAAGAGATAAGAAAGCTTTCTTCAGCAATCAATGCAAAGAAATAGAGGAAAACAACAGAATGGGAAAGACTAGAGATCTCTTCAAGAAAATTAGATATACCAAGGGAACATTTCATGCAAAGACGGGCTCGATAAAAGACAGAAATGGTCTGGACCTAACAGAAGCAAAAGATATTAAGAAGAGGTGGCAAGAATACACGGAAGAACTGTACAGAAAAGATCTTCACGACCCAGATAATCATGATGATGTGATCACTCATCTAGAGCCAGATATCTTGGAATGTGAAGTCAAGTGGGCCTTAGAAAGCATCACTATGAACAAAGCTAATGAAGGTGATGGAATTCCAGTTGAGCTGTTTCAAATCCTGAAAGATGATGCTGTGAAAGTGCTGCACTCAATATGCCAGCAAATTTGGAAAACTCAGCAGTGGCCACAGGACTGGAAAAGGTCAGTTTTCATTCCAATTCCAAAGAAAGACAATGCCAAAGAATGCTCAAACAACCGCACAATTGCACTCATCTCACATGCTAGTAAAGTAATGCTCAAAATTCTCCAAGCCAGGCTTCAGCAATACGTGAACCGTGAACTCCCTGATGTTCAAGCTGGTTTTAGAAAAGGCAGTGGAACGAGAGATCAAATTGCCAACATCTGCTGGATCATGGAAAAAGCAAGCGAGTTCCAGAAAAAGATCTATTTCTGCTTTATTGACTATGCTAAAGCCTTTAACTGTGTGGATCACAATAAACTGTGGAAAATTCTTCAAGAGATGGGAATACCAGAGCACCTAACCTGCCTCTTGAGAAATCTGTATGCAGGTCAGGAGAAACAGTTAGAACTGGACATGGAACAACAGACTGGTTCCAAATAGGAAAAGGAGTACGTCAAGGCTGTATATTGTCACCCTGCTTATTTAACTTCTATGCAGAGTACATCATGAGAAATGCTGGGCTGGAAGAAACACAAGCTGGAATCAAGATTGCCAGGAGAAATATCAGTAACCTCAGATATGCAGATGACACCACCATTATGGCAGAAAGTGAAGAGGAGCTAAAAAGCCTTTCGATGAAAGTGAAAGAGGAGAGTGAAAAAGTGGCTTAAAGCTCAACATTCAGAAAACGAAGATCATGGCATCTCGTCCCATCACTTCGTGGGAAATAGATGGGGATACAGTGTCAGACTTTATTTTTATGGGCTCCAAAATCACTGCAGATGGTGATTGTAGCCATGAAATTAAAAGACACTTGCTCCTTGGAAGAAAAGTTATGACCAACCTAGATAGTATATTCAAAAGCAGAGACATTACTTAGTGACTAAGGTCCGTCTAGTCAAGGCTATGTTTTTTCCTGTGGTCATGTATGGGTGTGAGATTTGGACTGTGAAGAAGGCTGAGTGCCAAAACATTGATGCTTTGAACTGTGGTGTTGGAGAAGACTCTTGAGAGTCCCTTGGACTGCAAGGAGATCCAACCAGTCCATTCTGAAGGAGATCAACCCTGGGATTTCTTTGGAGGGAATGATGCTAAAGCTGAAGCTCCAGTACTTTGCCACCTCATGCGAAGAGTTAACCCATTGGAAAAGACTCTGATGCTGGGAGGGATTGGGGGCAGGAGAAGAAGGGGACGACGAGGATGAGATGGCTGGATGGCATCACTGACTCGATGGACGTGAGTCTGAGTGAACTCCAGGAGATGGTGATGGACAGAGGCCTGGTGTGCTGCGATTCATGGGGTCACAAAGAGTCGGACATGACTGAGCGACTGAACTGAAGTGAGCTGAATTGAAGAGATTAAATCCCAAGAGTTCTCATCACAAGGAAAAATTTTTCTTTCTATTTCTGAATGTATCTTTTTGTCCATTGAAGATGATGGACAGTCACTAAAACTATTGTATAATCACACTGCTGAGCGACTGAACTGAACTGATTGTTAAGAGGGTCTCAGTCAGGAACCTAGAAGGGTGGAGGGAAAATTATTTTTCCTCCTTCTCATTAGGAAGTATCAGAGGAGATAAGACAGGTCAACTTACCTAAGAACCTGTAGCACATTCCTGGCATGGTATCTACTCATGCTGCTTTTGCTGCTAACTCACTTCAGTCGTGTCCGACTCTGTGTGACCTCAGGTGGGCTCTCTGCAGCCTACCAGGCTCCCCCATCCCTGGGATTCTCCAGGCAAGAATACTGGAGTGGGTTGCCATTTCCTTCTCCAATGCATGAAAGTGAAAAGTGAAAGTGAAGTCGTTCAGTCGTGTCTGACCCTTAGCAACCCCATGGACAGCAGCCTACCGAGCCCCTCCATCCATGGGATTTTCCAGGCAAGAGTGCTAGAGTGGGTTGCCATTGCCTTTTTGTATCTACTAATGACTGTTCCTTAAAATAAAGGGGCGATGCCTATCATTTCATCCTTGGGAATGTAGCAGGAAATAAATGTGCTAACAGCTCATGGGGATATCACAGATTATAAAATACAAGTTAGAAAATAGACATATTTAGAAAGCTAGACAAAGGGCTGCAGTCACAGTGGAATGAGTAATATCAGCACTGTAGAGAACTTATAAGCTATAGATAATGGCAGTAGGGTGAAAACATAAGCAGTATGGTTGAGAGATCTGATAGGGAAAGAATGTCTTCCTTCATAGGGAAAATTAGCACAAACCATTCTAATGAAATGGTGGGGCCCTCTGAGAGCATCTGCCCCCATCCCTTCTCTTTCAAATGATTTTCTTATTGGACACAAAAGGAAAAATGAACGTTGAAGCTTTGGGGAATTTTCATTAATATGACAGATTGGATGCACCCAGTGTCCCATGATCTTATTTCTTTGACAAGTTTCTGTGAGACATGCAGGCATATTGTCAGGTTACTCTTTTTAACAATGAAGAAGCATTCCCATTTCTTTGCAAATGTCAGGCATGTTGAAGAAATGGATAGAGACCACTATTTGGTTCTAATGTTAATCTTCCCTTTCCAGAATCCCTCCCAACAGAACAAAGTCCTGTTCACTTTGGAAGTGATAGGCTAATGCTAACAAGCTGTGACCACTTTTGGAATCAGGAGCATCAGAAGAATAATATTTAAGGTTTCTTGAAACCCAGACTCAGATCTCATACAGTGACAATTCCTATCACTTCACATTGTCAGAGCAAGTCACCAAGTCAGCCTGCACGCAACAGGTGGGAGATGCTTCAATCTAGTGCGGTTATTATCTCAGTCTCCTATAACCAAGAGTGTTAGCCTCACGTCCATCTTGCCCTTAGATTAAAACTAAATTAAAATGCCAGTTGTCTTGTAATGTTTAAGATAATTTAACTTCCTCTTTTCCGGTATTCATCTATTGTTTCATCATTTTCTTGTCAGACAGAAGCCTTGTCCCCAATTTTAAATGGAATTCCTGAAGCAAGCACTGTTTTGGTTTGTTTGTTTGCTTTTGTTTTGAAGTAACCATTCCCACTATGCTAAGACTAAATTTTCAATTCTAACTGGCCAGGTCCATCAACAGGAAAAGGCTATTATGCCTCAGTTCTTCCTTTTCTCATTGTCTCTGTTTTTCAAGAACATGTTTATCCTTCATTCTTTTGTTGAGAAGCTTTGGACATTAACCTGAAAACTCAAGAATGTAATTATCCTTTATTCTTCTGTTAATTCAAGTTTTCAAGTTAACAGTCCAATACTTTAAGTTATGAGTGGATGAATCTTCTTTGGAGATATATATAACTAGGGTTCAGTTTGCATTGTCACAGCTGCCATACATACTCACTGTTCATTTGAGTATAAATAATCCTGATAATACACTTATGTTGAAGATGTGTGGGTGTGTGCACGTGCATGGGTGTGTGCACGTGCGTATGTGCATGCACGTGTTGTAAGGGGACAGAGAGGGTTGGTATATGTCCAAGGAGGAATAATAAATAATTTCAGAGAAAGCTAACTAATGAGAGGCAAAAGCAGAAAGATTTTCAAAAGCTGCATGTGCACTGCTTCCTGTGAGCAGTTGCCCAGGTGTCTGAGATGATGCTGGAAAAGCAATTAAAAATTCCCAATGGCCTCTATATAAATCCCTTTCATTCTAGGGTCATCTGTCAGTCTCTACAGTTCAGGAGGAGTCTCCATTGGCTACACGCTGTGTGCTTCTGTTTATATGAGTTTTTATCCTGTTGCCAAGAACCCTGTCAGATGAAAAGCAAGCCACCTTTACCTGTAACTGCCTTACACCAGCTTGTGATACCTAATCTCTTTTATTGATCCTCTTCGCTGGTTTCTGGAGACCATTGATTTTCCTCGCTGTCAGTTTGTGGCCTTGCCTCCTTAATGTTTATTTAGACCAGCCTCCATAAATTGCTTCTGGTACAGAGGGCGAGAGAGGCAGCAGGAGGTCAGGGGTGCATGTATACCTGTACATAAATATAAATCACAGCTTTTGTTCTTTGCTGTTGTTTGTGAACACTGTTTGCAAGGTGAATAAAAAACGGAAGTATTCCACTAAAATGTGGGGAAGCCATTATGGATTCCCCTGTGACTGTCTTTTTTTTATTGCAGTCTAGGTATTCAATTTTCTGAATCCTAATGGTGCCTCTTGTTGTCTACTCAAACATGTAATGTTTCTTTTTGTTAAAGTGGAGGAAGAAAAAAGCGAAGGCATTGCTTGTTTGCCAGCTCAGTGCCGTACTTTTGAACGCAGGCAACTTCATTTTCCCTTCCCACCACCCAAATTGCTTTTGTCAACACAAGCACACATATTCATAAATTTCCATATTTCAGAAGAAACAAGCAGCACTGGAGTTGACAGTACCTGGTTGAACAATTGAACCAGCCCCACTCTTTATAATAAAGTTTATAGGACTATCTATTTAGCTAAAAGCCATGACTTTGGTGGAAAAGAACTTTTAAGGTATGTGGCAGCTTCTGGTCAGCATGTTCATACAGGGGGTTGGGGAGAGAAGTGTAGAGTGCCACTGTATCTGCAGTGCCCATTGACAAGCCCAGTCGAGCACAAGGCAAAATGGAAAATCGTTGCAAGCAGGTGGCTGCACTGTTATAAATAATTCAGGGGCACGTCCTGGAAAATCCAAGGGAAAAGCCACACAGCTCATTATAACAGTGAGTTGGTAGACTGCTAGGTCCTTAAATCACTCGAAAATGTTTTGCAACAGCTAAGATTTTTTTCTTCTCTGCAGTAGTAGACATCATAGTCACTATGAGGTGACAAGTGGTTCCCTTGAGGCCAAGAGGACAGCAATCAATAGAGGGGCAGCCTGGGCTACTACTCTCTTAGTTGATATTGAAGCATTGTGCACAGAAACATCACACAAAGTAAATCATCAGGAAAAGGAGAAGCATCTTCACGTCAGGAAAAGAAGTACCTTCCAGAAAACACTTTCTGGATCAGCTTGCTTGATTTAGCTGTCCCTGTTTTAACCTAGCTTTTTCAAATTAATCACTAGTGTGGATCTACTTGAATGTTCTAACATTGTTACTTCCACTTCTTTCCCTGATATGCATCCTATCATTTTCTTTCTTTACTACCTGTGGCACTCACATAGGCTCTGTGTTTTATATACACTTGTCATACTCTACCTTTTAAATCTCTAAGCTCTTCTATGAAAAAAATGATTCATTATTGTGGGTTTTTTTTTTAATTTCTCAGAAATCTAGTAGCAGGTTTAACCTGTGCCAGAGTGTGTTTACTTATCTGTTGGCCTGATTAGTCAGGATAGGCTTCCTCATACTGAGGTAACAAATAAGCCCTCGTGTTACAGGACTTAGTCAACAAGATCTTGTTTCTTGCTTTCAGAGCCCAGTTTGAATCTAGAGCTTTCTTAAGTAGCTTTCTTCCTAGTATTGACTCAGGGATCCAGGCTTCTCCCACCTGTACACTGATGGATTGGACATATGGCCTTCAAAGTAGGCATAAGGGAAAGAAAGTGTGGACTGTTATCCAGTACGTTACATAGCCAATTCTGGAAGGGAGCACATTGCTCCTTTAAAAGAGAATAATTTTTTAAATATGTGAGTACTTTTTCAACTGAAATAATTCTCTCTCTACTCCAGTTCAGTTCAGTCACTCAGTCGTGTCCGACTCTTTGTGACCCCATGGACGGCAGCACACGAGGCTTCTCGGTCCATCACCAACTCCCAGAGTTGGTGCTCAAACTCATGTCCATCCAGTCGGCGATGCCATCCAACCATCTTGTCCTCTGTCTTCCCCGTCTCCTCCTCCCTTCAATCTTTCCCAGCACTAGGGTCTTTTCAGATGAGTCAGTTTTTCACACCAGGTAGTCAAAGTATTAGAGCTTCAGCATCAGTCCTTCCAGTGAATATTCAGGACTGATTTCCTTCAGGAATGACTGGTTGGATCTCCTTGGAGTCCAAGGGAATCTCAAGATTCTTCTCCAACACCACAGTTTGAAAGCATCAGTTCTTCAGTGCTCAGCTTTCTTTATCGTCCACCTCACACATCCATATATGACTACTGGAAAAAACCATAGCTTGGCTAGACAGACCTTTGTTTGCCAAGAGATGTCTCTGCTTTTTAATATGCTGTCTAGATTGGTCATAGCTTTTGTTCCAAGGAAGAAACATCTTTTAATTTCATGGCTGCAGTCACCATCTGCAGTGATTTTGGAGCCCCCCCCAAAATAAAGTCTCTCACTGTTTCTGTTGTTTCTCCATCTATTTACTATGAAGTGATGGGACCAGATGCCATGATCTTTATTTTCTGAATGTTGAGTTTTAAGCTAACTTTTTCACTCTCCTTTTTCACTTTCAAGAGGCTCTTCAGTTCCTCTTCACTTTCTGCCGTAAGGGTGGTGTCGTTTGCATATCTAAGGTTATTGATATTTCTCCGGGCAACCTTGATTCCAGCTTGTGCTTCATCCAGCCTGGCATTTCGCATTATATACTCTACATAGAAGTTAAATGACCAGGGCGACAATATACAACCTTACCCAATTTGGAACCAGTCTTTTGTTTCATGTCCTGTTCTAACTGTTGGTTCTTGACCTGCATACAGATTTCTCAGGAGGCAGGTAATGTGGTCTGGTATTCCCATCTCTTTACTCCATCAAGGCGAAAAATACATTTTAAATTAATCGTTGATCCATACATCCAAGCTTATGAATTATAAAATGTTAGAGGTATATTGCTTAAAGATGGCATAAAGCTTTATGCAGTAACACAAAAGCAAATAGTTAAAAGAGAAAATGTTCACCAATTTAACAACAAACTATTTTAGAAGTCTGTTAGGCAGTAGATTATCACCTTGTCACCAAATTAAGGTTAAAAACATATCACACACAAGAAGGAGATAAGGACAATATAAAACAAAAAGTCAATATTGCTCATATGAAAAACATCTCTTAGAAAGCAGTAGTAAAAAATAGGGGGAAAAGCACTATAGTCTTAATCTAATCAAAGAAAAGGTGAACCAATACAAATAAGAAAATAATACCTATTTTTTCTGTTATTTCAGTCAGTTCAGTCACTCAGTCGTGTCCAACTCTTTGCGACCCCATGAACCATAGCATGCCAGGCCTCCCTGTCCATCACCGTCCCCGGAGTTCACTCAGACTCACGTCCATCGAGTCCGTGATGCCATCTGGCCATCTCATCCTCTGTCGTCCCCTTCTCCTCCTGCCCTCAGTCTTTCCCAGCATCAGGGTCTTTTCCAGTGAGTCAGCTCTCCGCATCAGGGGGCCAAAGTATTGGAGTTTCAGCTTTAGCATCAGTCCTTCCAATGAACACCCAGGACTGATCTCCTTTAGGATGGACTGGTTGGATCTCCTTGCAGTCCAACGGAATCTCAAGAGTCTTCTCCAACACTACAGTTCAAAAGCATCAATTCCTCTGCGCTCAGCTTTCTTTATAGTCCAACTCTCACATCCATACTTGACCACTGGAAAACCCATAGCCTTGACTAGATGGACCTTTGTTGACAAAGTAATGTCCCTGCTTGTTGATAATTATGCAAATTAAAATAATAAGGTAAAAATCTGACCTTAGACTTATCAAAATTTTTAAAATAATACAGTGATTATGGTTATGTGAAGAAAGGTTCTGGGACATAATCAAAAATGCCCTTTTAAAATGTAATTTGGTAGTGGCAGTCCAATTTTTTTTAATTGAAGTATAGTTGACTTACAATGTGCTAATTTCTGCTATATATAGCAGAGTGAATCAGTTATTTACATATATACATTTTAAAATTTTCTTTTCCATTACGATTTATCCCAGAAGCATGGACATAGTTTCCCTGTACTATACAGTAGGACCTGTTGTTTGCGTTTACTACCTCAAAACTCCCATTCTGTCCCTCTCCCTCCCCAGACCCTTGGCAACCACGAGTCTGTTCTCTGTGTCTGTGAGTTTGTTTCTATTTAGTAAATAGGTTCACTGGTGACATATTTTACATTCCACATATAAGTGGTATCATTCAGTACTTATAATACCGTATATAAACTGTGGAAAATTCTGAAAGAGATGGGAATACCAGACCACCTGACCTGCCTCTTGAGAAATCTGTATGCAGGTCAGGAAGCAACAGTTAAAATTGGACATGGAACAACAGACTAATTCCAAATAGGAAAAGGAGTACGTCAAGGCTGTATATTGTCACCTTGCTTATTTAACTTCTATGCAGAGTACATCATGAGAAATGCTGGACTAGAAGAAACACAAGCTGGAATCAAGATTGCCAGGAGAAATATCAATAACCTCAGATATGCAGATGACACCACTCTTATGGCAGAAAGTGAAGAAGAACTAAAGAGCCTCTTGATGAAAGTGAAAGAGGAGAGTGAAAAAGTTGGCTTAAAGCTCAACATTCAGAAAACAAAGATCATGGCATCTGGTCCCATCACTTCATGGCAAATGGATGGGTAAACAGTAGAAACAGTGGTTGGCTTTATTTTTCTCAGCTCCAAAATCACTGCAGATTGTGATTGCAGCCATGAAATTAAAAGGTGCTTTCTCCTTACTCAATGGTAGGAAAGTTTTGAGCAACCTAGACAGCATATTAAAAAGCAGAGACACTACTTTGCCAACAAAGGTCCGTCTAGTCAAGGCTATGGGTTTTCCAGTAGTCTTGTATGGATGTGAGAGTTGGACTATAAAGAAAGCTGAGCACAGAGGAATTGATGCGTTTGAACTGTGGTGTTGGAGAAGACTCTTGAGAGTCCCTTGGACTGCAAGGAGATCCAACCAGTCCATCCTAAAGGAGATCAGTCCTGGGTGTTCATTGGAAGGATTGATGCTAAAGCTGAAACTCCAATACTTTGGCCACCTGATGCAGAGAGCTGACTCATTTGAAAAGACCCTGATGCTGGAAAAGATTGAGGGCAGGGGGAGAAGGGGACGACAGAGGATGAGATGGCTGAATGGCATCACTGACACAATGGAAATGGGTTTGGGTGGACTCCGGGAGTTGGTGATGGACAGGGAGGCCTGGCATGCTACGGTTCATGGGGTCACAAAGAGTTGGACACGACTGAGCGACTGAAATAAACTGATAAAGTATTTGTTTTCTCTGTCTGACTTATTTCACTGAGTATGAAATCTCTAGATCAATCCATGTTGCTGCAAGTGACATTATTTTGTTCTTTTTAATGATGGAGTATCCATTGTATATATGTATTGCATCTTATTTTTCCATTCCTATGCCAATGAACATATGGGTTTGTTTTGCATCTTGGCTATTGTAAACAGTGCTGCAATGAACATTGGGGTGCATATATCCTTTAAAACTATGTTTTTCTCTGGGTATTTGCTACAGATGGAATTACTTGGTCATATGATATTTCTTTTATTTTTCTGAGAAACCTCCATATGTTTTCTATAGCAGCTACACCAACTTATTTTCCTACCAACCATGTAAGAGGATTCCTTTTCTCCACACCCTGTCCAACATTTGTTATTTGTAGACTTTTTAATGATGGCCATTCTGATTGGTGTGAGGTGGTGCCTCAATGAAGTTTTGATTTGCATTTCTCTAGTAATTTGTTATGTTGAACATCTTTTCATGTGCCTACTGGCCATCTGTTATGTTTCTTTGAAGAAATGTCTATTAAGTTCTTCTGCCCATTTTTTTTTATTGTTTTTGTTATTGTTCAGTTGTGTGAGCTATTTATATATTTTGGAGATTAAACTCTTGTCTGTCACATCATTTGCAAATATTTTCTCCCATTCTGTAGTTTGTCTTTTCAACTTTTAAGAATTTCTTTGCCATGCAGAGGCTTGTAAGTTTGATTAGGTCCCATTTGTTCATTTTTGTTTTTATTTCTAATGCCTTGGGGGATTGACCTGAGAAAACATTGACATGATTTATTTTAGAGAATGTTTTGCCTATGTTCTCTTCTAGGAGTTTTATGATGCCATGCCTTATGTTAAATTACGTTTTTAAGCCATTTTGATTTTATATTTTTACGTGGTGTGAGGGTGGATTCTAACTTTATTGGTCTACATGCAGCTGTCTGACTTCCCCAGCACCACTTACTGGAGAAACTCTCTTTCGCCCATTTTATATTCTTGCTTTCTTTGTCAGTGATTCATTGACCATTGGTGTGTGGGTTTATTTCTAGGTGCTCTCTTCTGTTCCCTTGATCCGTATGCCTGTTTTTGTACCAATAGCACACTGATTTGTTTACCATAGCTTTGTAGCATGTAACATGTGATAATCCAAATTTAAAATGCAAGTAACTATCTAGCCATCCGCCCCAGCAGTAAGATTTATCCCTCAGTAGCTTGTGTACAAATAGTGCTTGACAGTATACAATGATCACAGCAGTGTGTGTCATAGGAAGGAAAACAGACAGAAAACCTAGAAGATGTATAAGAAATGTTAAATTACAGTGCATCTAACTATTCAGTACAGTGCAACACTAAGTGATTTATGTAGATTTACTTGCACTGGTATAATAGAGTGTCCATGAATATTATTGTGTATAAAAGTAAATGATTCAGTGTGTACATTCCATTTCCAAGAAAAAAATAAGAGCAAAAATAATGTGCATGATAGTTTTTGTGTATAGGTAGAAAATCTGGAAAGACAAAAATGGTGTTATTTGTGGGATCTGCTATCTGGCAGGGGTTTGGAGTGGCCCTTCTACTGCTACTGATGTTACTACTACAGCCACTACTTTTGCTGGCTGATACCTGCCAGGCTTTAAGTACCCCAAATATATAAACTCATCTCATCCCCGTGGCACACTTCTGAGATAAGTATTAGTAACAGTATTAGTAACTTTTCCTGTTTTACAGATGAAGAAAATGAGGCTCTGAGAGCGTTACTGCCTAGACACAGGGAAGATAGAAAATTTCAGTTTTAATTTCATAAGCTTCTACTCTTGACCTCTCCTGATTTTCACACAGCTTCTCAGAGTGATAACGTTAACTGAAAATCAGATGCTATCATTCCTCTGCAGAGAACACTTCAGAGACTTTTGCTTTCTTCCGAATAAAATCTAATGTCCTGCCTATAGCCTACAGGATCTTGGGTTCTGAAGATGGGACTTCATCTTCAGTCAAGCAGCCACCTTTGCCTTCTTATTCCTCTCTGCTCTTTACACTAGTTCAGTTCAGTTCAGTTCAGTCGCTCAATCGTGTCTGACTCTTTGTAACCCCATGAATCGCAGCACGCCAGGCCTCTGTCCATCACCATCTCCCGCAGTTCACTCAGACTCACGTCCATTGAGTCAGTGATGCCATCCAGCCATCTCATCATCGGTCGTCCCCTTCTCCTCCTGCCCCCAATCCCTCCCAGCATCAGAGTCTTTTCCCTTCTCCTCCTGCCCCCAATCCCTCCCAGCATCAGAGTCTTTTCCAGTGACCCAACTCTTTGCACGAGGTGGCCAAAGTACTGGAGTTTCAGCTTCAGCATCATTCCTTCCAAAGAACACCCAGGGCTGATCTCCTTCAGAATGGACTGGTTGGATCTCCTTGCAGCCCAAGGGACTCTCAAGAGTCTTCTCCAACACCACAGTTCAAAAGCATCAATTCTTCCACACTCAGTTTTCTTCACAGTCCAACTCTGACATCTATACATGACCACAGGAAAAACCATAGCCTTGACTAGACGGACCTTAGTCGGCAAAGTAATGTCTCTGCTTTTGAATATACTATCTAGGTTGGTCATAACTTTTCATCCAAGGAGCAAGCGTCTTTTAATTTCATGGCTGCAGTCACGATCTGCAGTGATTTTGGAGCCCCCAAAAATAAAGTCTGACACTGTTTCTACTGTTTCCCCATCTATTTCTCATGAAGTGATGGGACCAGATACCATGATCTTCGTTTTCTGAATGTTGAGCTTTAAGCCAACTTTTTCGCTCTCTTCTTTCACTTTCATCAAGAGGCGTTTTAGCTCCTCTTCACTTTCTGCCATAAGGGTGGTGTCATCTGCATATCTGAGCTTATTGGTATTTCTCCCGGCAATCTTGATCCCAGCTTGTGTTTCTTCCAGCCCAGCGTTTCTCATGATGTACTCTGCATAGAAGTTAAATAAGCAGGGTGACAATATACAGCCTTGATGGACTCCTTTTCCTATTTGGAACCAGTCTGTTGTTCCATATCCAGTTCTACTTGTTGCTTCCTGACCTGCATACAGATTTCTCAAGAGGCAAGTTAGGTGGTCTGGTATTCCCATCTCTTTCAGAATTTTCCACAGTTTATTGTGATCCACACAGTCAAAGGCTTTTTCATAGTCAATAAAGCAAAAATAGATCTTTTTCTGGAACTCTCTTGCTTTTTCATTGATCCAGCAGATGTTGGCAATTTGATCTCTGGTTCTTCTGCCTTTTCTAAAACCAGCTTGAACATCAGGAAGTTCACGGTTCACGTATTGCTGAAGACTGGCTTGGAGAATTTTGAACATTACTTTACTAGCATGTGAGATGAGTGCAATTGTGCAGTAGTTTGAGCATTCTTTGGCATTGTCTTTCTTTGGAATTGGAATTGGAATGAAAACTGATCTTTTCTAGTCCTGTGGCTACTGCTGAGTTTTCCAAATTTGCTGGCATATTGAGTGCAGCACTTCCACAGCATCATCTTTCAGGATTTGAAACAGCTCAACTGGAATTCCATCACCTCCACTAGCTTTGTTCATAGTGATGCTTTCTAAGGCCCACTTGACTTCACATTCTAAGATATCTGGCTCTAGATGAGTGATCACATCATCATGATTATCTGGGTCGTGAAGATCTTTTTTGTACAGTTCTTCCATGTATTCTTGCCACCTCTTCTTAATATCTTCTGCTTCTGTTAGGTCCAGACCATTTCTGTTCTTTATCGAGCCCTTCTTTGCATGAAATGTTCCCTTGGTATTTCTGAGTTTCTTGAAGAGATCTCTAGTCTTTCCCATTCTGTTGTTTTCCTCTATTTCTTTGCTTTGATCGCTGAAGAAGGCTTTCTTATCTCTTGTTGCTATTCTTTGGAACTCTGCATTCAGATGCTTATATCTTTCCTTTTCTCCTTTGCTTTTTGCCTCTCTTCTTTTCACAGCTATTTGTAAGGCCTCCCCAGACAGCCATTTTGGTTCTTTGCATTTCTTTTCCATGGGGATGATCTTGATCCCTGTCTCCTGTACAATGTCACGAACCTCATTCCATAGTTCATCAGGCACTCTATCTATCAGATCTAGACCCTTAAATCTATTTCTCACTTCCATCTTTACACTAGTATATCATTTTGTTTATGCTTTGTCTCTTGAACTCCTTATATTGCTTTTTATATGAGATAGACTTTTGACCTTAGACTATATTTACTTATGCTTTGGTTAATTACCTATTTTCCCAGATAAGGATGTCATCATGAAGGCATGGATTTTGTTTTATTCCTGTAGTCTAAGTGCTTAGAAAAGTATGTGGCACATAGGTGTTCATTAAATATTTGTTGAATAAGTGAATGACAATAACAAAAAATATTAAAGTGAGTTATTGCAAGTATGTTGTTTTAAGACAATTAGATAGCCATCTGGGTGCATGTGTGCCTTGTGTATGTAAAGTGAAAGCATAGCTCAATGTTGTTTATCATGGGGGATATCCAGCAATCCCAAAAAGAAAATACAAAGTTTTTTTTTAAGCAATCAGTTAGAATTAGTTTAATCCATATTTGGCATTTTATTTTAACTCATGTCAACAAAAAGTGAAACATACACTGAAAAAAAAAAGATAAAAGGAAGCTAGAATAATTCTAGGGTCACTTTCTCTTCATTCTGTACCCACCTGCCTCAACTACCACATTTAGACAGATAAAAGTATCCTTTGAATAAGCAAACTGTACCTGACCAAAAAATGGATTAAATATCTATGAAGATAAGTGATCTCCAGTCTGACATATTAGTTGATAAAATCATATTCAACAACTACATTCTCTTTAGCTCTCTAGCTCTAAGATTCTACTCATCTAAGAAAACCGTTTTCATATCTCTCTTTGTTCAAATACTGTACGTTTCAGTCATGGTTTGGTTGGAAGCCAGTCAGCGTATTCTGGTTATGAAGGGTTGTGTGGAGTACAGGGATGGGAGGCATAAAGCACCTTAAAGCTGAGGGAGGCCATGGGGACACAGGCACCACCGAACCCCTCAGCCTGAGGCACTGAATCATCTGGTTCTCAAGGGAAAGCTGGGGCATTTCTTAAGAATTTCTTGGCAATTCCCACCAACTGTTTCAGTCTGAGGTAGCAGAAGAGTGGTTGCCAAGAGCTTACCAAGAAGCCCCTGTTAATCACTTCTTCCTAAATGTCTGCTTCCAGAGAGTAATGGGCCCTCTTTTCCTTCTGCCTCCTGGGCTTTATATAGGTGACTCTCACTGGCAAACTCTTTCATGGAGGATATTCTGGAAATTCCAGAAAGAACCTCTGAAGAGGATGGTGTGATGCTGTTTTGACAGTAGGTGTTCTGACACGTCCTTTAATGCTACATCTGTTTTTGACTGAGAGATTTGTAAACACTCTCATCAGCCTTTCTAGGCAGATATACATGTATTTGTGTAGATCCCATGCCAGGAGATGTAAACTAGCTGGCTAACGTGGGCTTTTTGTTTTTGTTTTGGGCTTACGCCCACCGCACAGTATCGTTTTTCTTTTTGACCCAGTAGGTACAAATTGGAAACTTTTACATATAATTCTGGATTTCTGGCTTCACTTAGAAAACTGAAGATCAGTCAACACTAGTCTCTATTTCCCATGATAGCTGTATCTGGATACCCATATGTGTTCACAAAAGTTTTCACAGCTCCTCACCTCTTAGAAAGTTTCTTACACCTAGTTCCCTTAACTCATTGATATTACCTTCCTGGGCCCTAGAGATGTTAGAGCTTATAACCTCTGTTTCTATAACTTGAGAGAGGTTATAGTTAAGACTTTTATCTGGCTCTGATGTTCTGAATACATTGTCAGAAAGTGCTTTATGAGCTATATTAGTTATGTCTGAAGCATGTTCCCTCCTCCCATCGTATTTTCTATGCACATTTTCACATCATAAGTTAATAACCTTTCCTCTTTTACAGGCTTGTTTTTCACATAGTAGTTATTTTTATTTTTAAAAAAATTAAGTTTTTTTTGTCAAGGATAATATGAACCTTGTGACATGAGCAAACCATAGAGGTCTTACTGATAGGTAGGGTTGAGCAGTTCTATGCAACCATTGATCAAGTTTCTTACTCATCACAGTTGTAACCCACGTGACGTAAATTCATGGTCCAGCGAAATACAAACTACTGTAGATAATGGACGCATGTATCCACAAATAGATAAAAACAGGGCAGTTAAATGTAGAAAAGTCAAAAGTTGGCTGTACACTCGCAGGTACTTTCATATATGTCTCTGTGTGCGTGTAATCACATTACTGCATCTTGCACATACACATTTCCCACACAGTTTTATCAACCTCAACATAAAACAAAGAAAATTTGGTTCTAGGAACTAGTAACCTGAAAGTCACCTTGAATTTTTTCATCTGTTTTTTTTTTTGTTTTTTTTTTTTTTGATTTTTGGCTGCGCTTCGTCTTCATTACTGCTGGAGTTTTTCTCTGGTTGCTGCAAGTGGGGCTGCTCTCTAGTTGTGGTGCACAGGCTTCTCATTGTGGTGGCTTCTCCTGCTGTGGAGCACGGGCTTTAGGGAACATGGCTTCAATAGGTGCAGCACATGGGCTCAGTAGCTGGGGCTCTGTGGCTCTAGAGTCAAGGCTCAATAGTTGTGGCACATGGGCTTAGTTGCTCAATGGCATATGGGATCTTTCTGGCTTGGGGATGGAACTCCTGTCTTCTGCATGGACAGCTGGATTCTTTACCACTGAGCCACCAGGGAAGCCTTGAAAGTCACCTTAAAACATGTGTACACCCGTGGCAGATTCATGTTGATGTATGGCAAAACCAATACAATGTTGTAAAGTAAAATAATAATAATAATAATAAATAACAAAATAAAAAGTTTTTAAAGCTTGACAAAAATTAGAAAAAAGTGCAATCAAATAGCAATGGGCTTTGGGGAAATCATGTAAAAATGAGGTTTAGAACTATGTGCTGTATACCAAAATAAGCAAACAAATAAAAGACAATCTAACTGTCTCAGCAGGTGAAATATGAATTGAACTTTGAGCAGTATGTTTATTTCCTGACGTTCATACCTGGTTTGAAACTAGGTGAGAAAACACCTTGTCACCTAAAGTGATTATAGACTATTGAGGTAATTTGAAAGCCTCAAGTTAGAGGGCTGGAAATGTACATATTAAGAGATACTTAAACTTTGGAAACTCTTATAAATAATGTGCAGCTGTCCAGCAATATGTATAATGTCTGCCAACCATATGAAGTCTCCACAAATTCTGTTTTGGTTTGGCAGTGTAGAAAAATAATATATCTGTTCCTTGTTTTCCACTTGAAGGCAACTACATTTGAGTGTTCTATATACAAGTCCTTGTTTTTCCCCATGACTGACATTCAAATACCAGAAATGACAAGTTATTGGCTATTGCGGAGAATAAAAATTCATTTATGTCTATAAATATCCAAGAGTTGTTTAGTTAAGAGGAAACAGATGACCTAACTGAAGACTAAATCTTGGCAAGTTGACTTTCATTGGCTGAACCTTGCTAATTTCATTCTAGCCAGCTGGTTTGCTCTAATCCTCTCTTCTTCCTTCTGTTTGAGTGATTTTGTAGGTTTTTTTTTTTTTTTTTTAATGCCACATGAATCCATCACCACCAATTCCAAACAAAGAAGCAAAGAGCATGCTGGGTGAGAACAAAGCACAGATGAGCTGTCTGGGGGTTCACAATACTGGGAATGAGGCTGAGGAAACTCATCAAGAAATTCACACATTCATAAATTCAAGTTAGTCACAATACAGAAAGTGAAATTTAAGAGGGAGCCCCAAACCCTTTACTCTTGTAGTTTAGTTAACTGGACAGCTGGAGGTGCTCCAAATGACCTTCAGTTCAACCTAAATTCTGTCATTGTTTCTGTGTTTGGAGAATCAGAACAGAGGGGCAAGGAGTCCACAGAGAAAGGCTTGCAGAGTGGCAGGAAACTTGCTCTATTTGCATAAGGCAGTGAGTAAGTTTGAATGAATTAATTTATAATTTGTTTCTTTTTTAAATATGACATTTTTTTTCTTCAAAATAGCCCTTCCTTGTGTTTTCTTTAAATTTCATTTTAATGACACAAATGAGGGTTTGTTTAGGATTAAACTTTTCCCTCTAAGGTCTGATGTGCCTAGTCATATCAAGTTGGAAGGGAGGGTCTGATGGAGGCAAGAAAGAGTCACAAGGGGAAACCTAGAGCAGGTGTGGAATGAGTCACAAGGGGAAACCTAGAGCAGGTGTGGAATGAAGCTTAGTACCTAAGGAAAAACTGGAAGCACTATGAGGAGTGTATGAATCTGAGCTGTTTTAATTCCTAAGAGATAGGGGCTACAAAGAACATACACAGAGAAAGCAGAAACAGTTGTGTGATGGATGTTACACTTTTAGGTCCTGTAATTACATGAGAAGTTGATTTATCACAGTGTCCTTGCATCAGTGAAACGTCAGGGGTTTGAGATACATGTGTGGCCCCATCAGAGGAGGGATTGTTTTTAGGCAGCTCTGGCTTTGCAATCTGGAAATGTCAAGAGAAACAGGAAGCTAAGTTATTACTTCTGAAAACTTTCAATTCAATTAATGCATGAAATTAAACTTGTAAAGATGTGGAGAAAGGGAAAATTTCAAGTACAGTCAGCAATGCTTTGGCAACTTCAAGGATCAAAATACTGTGTAAATGTTCCTGAGACTAGCTTTGCTTAACTAAGAGGCCAAGAATTCTCTCTTTCACCCTATTAATACATGTTAGATTTTCCTCTCTGTTATGTTTACCCCATGTACCTCAGACGAGGATTCTTAAAATATTTCATGAGTTTTCTTGGCCTCTTCAAGTTATTAATGACTGGAATGTGTTCTTTTTAATCATGTGTTCACATTCAGAAATTGAAATACTCATCATGGAGTAAACAATCAGGTTAGGACAAGTTGCATAGACAAAGCTATGACAAAGATGTGATCTTGAAAAATAGATAAGCAACTTTGAAAAATAATTAAGCATGTGATCTCAGTAATGTTTAAGTCTCTATTAGATATTCTTGAAAAGCAAAACTAAAATACCACAGGAATATACAATCACATGCACATCTGTACATATGTATACATGAACATATATGCACACATACAGATATATACACATACATATGTGACATATGTTTAGACAGAGCTGAAATATCACAGGCTATGGATTTACCTCTGTCTCCGTCTATTCCTGTATATCTCCCCAGACTAAATATTGCATTAATCTGACTGTTTATGAACCAGGGACAACTTCATTCAATGAATGACATAGACATGGGTGATATGGACATCATGTGTCACTGTGAAGAATGTAATGATACTGAATATATGTTGATTTTTTTTTCAATTTCAATGAAACTGTAAACCAGTAAATTCTTTCTTTCTTTCTTTTTTTGCCTAGAACAGTGAATTCATCTTGGGAAATAATGTAGTATCCATCTTTTGTGACTTCATTAAGTTGATTTTATAGCCATATATAACAAGATAAGTAATAATGATTGGGGACACTTACTATACTATTAATGGTAATATTAAATTTTTCCTCTACACATATTTCAGAGGCCAGAGAAGAATTAACTATCAAGTTTACCATAGCCCATTTAGTTGATTTTATTTGAGAATTACTCAACAAAGTAAATTTTGAAAGCTTTGCTATAAATAAACAAAATTAAATTCTGATGAACAAAGGGTAGAACCCTAACGTCAGCTAATGACATGTGACTTACTGTAGTCATGTGCCAAAGCCAGCTCATACATGCTTGTGAAAGACAACTGTTAACATTTTCAAGACTGTTGAGAGCTGATTATTGACATATAAATCATATAGCTTCTATGCAAGATAAATTATAGTGAAACAAACAATAAGTTCTGAAAAGATGTCACTTACTGGTTAATTCACTACATTTTATTATCGTCTGTGCTCTTGGGGTTATCTACATCTATGCATGTAAATTTTGTTCTTATCTGTATGATGGAAATGCTATGTGGCATGCTACTGAACATGTCTCCCCAGTTTTGTGTTCACTGAAATCCCATTTGTAGGTTGAAATTGGCTATGGTAGTATTTACAGTAAAGAGATGAAAATGGTACAAATCAGAGCATTTTATTTTTTATATTTATGGAGATTGAGTTGTTAAATATTTATGACACCATTTCTTTGTGAGTCCTTGGCAGTGCATATAGGTCCTCTTCTATTTGAATACCCATGTCTATCTATGGCTTTTAATTCTTGAAAGGCAAATGATTCACTTCATGTTCTGTTTGTTCTTGTGTTCCAACTTTGTCACCAGTGCCTAACTGCATTGTTACAGGAGAAACAATAAAGTATGAGGGTAATAGAATAGTGTATCTCTCCTGGATGCGCCAGCCAGAACTTTTACTTGTTCAAGAAGTCATTTTCCTCCCCTCTTCTGTTTGCAGTGCCCAGAGGTTGTTGCAAATGAAAGTTATGTTTTCACTGTTGGAAAGTGGTTGACAAAATCACTTCAGGCCCCTGCTGTTTACAATACACAGTCTGACAAATATGCTGGTTAGGAAAAGAATGATTTCCAACTTAGTCGCTTTGGCAGGTAGAAACAACAAAAGTTGGCATGTGTGTGTGCATGTGGTTCTGTATTTGTTTTATTTATTTGCTTTTGTTGGTACTGTGAAGCTAGGAATGGAGTCATCTATATTTCCTCTCCTTCTTGATATGAGGCATCTAAATAAATGGTTTTACAAAAGTCACATGATACACAACACATGGCACTCTGGGCAAAGGGTCCATCCCCCATCACCCGTCAAATCTGAAAAACACCTGCAGTTGCTCTTAGTGGTCAACAAAAGAAACTCTGGAAAACCATTTTTAGACAGGAAAATGATTTGCAAATGACTGAGTTTCTCTCAGAATCACCGGGAGCTAGGAGGACTGGCCACAGGACTGCAGAGCCAGGGAGAAAAGAAGAACTTGAAACCACTCCATATGCACAACCAATTATTGTTTGCTGTTGTTTTTTCTGTTGACTAGTAGCAGCCACCGTCCTTACTAACCACCATCAAGACTAGAAAACTCCATTGTGTTCTTCCTTCCTTGTCCCTGCTAGGACCTGATTGTAGGTCTGAAACAGGTGCATTTAACTGAGGGTGCCTAACTATTGCCCACTCAAGGCTGAAGTAGACACTGGCCTTTCCAACATCTAAAGTGGGAGATCTCATAATAGAGGAGCATTCCTCAGCATGGGTAGGTAGTGGACATACTGAGTGCCCAAAAGAGACAATTGCCTATAGCATTCTCTTAGTACTTATCTTCTGTGGGGAAGCTCAGTCGCTTCATTCTCATACTTTTATAGAGCTGTGCTGTTTTGTTCTTTGCTGTATGACATATGGCGAGAACCAATTCCAAGAACCCTGGAGACACTGCATCTGCATGTCCTGCACCTAAGTGACGTTTTAAGTCTTGAGAAGAAAGAGCAGTGTTCTAGCATGCACAGAACATATGCTAATCAGCTGCACTCTTCAGGCACAAATGAAGATAATGTGTTCATTGTTTAGACACTGGAATTGTTCATTACAAAATGACACAGTGTTTGCCAATTTTGTCTTCATTATAAATGTAAATATTAACTGGCGATATGCAAAAGAATGCAAAAAGTCAACAGCAATTAATTGGCTTCTGCAGTAATTAGCAACTGTAAGGCAAACACTTAGGAGCCGTTGTAATTGTCTGCATTAGGAATACACCTCCTGTACAGATCTAATTAGCAATTTAAGTAGTTCAGAAATTATATGCCTCTTGCCTTTACACTCCCTGAAGTACTGTTCATTAATGGGGGAAAAAATTGCTAGTAAATGTCATTTGCATTGTCTTGCGTTAAGGGCTCTACATCAAAGCCTCCGTTACTGCCTCATACTGAATAATTCTGAGCTGTGGCTTGTGGACCAATACAGCTGTAATTAGACAATGATGCTTTTGTGAACACAAGGCACAAAGTCTGAGTACAGTTTATTTTGCTCTGAGGTATCCCCTTCATGGTTCAAGCTGTAAATAAGAAGATACGAAAAAGTGATAGATGAAAAATAAAGATTGAAGGTGACAAGTGTTGACTCTTCACAGGTTGTTGAAGTGATATTAAAAGGGATATTTAAAAGAATTTTCACCAAGTTTTAGTTGAGATTTTAGCGGTGAAGCTGATGCAGATACCAATGGTCTTGTCTGAGGAGACGGGTCAAAATTATGATTTAAGGATATGCAGATGACAAAATAGTTTTTGATTACATCTGTGCTATGTAGTAAGAATTACATATAACACAGAGTGTCCATGATGAAAATCTAAAATAGTGCTTGAGTACATTATATTTCGGTGATGCACCAGTCAGAATTGAAACGTCTGATTAATGAACTTCCAATTTATATCATTCCTATATTTCCAAGTGTATGGGCGTCTTTTGTTGTAGATCACAACTTCTAGCTGTAAAAACATCAAGGAACGAAATTCCTGGTGGAGATTCTGGAAATACAGAAATTTTTAATTTAGTTAAGAACTCTTGAAAATTTTTAATTAGTTAACTTGGATGAAAATAAAAAAAGAGAACCTTATATTGTGGATAATAAATCTGGGAGAGATGACCAAATACAAAAAAAGTTTGACTCAGTATTCAAAGTGATATCTACAGGCTAAGATAAAACATTAAGATGCTAAGATAAAATACAATTGGGGTAATGAACAAACGAACTTGGCTTCAAAATATAAGGTGTAAATAAGACTGGAGGCTCTTTTTTAAAAACATGAGCCTAGAAAAAGTCACAGTGTGACATATCTGACAAAAGAAAAGAAAGTTTTGAGGTGGATTAATAGGAATATAGTATCTATAAGAATGGCGAATAATTGTCTCACTGATCTTTGCATTACTGATATTGTACATTGTTATTCAGTTTGGATTCTATATTTTAACAAGGACATGGAACATGTCAAAGAAGGCTAAATAGCACAGGACATCTGAAGCCGGGTCTCATGAGTAATTGTTGATAAAATATGTGATGCAGCATGTGAAAAATAAGACTTTTCCAGTATCTTCATGTGTGCATGCGTGTGCACGCTCAGTTGTTAAGTCATGTCCAGCTCTTTGAGACCCTATGGACTATAGCCTGCTTGGCTCCTCTGTCCATGGAATTTTCCAGGCAAGAATACTGGAGTGGGCTGTCATTTCTTCCTTCCGCAGTTTTTCCCAACCCAGAGACTGAATCTGTTATCTTCTGTGTCTCCTGTATGGCAAGCGGATTCTTTACCCCTGAGCCCCCAGGGAAACTCAGTGCTGCTGCTGCTGCTGCTGCTGCTGCTGCTGCTGCTGCTGCTGCTAAGTCGCTTCAGTCGTGTCCGACTCTGTGTGACCCCATAGACGGCAGCCCACCAGGCTCCTCCGTCCCTGGATTCTCCA